>NC_140307.1:1207500-1665000 GCF_964211825.1 Aythya ferina | reverse complement strand
AAGGACAAAATGAAAAGGTAAGGAGTAGAAGGTCCAGGTGCGAGTAGCAGACTCCCTGTCTGAATTGAGGTGTAAGGAGGGGGTTGCAATTCTTGATAGCAAATCATTTGAGTGCTTTCTCAGGGCTGACTGCCATCAGTTTTGCTTTGTTTGTTTTTAATTTTAATAAGGTGCTGTTGTTAATTAGGAACCATGAACAAGGAAAAAGTCGTAACTTTTTAAAGACTTGCCACAACCTCTAGCAGCACGTCCTTGCTGGCTTGCCAGGTCATGGTTGCTGGCTGCTGGCATGCCCCGTTAGATGTTCGCTAGCCCCAGCCCAGCCCTTGCAACGTGTTTGTTGAGCTTGATCTAAGCTCACCACCGGTGCGATGCCCGAGTGCCCGATCTCAGTTGAGTCTCAATCTGTAACTACTCCTTGCGTGAACCTGCTGCTCTTACCTGCGGTGAGCACTTTTGTCCTTTTATTAGAGAATGACTTATTGACTTGGCTGAACTTCTTTTAAAAGTGACATTTGGGCCTTGAGGGATGCAGTTAAATTGAAATGAACGAGTATCCTTTGTGTAAAGGAAGGAGGGAGTTCTTCCAGTCCTGGCAAGCCTCCAGCGGTGCTTGCTCTTTTACCTGGCTCTTTACGGCGCTCTGTTTCTTTGAGTGGTTTTTAGGCAATTTTGCTTCTTTCATCTTTTTCATCCATTGTTACTCCTATTAAGTGCGTTTTTGTATACGACATGAGAATTCCAAAACACCAGTGCTGGTTACACCAGTAACAAAAGGCCATCCCTGTCCTGAAGATGTGAAACTAAATATGCTCATATTTTTACGTGTTTTGCTACTGCTAGGAAAATTGCTTTTAAATGGACTAGACAAATTACTTTTAAATAGTGGCACCTAAATCCGAGTTCAATATTCTAAAACAGAGCCTTAAAGAGTTACACATTATGATGGAGCTTCATGCAGCTTTCTCATACTTTCTTCAAGACCGGGATTGTGCCCATCTTACAAAAACCTTAACCAAGGAACTTGGTATAGACATCTGAGTGCCAAGCTAGCTTTAACGTTAGCATTCTGGTATTTACTCCTTTTAACTTGATGTTCTGCAGTATGCCACAGAGCCATCATTCTCCTGAGCTGGTGTTTCAGGGAGCACTGCGCTTGTGGGCATGTTGAGACTTCAGGTTACGGAGCATAGCTCAGCTGAAAGTTCTTTAAGTGCAACTCGCTTTGTTTTGCAACACACTCAATGTCTAAATGGAAGTTGCATGCCATAACGTTTAGAGCCCGGGGGGAAGAGGAGAATGGATTGGCTCTGTAGTGTTATTTGCTCGCTACGTGTGTATTGTGAGGGGGTCATTTAGTGAGATATATAGCGTTTTGATAGTGGCTGCCACACCTGGAAGTGCAAATTCTTGGCATGATGGTGTCTTGGAGGACATTTATATTAAGGTTATTCTGTTCTAGCTGATGGGCAGCACTGACTTTAACAGTTCCTCCTGCCACCCCAGTGCTGTCCTGTATACAACAACCTCAGAGCAAAATGTGTGTAACTTCTGTTTTTTTCCTCCTTGCTTTGTCTTTTGTAAGATGCCCATCCTGGGGACCTGCTTATTTGGCTAATACACACTCATCCTTCTACGCAAGGACCTTTTTTAGAGGGAGTCTCTGCACTATCTGCTACTCTGAGTGTTAAAGATTAAAAATGTTTAGTGTTGTAAGACTGATGGTTTTGGGCCAAACTTTTCCCTTGACTGTAAGGAGGTCCTAAACCTCGCAGGAGACAGGATCAGAGCCCCTCTCCTGCAGCTGTGCTGTACACCCCATCCCTAGGGCAGCCCCAGAATTCCCCACCTCACTTAATGACGGTCATGGCAGCGAGGAGTGATGGTCTGTAGCTTGCTGCTTCCTCCAAGCAGACGGTGCACAGCAGTGGTCCTATAACGGGATGTTTCCTAGAACTTGTTTCTCAAGTCCCTTAATAAATATTTTTTATGTGACAGAAGATAGTTGGGACCTCATACCAAATAGCTCATACCAATAGCTCATACCAAATTTCTCTTTGCACAACTATTTAATCTCTTCATATAGCTTGGAACATACGAGCCCAGGAAGGAATCATATCCCCAGTGCTCCAGGCTTGCTCCAGGCTCACCCAGAGAGATGGGGAGACAGCACCAATAGCTAAGACTGGTGGGGAAGGCTTTCAGCAGGCACAGTGGTTGTCAGAGGCCTTTGAATAGACCCAGAGTACCTGATAGAAACATAATTTTTTATTTTCCGTTATTTGAGGCCTAAATTCAGTGAATAACCAGGTGTGTTGATGGTAATTTATAAAAATATGGCAGCAACAAGACTTAAGTATCTGCTTCATTAATTTGGTGTTACATCGTATGTGTGATGAACTGCATTTTCATAGATTTTATTTTAAAAATTATACAAGTAGATTAGAGAAAAGTAATGATATCTTCTCATGTTTTGGTCAGTTTGAACAGCAATTTAACAATATATTTTTGGGAGATGGAAATTTATTCTGCTGTTTTTAACTTAAGAAATGATCCAAAAAATCTGACTTCTCTTGAACTTCAACATACAGAAACTAACACAAGTTGTCTTTAAAAATGATGAAACAGACGTAATTTAAGGCCTTGATTCCTCATAATAGTTGCTTATTGTATTGGCAGTTGATGTGTTGTTTTTTTTAGAACTGGCCCACGTTCTACCAAAATATAGAGGTAATCCAAAAGTTAATGTTCTGCTCATTCATAATCATCTTTAATTCATAAGATTTGTCAAAGACTGAACTAGTTAAGAGGTTGCTTGTGTACTACCTATGTATCATGGACTCATCATGCTCTGTAAGGTAGCACACGATGGAATAAAAACCATCCATGGGAGTTTTTAGATGTTCTGCAGTAGTGAGATTTTTAAGCTGGCCTTTTTCTTTAAACTCTCAGGGAAATATGTGAGACATAACAGGTGACTTTTGCAGTTTAAAAAATCTACCTGTTTGTTTCCTAGGACTTAAATTTACTTTGCAGAAATTCTGCAGAATGAGCAAGTGGTTTGAGAAGCATTGTAAACTGTGCCTGACAAATTTTTGTTAAATTATGTTATCGGGCTTTTAATGACATTGTTTCTGGGATGATTTTTTTTAATGCCAAAATTAGCGAGAATCATTGTGTGAATAGGATGCGTGCCTGCCAGGACCTTTATTTTTTAACATGTGGTAACTTACAGTGAAATCTGATCCAGCTACAAATAAGACACGCTCATTTAAGCAACAGTCCTAATCATAGCAGCATCTCCCACCATGATAAGACTCCTGCTTCTGGTCCAAAGATGAGGATAAACTAGTTGTTAATGTAGTTCATCCTGCAATACAGCCAGCAATAAAGGCAGTCTGCTGTTATTTGAGATCTGAGAGTAATTTAATATTCTAGCACTCAACTTAGTTTGTCTCCAACTTACCGAAATGTTATATGGAAAGCACTGAGCGGTGCAGATGAATCCCTATTGGGAAGGACATGCATCGCTTGCTGTGCGCAGAGCCTTTCCAGAAACACTCCAACATGAAGGAGAATGGAGTCCTGCTGGAAGCAGGAGCCACTGCCTGGCTTGGAAGATGTCCTAGATGTGCCCCTGTGTTTCAGGATCACGCAGCCAAAGAATTTGCAATGCAGTCTACTCAGCAACAGGACCATGCTCCAAAAGCTCTAGGTGCACAAAAAAAAAAAAAAGAAGTTGGTATCATCTGAGTCTATTCCAGGCAATAAATTAGAAATATAAACAGCAGAACCCCAGAATAATGCCGTTAATATTACAGGCCCAGAAGTGATGCATCAGAGAAATGCAGGCCACCCAATTTTGCTTAGTGGGTTGACTCTGAAACCTGAAGATTGCAATTAAAATTAGTGTGCTCTTCAACCTCTCTTGCTGCTCACAGTCTCGGAATTCCTCCCACAATTTTTTAATTGACAAAACACCTTAACTGCCCCCTGCCCAGCCTTCAGATCTCCAACAACCTCCCAAGCACCAGCATGGTCTGGTTTTGTGCTCACTTAGCTGATGTTTGCACGAATCACCCAGTAAATCAAATTCCACTTCAGAGCAGAGATTATGAGAACCATAGCTTTGATTATAATTGTGCATTTTCCTTTTCATGCATTAGAAGACTCTACGTTTAAAAGGTAAATGAGGGTGCTGTAAATGTCCAGTTCGGTAAGCAGTGGGTTACTGGGCTCTGCAACCCTGCAGCAGAAGGCAGGTTTAAGTTTTCAGGAAAAACAGGGCTATGATCATAGGATATTTTTGCAGAAAAGTGGCATTGTTTTCGAGCTTCTCCCAACCTGTAGTTGTTCATTTCACTGTTATCTTGGTGTCAACATGTATTATGTCGGAAATTACTGTTTAGTTGCTTCCTCGTTGTGTTCCAGATGCAGTATTTCTAAAACCTTCTAAAAATGTCATTTTTCCTGATTGCCAGTCAGATCAGCAGTTAGTAAAACACCTAGGTGATTGCAGGCTTGCAGATGAAGATCCCAAAAGGCCAAACCCGACAGCTCTTCGTTTTTCAGCACGTCAGCTTCCCATCCTTTCTGTCCTGTGGTTTTTGGCTTGGCAGGTAGCTGCTCTGTAGCTGGAGATGGCTGGATAAACAAAACTTGCCCTGTGGAATGCATCCAGTACGCTGCCGTCCTGATTTAAGCAACTACTTCAAATTTTCCTTAAGCTCTCCAGGGCTATTTTGTTTGACCTTTATTTAGTTAGAGTATCCCTACTAGGAAACCAATTATTGCCAGCCCCTTGGGTGGTTGCTGTAAACTGGGTTTCTCTGTACTGGAGCAGTTGTGGTCACAAGCTCTGTAGTTAAGCATCAGCTCTGGTTTGTAACCCTTTCTTCTTCATAATCTGAAACACATTAATTTTGATTTCCAAGTTTCCATAGCTTGTCTTAGTGTAATAGTGTCTTAGGTGTTGGTTTGGGCTTTTTTTTTTTTTTAATATGTTCAAGTAAGTAGAAGAAAATAACCTTATTTTTGTCCATCAATTTTAGTTAAAATACTGGGATTAGTGGACATCCAAATTAATTACATTAGAAGCTTCAGGAGGAAAGGCTTTCAAGAGCAAGTCCTATTTTTGCACATAGGAGACAGCATTGAAAAATCTTCATATTTTGATGAGTCAGGCAGAAATTTAAAAGAAAAATTAATTAGTTGTACTCGTGAATCCTTACCGTGACAGCTTCATGAGTGAGTAGTGAGAAGCTTTCCATGAGTTTCCTGAACATTTCTGTTAAGTGCCCCCACAGAGATACTCGGTCTCACAAGACTGCAGTTTAATCTAGCTCAAGGACTTTACAAACTTCACAAATCAAAGACCTCTTTTTTCTTTTTAAATTCATACTCTAGAAACATTTAGCAGCATCAGTTAATGTTAGCATAGTGTTAATGTTGAGCCATGAAGCATTTCAGTGTCGATAAATTTTCAAATTTTTTCATGGGAAAAACAACTTGGACTTAATACATGTATCCTATATAGTTATTTCTATTCCTTCTTTTTTCCTCCTGGTTAAATACATCCCTCTATTTATTGCTACAGCACAGCCTTAAAAATTCACAGTATGTTCAGCTTGATCAAATAACACAATGAAGACCATTGCCTCTTGAGTGCTGAATTTCTTTACCTTATGCATCAGTGCTACATTTTGCTCTTTCTATAAAAAGAAAGTAGAAAACTTGACAGGCTCTGAATGAAACAAGATTTTGGTTTTTCTTTGGGAATTTCTTCTTAGATTCTTATGAATTGATTCGAATGTATGGATCTCTCTGTTTATCCCTGAAAATTTCTGGAGTTTTGAAGATTTCCATACAAGAAAAGCAGGTGTTAGAGGATACCCACGTATGTGTGCATGTGTACGCATATCCACCGTAATTTGTCCTGTGGATAAGTTGTTTTGGGGTATGCTTTTATTGAGACAAAAACTGTGACCTTACTAGTGTATGAGATTCAGGGACTTATATAGGAACAAGGTAAAACCACAGGTAGGAATTGCTGAATAATTACCTTTAGACCAACCTGAGCAAGAACCTTCCCAAGAGGGCAAGCTCATTTAATGGTTCCTAAAACTCAATCTTGTGGATGTCAATGGTCATGCTTGATTATTTGCAGCAGTGTTTTATGAAAAAGCAATAAAAATGCATTGGGAGTGTACAGAGGAAAAAGGGAACAATAAATGGGTTTAGTTTTTCAATTGAGTCCCTTTGGTGCGAACAGGTAGAGGCTACGTTTCATGCTGCTGTGCCTTAGCTATTTGAAATGTGCGTATGTGTGTGTATCTACCCAAAACACTGCTGTGCTCTGCTAGCTTATGATCGACAAGAGACCAGCAATGAGAAGAAAAAATTCTTATGTTTGTTTTAGAGAGAAAGCAATTACAGTTACGGTTAAAGGATTAACCTGTTTTCCAGCTACCTGTACGCTTATCTGCAAGGCCCTTTAGAGAGCCTCACTAACAAGTACAAAGCTTGGTAAGAGGTAGAAAATGTCATGTTGTACACTCTAGATTATTCCTAATGTTAATTACACTCCTCGGCTTCTTTCCTTGCCTGTCCTGGGTTCTGAAAAACATCCCACAGCAGCCAGTGTTGCAGAAGTGACAAGCCAATAGCTCCAAGTACCTGCTGACAAATTTAACCACGAATGTCTGCGTGCCTCCCGTACAAATGTAGGTTACTCATACGGTGTATTTTCAAGAACTTGGGGTGCAGGTAGTTCTGCCTGAGAGAATAGCTGGTTCTCACATGATTTGAGGTGTTAGAGGTAGGCTGAGGGTTTTGGTGGATAAAACACTGGCCTTTTGACCTTGGTTCCAGTCCAGCTAGAGATCTGGAAATAAATGAGTTTACTGCTGACACTCCAATCCCAGCAGACGGAACTTCACACCAAAATGCCCCCACGTATAATTTGTCACATTTGGCATCTGCTACTAAGAAAAGAGCAAGAAGCGACCTGGCGCAGAGATGTAATCATCTCTCACCTTCCTGCTAGGGGTGGGAGTATAATGGGGACAATCCAGAAATTCTTTTAAGTCTGGGCCTCTGAGCCCCCTCCAGACATCATTGCTTTCTGCAAACTTGCTACTTGTAAGAGTTCACCTGCCATTAGGCTGGTGCAGGGCTTTTGAAGTAGATTGGCTAAAAGTCAGCAATGGAATTTTTTTTTTAGGAATGCTGTAAAAGGAAGTTGACCTTGAAGGAGTAAATCTGAACATGTACAATATTGTAATTTGCTGTTCTCGTTGAAACAGCTCTGTAACTGCAGTGCGGTTATTACACATAATTGCAACTGGCAGCATTTCTGGTACAGCTAAAACTTAAGTTTGTTTGAAAAAAAATCACTATTTGGCTGCAAAGTAAAAAACAAGTAAGGGTATTATTTGAAAGCTTTAGCAACAGGGAAGCAGGAGTGCATACAAATTCTTCAGTCCTAGAGATTTGTCTAGGCTGAAGTGATAAGCCAAAAATGCTTTGTAAAGCGCACACATGATTTATTAAATACTGCCATTTCAGCATCAATGGACAAGTTGCAGAATAGGAATATCTGCCCAGAGGAGATGATAATTTCAAAGACAGGGTGTGCTGGGGAAACCCAGAGGAGAGAGTAGCTGAAGTTCGGTTTACTCGGTTCTGCTAACTTCCCTCTTGTGGCCATAGAGCCATAGGACCATGGCATTTCCTTCTGCACAAGCACGCACACTGAGGAGAGAGTATTGCAAAATCGCAGTAGCTCTGGAGCTGTGGGGAATGGGGAATTTTAACCCTTCATGGAGAGGGAGTTAGCAGATGAGGAGGCAAAACTACTTGTGAGCTGTATCTGTTGCTTGAATTTGGGTTTACCCAGGGAAAACTTTCAAGTTGGACAGAAAGGAGAGGAAGGTGCCTCATCCATATTTATTCTTCTTTCCATCATTTGTGAGTTTGCTGTACATTATTTTTTCCCTGAGCCTCAGCAGAAGCTCTGCTACTGCTCTGCTTGATGGGAGCAAAACAGATCAGCAGACATTTCGGATAGCAGACTTGAGAAGCAGGTGAGAATAATGCTTACACCTCTCATTTGAACTCTTATTGCACAGACAGGAAAGGATTGGTTGGCTTCTGGACACATTACTAGGTTGTTCACTCTTTGTTCAGACCTGTGGGGGTGGGAAAAAAAGAAGATGCAGATAGTAATGTCATCAGTCCCTTCAAAAGAAAGGACTTTTGAAGGGATTGTTATGGTGTTCATCTTCCCACATCTTTGTCTAAATAATGGGACTTCCCCTAACTCTTGGAAGTCAATAAGGTTTATACCAGAGCATTGGCACTCCATAAATTAAATATTAGGATCAGTGTTTGAAGTTTAAAGCCCTCCCTTCTCCTGCTAGCTCAGATTTTCTGCCGCTGTGCTTTTTTCTTTATGCCTGAGCACCTTGCTGACAAGTGCTAATAACAAAATGCCAAGAGAGGGTCCAGTCGGAGTTACCACACATTAAACATTCTGAACTTGTCCTTTTGCTCATAGATTGTGCATAATTAATAATTAAACGGTTTCAGTTGTAATGGGTTGACCTTCTTGAACTGTTCATTATTCACAAGGCAAAGGCATCACTCAAACTTTTTTTCCTATTGCCCTTCCCCGTTCGCACCGTATGTGCACGGTTCGGCTGGTTTTGAGGCTGATCACAGAGAAATCACAGAGGTTGATCCTGTCTTCTCCTGCAGCAGATCCCAGTTGCAGAAATGTTGCTCGGGGGCTTGGGACAATAGCCAGCCTTGGGAATAAGCAGCCAGGGGATGTAAGAGGCAATGGGTACGTTGCCCCTTGCAACCATTTGTGACTCTACTGCCATTTTAGCAGCATCCACAATATATTGTTCTTCAAGATATTGGTTAAATATGTTGTCTTTAATGAAAATGAAAAGTTCCCATCCCTTTGAGAGTCAGCCAGAGTCATAGTCTGAGGAACATCATGATAAAATACAGGCTGTACTTATTTTGTGTAGTTTGGGAAAATTTTGCTTATACCTGATGCAACAGCATCGTAATTGCTCGAGTTCCAGAGGCAGCAATAGGAACACGTCTTTCACTGGAATAGCTCAAAGTACAAAATACTCTCATCTTTCCACTACTCAAATGTTCTTGAATAGAACAACGGCAGAAACAGAAATATTTCAGTCACCGGTTTCCCCAGGTAGATATCATAACTGAAGGGATGTTTTCTGTTCCTGAAGTTGTTTTAAAAAAGGAACTTTTCAGCATTTACCTTTGTAAGTAGTTGAGATCTCATGCTTTCCTGGTTCACCTAAAACCAAAATCTGCAGCCTCCTCCCCTGACTTACCTAATGCTGTAAAGTAAGAATTGGCTCATATTTACTGGAGTAGAATTATTTATTTCCACTGATCTGTTTGCCCTCAAACACACTTCCTAGCGAGTATTTTCTTGAGATCGATGTATCATCCCAAAAGACTTGCAATTCATCAAGTGAACGACCAACAAATGGGTGGGACGTGCAGTCTGAAATCCTTGGGAAGGCTGCATGAAAGCATCGTGTTTTCATACTGCTGAGATCCAGGTTTATCTCCCTGCTTCCACAATCTCTTCCTGAGCTCCAGAAGGAAGGCCAGCAAAGACCTGGCCATGCCTGCCAGGCCTGGGCTGAAGAAGCTAGGCCCAGATGAGGTTAAAATGCTTGAGTTTTGACAGAAAGCTGTGCCAAAATGTAGTGTTTGGGGTCGGTGAGATATTCTTGCATGCCTATATCGGAGCACCTCATCTTCTGGCTGTGTTGTAGTTCAAAAGCCACCAAATGAAGGCACCCATGTGGGTCTTCATGGCCTGGTCCCTGCCGCTGGCTTTGCTTGGCGCAGCCCAAGCGAGAGGCTAGTGGCTTCAGAGCAGTTCGTCAGCCTCTCTTCAGCTCTCATAATGAAGCTTCACTCTATTAGGGGTCCGTCATCTCTTTGCGATTGCAGAAATTATCACCTACCAAATTGGTGCGAAGTGCCGCGTGCCCGTCCTGCTCCCCCAGCGCGCACCATCCGCGCTGGCAGCCCCGCCAGAGGGATGCTCGCGAGGAGCTCCTCGCTCCCATTGTGCTGAAACAGCGGGGGAACATCGCCAGGCAGGGCCACTTCCCCACGGAGAGGGCTCCGGTAGCTTCGCCTTACAATTTTCAGTGATCTGTAACATGTGCCCAGCATCTTTCTCATGCTCCTGCCCCGATTCTGTCCCTCTTGGGGACGGCGGTGTTTGCCACCCCAGGTGCCAGCGAGGGGAAGACTTCTGCAGGACAAGAGAAAAGGATGGGGAGAGGGATAAACCTGCTGGGCTCCACGCAGTGGAAGCAAGCCTGACATTTGGCTCTGCGTTCTCTGTATTAATATGAATAATTTTCATGCACGGTCCTTTGAAGTGGAGAAAGTTTAATTGCGCTGTTTATTTCCTTGTGTTCCTTCCGCTCTCCAGTGCAAACCTTCCTATATTGATGTCATTTATAAGTTTGGAGACAATAACCTCTCCCTCGCCCGGGCTAAGTTCAAAGAGAATTTGGGCATGGTATATCAAACAGTCCTTGTATTTAATAGAACTCTTTGAAAATTGTAAAGCAATTTTGGCTTCTCCTTTTACTCTTCACTTACTTTTGATTTAATTGTATTTTCCAGCAGTTTCCAATTGTTTGAATTGGAAACAAAGCCTTAATAAGAGTTCTAGTTAATTTTCTGTCTTGTAATTACCGATCTCATTTTTCTGATAATTGGCCACAGCAATTATATGTATATTTACTAATCACATAGGAGGCTCTGCAGTTGTGTCTATCTGCCACCATTGATAATGGCACACACATTGCAGAGGTGCTTTTATCATCTTCTTTTTTCCACTACATCAAAGCTATTTCCTCACATTCTCAATAATGAATACATGCATGCATTTGACACAGTTGTGTGCTAGAGAAATTGTTTGGCTCCCACCAAATGCTGCACGCTCTGAGTTTCTTGCCTGCAGCGCTGGAAGGTTGTATGTAATGATATATTGCTCATCCAAATGGCCAAAGCACTCCAAAGCACAGTGAGATTAAAATAAGTCATTCCTTTGTTAATTTAAATAGGTGCATGTATCATACTTTGCAGGGTACTTTGTGTAGGGATGTCAGGGAGGAAAAAAGCCGCCGAAAGGTATTTTTAATAGCAAATGAGAATAGATGAGAATGGAGTCATTTGCAGCTGCCTGTTTTATGTGGCTCTCTTGTTCCAACTGTAGGTCTAATGAGATGACACTGTTAAAGTACTCTGCAGTGTAATTTCATTACATCCTGAGCTGTTACACTATAAACACAGTGGAGCTCTCTGTCATTCTTGGAAAAACTCCTAAATTCGTAAAGCCCTTCTTTGCAAATGGTGATGTTGTTTGTTCCCCATTTCTATATTTTTTCCTTGTGCTCTTAATTTTTTTTTTTCTTTCATAAACACTGAGTGGTTATTTTCACTAGACTGGTAAATCTTGCATATTTTCCCCCTAAAAATTATTTCATCTTTTAAATCTAGAACAGACTGCGAATTAGGAGAGCCTCTAAAATGAATAAGTGTAAATAAACATGAGTGTAAATAAATAGCAAATGCAGTGAAAGAAACAAAGGTCAACACAAGAATAATTTCACAGCTCTTTGTTAATTACAAGACCATTTGTGTGTTACTTAAATAATCATTAATTTCTCATTTACACTTTCCCTACCTTCCTTTTTACCCTGTGGCTATCATTGTCCTTTTTTCACCTCCCCTCAGTGTCTTTCCACATGTTTTTACCCATTGTGTAATACTCATTAGTTGAAATTCAGTGTTTTATAACACATTCTCGGAAGAATTTGTACCTTTCTCCCTCAAATTCTCTGTGTGAAAAGGAGGCTTTGTTGATTCCTTTTTTTTTTTTTTTTTTTTGGCTGTTGTTGTCTCCGTTATATTACTCTCCTTCTAAAAAATTGTCTTCTCTGCTTCTGACTCTGCTTCTTGTTTCAATCCAATCCCAGGAATCGCCCGTCCTTCCAGTCGGGGAGTTCTCTGAGCCATTTGTACACTTCATCACTCAATGGTAAGCTCAGTTTGCAAACATGCCATGCCCTCAATGTAAATGATACATGCCATTAACTCTGCAGCTCTGCGAGACCTTATGGCTTTCCTTGCATCCTTTCTGAGAGAAGAGGGACTTGGGGGCCTTGGGCAGATGGGGCAGCAAAGCTAAGCAAACTGTTTAAATTATGTAAACGTTATTTACACAAAGGGTCGTAAAAGTACTTACAAGGGTTTTTCCTGTTTTAATAAACCTGCCCTGGATGTGGGTGCAGTCTTGTGCAATGAGACTCTTAAAAATTCATCTGAGGGTAAAGAGGCCACAAAAACCCAGGTGTATAATATCATTATTTAGGGCTTTTTAAAATATTACTTATAAAATTGCCACAATGTTTAGAAAGGCAAGTAGCCTTGATTAATTCATTGGCTTTTCAGTAAGTAATTTTTACTGAGAATCGTATTTTAAAACACACCATAGGGTATATTTTCTTTCCTTAAACTGAATAGTTCATTGAAGACCATTTAAATTAAAGGAGAATAGGCAAGGAGGAATTTGTAGAATAAAGAATACACTTCTCTAGTGACAGGAGAATAAAAGTCTTATGGGTAAGCTATCCTAAAGAAACAGAGTGAAGGGAAAATCTTTTTTAACTGTCATTCACTTTAAAAAAAAAATAATAATGGGCAGTCATTTATGTATGGCAGAAAAAACAAGCTTGAATTTTGTACATTTAGGATTTGTTTGACAGAGAAGCATCCCTTTTGTGAGCATGCACTTCCAGGATGCTCAGCTGTGCTAAATCAGATGGAGCCATCTCAGTGTGTGCCACTGAGCAGCAGCCGCGTGGACGAGAGGACTACTTCAGGGATGTTTTCTCAGCGAAAACAAGGCACTCGAAACCCTTGGCTCCACGCAGATCTGTAGGTCAGGCTTCACAGCGTTTTCCAATTCTCTGTACTGTGTGCGAGAGCCACTGCAGAAAAAGCCATCTAAAATATTTCTGTTTTGAACATCTAACATAGGAGAGAGTGCCTTCCAGGTCTGACATAGTATGTAACAATCAATACAGAAACAAAAAGCAGTCTGATGATCAGTTAATTAAAGCAAATAAATAATTCAAGTTTGCATAACGTAGGCCTCCTTTTTCAATAGTTTCAGTTTACAAAGAGCACCTCCATTCGGGGGATTCTGCAGCACAACTGATGTGCATGAAGCTGTACGTTTTTAATCCCTTCAAAAAGTAACGACAGGCTGTTGTTTTTTTTTTTAAAAAAAAAAAATTAAAAAAAAAATCTCATTGAGGCTGGGGGAGGGATAACCTGTGTTAAAATTTCCACAGATGTCAAACTGAAGCATAACTGATGGTGGCTAATAGCCTTGTTTTCCCTGGGGACGCAGCTACTTTGGACTGTCAGATTAGAACTGTTACCAACCTACTCGTCAGACAGCTTGCTTTACTTGCTCATGCCTGCATTATTTGAGGTGCGTGTAGTTATTTGTAGGGAAGGTAAATCGTATCATTAATGCAACCTAACTGCATCGTGGATTATCTAATATTTTAGATATAGTGTTATGTAGGCTGTAGAGCACACAGCTCTTTTTAGAAGGAGGCGTTACTGTTTAAAAAAGCAAACTCTGAATGCTATTTAAGCAATCAATTTCTAGTAAGTATTAGAGATGTCAAGTGAGCAGCATATCAGACATTATGACTTTATACCAGATACGCCATAAACACTGGCTGTTTGGATGTAATCCAATTAGTCAGTAGGCAGCTCCTGATGGTCACCTCTGTGCCATGTTATTGTGTTCCTTCATGCAGCTAAGCACAGTCTTCAATAGCTAATTGCACCTGTTGCACAGAAAACTAGGACTATTTGGATGAGAAACATGATCTTATAAACAGCTTAATGCTGTGTAATGAACTATCACCCTGCAGTGTAATGGAAATGAATGTGAAAAAATTAAGGTAGAAACCCCAGGGTATTGTGTGTTTTCCTGAAGCTGTTTAGTGTTAGAGTTAAATTTCCCACCTGTTTGTATAATATGTTATGTCAAGCTATGTAATAATCCCTAGCAAAATGAGAATCAACTTATTATACCTTCTGAGCTGATTGGTTTTCAATGATCTTCATATTTACACATATTCATGGTTACAAGCAGCGTAGACCTATAAATAAAAGGGAAACTGTTGTCTCTACGTCTCATTGAGAGGAAGGCATTAGTAGGTATGATGTCTTTCAAAAATGAAGAATGAAAGCTAGACATTTGTAGGGAACTTCAAAGACACATGTACATACAGAAAATTGAAAATTGGCTAACAGTAAACAAAATAATAGAGGAACACTGACCACGAGGGAGAGAGAGGAGAGGAGAAGTTGATTAACATCTTGGCCACCGTTAGGAGCCCTGTCTTCTGTTGGTATGTGATAAAGTTAAGAAATACATTGAAATTCTAGACACAGTCTGTCTCTGTTAAGAGAGGATGTCTTCACTATTTAAGCAAATGGAATAAATAAACACTTGTTTATATATGAACATTTTGTTTTATGTTACACAGCATGAAAAAGCAACCAAAGGAAAGACCAGCTCCCGAAGATTTAATGGTAAGTAAAACTTCAGAGCCCTCCAGTGTGGTTTTTGTATGAGTGCTTTTTATTAATGTATAGGGAAGTGGAGTTTTTGCCATTTTTTGTGTTGTGTTTTTTATTCAGCATGTACAAATTTAAATCTGAACTGTTTCTGGCCTGTGCAGCAATTACACACTTAAAGAGAACACCCAAACAAAAGGTGGGATTCTGATTCTGCTCAAGTTAATGGATGTTTTGCTGTGGCAAAACAATGGATGTTTGTTGTGGCCAAAGCTTCATTTGTGGTTTGGGGAGTTAATACAGAACTTTCACAGCCCGTATCAAGTTTCAATCAAAGCGATTGTGATGCTTAATACACATTTTTTTCAGTTTGTATGTCCAGGGATTACAGCTTAATGTAGGTCACTCCTTGTCATCGTTTGCTAGTCTTAACCTTTCAAAATCTGAAGATTGAAAACAGGGGATGTGGTTAAAATACTGTATTTTTAATGAAATGCAGAAGCTACTGTTTTCACTTATATTCATGTAAAATGAAATCAGTTTGGCTACAGAAGATTGAGTTAATATGTTGCTTTGGTCTTTCCATAGAAAGGCTCTCAGTGTTGGAATCTGAGCTCAGAGACCACTTCTTTTTCTAGCAAATGTCATTTTTTCACTAAGGCAATAATGGGGTACCTGCTCTTAAGCTGGTCCCTTGTGGCTGTGCATTTAGTGCAGAGTACTGTTTTTAAGCTACTAGAAAAATACAGAATCAAACAATTGTTTAAGTATTTACAATAATTTATATGGGAGATAGGAGTTGTAGTCTCCTCTGATTCACATCAAGTATCTTTGGTTTTCAAGTGTTTCATTACTTTTTGTATGTGCTATGTTTCCTGGCACTTCCAGATTTATGTAAAAATATTATAATTTATTTTCTGTGCATTGAATAGGTAGGAATAATTTTAGCAGACTTCAACAAGATATGGAACACGTTTGCGTCATTTCCTTTCTTGCTTACATGCTACAAACTGCAAGTAAAATAAACAATTGTTTTTACTGCAGTGATTCTCTAGTTAAAGGCTAATCTCCACAGATGCCCTGGGGCAGATATCTCACAATCCAGACTAGTCTCAGTGCAGACCCTGGTTAGTAAAGTATTTAACTGTGAATCTCATTTTAAGGATATTAACTTAAATAGATCTGCATTTGAAGTTAGGCACCTGCTTAAATACCTTGGCAAAATGAGGCCTTGAAGTTTATCAGAGCCCCCTCCACTTTGTGGTGGTGTGTGTCTCGTATGAAAGGCTTACTCTGCCTTATTTTGTCTTTTTTATTAACTTTTGATGGTTGGAAAATTCTTGCAGTTAGTCACATCTGAGAAAACTTGGAACAGGTTCTAGAGATGTAGACACATTTACCTTGTGCACTATTATGCTATGGCTGGATAGCTTAGCTATTAAAACAACGGAATAGGGTTTCATAAAACCTGTATCTGTTTGTAAATGCATGTTTCAGTGATGCAATAGGCCTGCCACTTATAAATAAAACATCTGCAGATCGCACATACCCCCATAAGTATATATGTATGTTTGTAAGCAATAACACCACTCCAGGGTGTAGAGTCATAAAAATGAGGCCAAAGGGTGAGTGCCTGCAGTACCAGGGAAGTGCACAGATTTATCTTTACAACTACATGCCCTGGAGTGTGCTAGTCCCCTTTTAAGGAGGTATTTTGTAAAATAATTTTAAAATTATAGCAGCCCAGGAAAAAAAAAAAAAAAAAAAAAAAAAAAGAAAAAAAAAAGCCTTCCTACTTTTTAAACAAAATCTTTTGTTTAACACATTTTTTCCCTCATGCTACTTCCTATTCAATTATAAATGAACTTGCAACAGCAAATACTAAAGCATGAAGTAGACTGCTGCTGAAATAGAGAAGTGACCCAGTCCTTGCCTGCAATGTGGCTGACCCTCATAAGCTGGCCTAAATTCCCTCTCCCAGCCGGATGGGCTCAGAGCACCCTGTGCTTTTCTGCAGCAGGCTCTCTGCTAGCTCAGTAGTTGCTCTCCGGTCGGGTCCTTTGCATTCTTGCACTGACCCAGCCTTGTCAAGGAGCACTTCATTTCTGATATTTATATGCATACATACATTTGCATATATATGCAATAAATACACGTACATAAGCATATCAGAACATACATATGTGTATGTGCATTTCCATGCTTAGCTGGAAAACGGGGCCAAAACCTTTAAACATCCTCTGAATTCTGGAATTTGTGACCGCAATAGCCTTTCTAATTCCCCATCTTCTGTTTCTGAAGCCTCTGTTGTAATTCTGACGGCTATCTCTGTGTTAACTAGCAGTAGCAGGTAGAGTGATGCAGATACTATCAGTGAAATCCTGGACCTCTCAAGGTCAGCTTACCGTTGATTTCACTGAGAGCAGGATTTCACATTGTTCGCTGTTTGTTTTGAAATGTACTAGCAAGGACGAAAGGTGTAACGTGTAATCATCGTTAGCTTCAGACAAAACAGCAGAGTGCAAGTTTTCTCCCCTATGGACATTAACCGTACTGGAAGTCACTATTTTGTAACCAATTTAGTATAATTAAAGACTGGAAGCAAAATGAAGGGAGCAGAACATCAATCTTTTTCTGCTCTCCTGATAATCAGTGAATTGTTAAATGCATTTTAAGAGCCAACTAACAATACCTGGAGAGCCAGATTGGCAACTCCAGTGAAGTCACAGGGTTACATCAGGGATGGATTTACCCCGTCTATCATGCTAAGAAGCCCTTTTTTTTCCTTTTTTTTTTTTTTCTTTTTATAAAAGTCACTACACACATTTTGTTAGAAAATAGGGCCAAAGCCAAGGCTGTATGAAATTCCTGTATAAAATCAGGCTTTCTAGTACCATAGGTATTCTTGTGGAAGCGAACACCAGATTTCCGTAACAGCTGACAAAAAATAACTTCCTCTATTTATACCCAGTCTTCCTTACACCTGTCCACAAAAATGATGTAACACCAGTTTCTCTGTGTATACATAATCAGCAATTTAGTTGATTCAAAGTATTTCCAATTAGCATACTTTTTCCACAGGAGTGTTTAAAAAAAAAAAAAAGTAATTTCACCAAGCAATGGGAAAATTGTCCGTTCTGGGGAAGGAATGTTCTTTATAATTCACCAGTGGTTATTCTGAACATTGTTCTTACTGTGTCTGCTCTTTTGTCTCCAATTTGCTCCTTCTTAAGACAAGAAAGGCATAGAGTCAATTAAATTGAACCTGCTCCTGTTTCAGCACCATGGAAATCTGCACATCTTAGTGTATTCCTCCATCTCTCTTCCCTCCCCTTCCAACCAGAAAAGCAAGATCTCAGCAGTTCTTCTCTGTAAAGATTATTTTTTTCCGTGAACTTCCCGTTTTCATTTAAACCACGGAGCCATCTGGCATTGCAAGCCAGGCTGCTGGGGAAGCACGGACAGTCACGAGTGGGGTGCATGCAGTTTGCGAGCGCGACGTGGCGGCACGGGGAAGGTTCGAGCTCCTGCTTGTGCCGAGTGTATGGGTAGGCATCCGCACGCTGGTTTGGCTCAGGAAGCTGTAGATCTGACTGTATTTACGGTATTTTTCAGAAGCTTTCCATTCTAAGCTCTATTTAATGGAATCTATGCATAGTAAGTAATCAGGTCAGAGAGAAGCAACATCCCCTGTTTGAGATCAATCGCTGGCTAATACTTTATCTAGGCCACTTTATTATCTCATGCTGATTCCATTCCCATTCTCCTCCTCCTTTGTACATGCACTTCAGCTGTGGTAAAAGTACGTATCGCATACATATTAAAAACATATACCCATTCTATCTGTATGTAAATGTGTGAGACACAGCTGGATATTGCAGGAGTTTGATTTACTAATAGTTATTATCTGTTCTAGCTGTTCAGAGGCAAAGAGAGTTTCAGAAAACAAGCTAGCGCAGAAATTGCCTTTATGATATCACTATCCCGCTTTGGTAATTGTTTAAAATCTCTTCTTTAGCTGGAAGCTTGGCCTTTTATTTTGCAGATTGTATGTGCTTTTCAAAAAAACAGCAGATTTGCTGAAGTCTCCGGTTGAGTTTTTTTGTTAGTACAGCATTGAACTCTACTAAGCTACATATTGCTGAATAAATGAAAGCGATCTACTTAAGGAAATTGTATTTGAAATACCAAAAGTCAAGCATGTAGCATTTATTTCTTTATGCTTTCCCATGGATGCCTCAAAGTACAGTCATTAGGATGCCATTTGGATTTCTTGAGGGACATATTGGGCAGATAGAGGCAGTGCTTTTGGCCAAGGATCCAGTCAGCTTCTGCACTTGATTCCTTTTGCACAGATCTCCTCATTTTTGTTTAGATCTCCAAATAGGAATTACAACTTCTAGCTTTTCTCCTTTTTTTTTTTTTTTTTTAAACTTTAAATTCATGATACTTCTCATGTTGGCACGTGATTAATTCAGAATTGTATGATAAATTGTACATTGTCTGTGTCAAAACCACTGACTTGCTGAAAATATTTTTTTATTGTTTATTATTATTATGTTTGTTTGTTTTTTTAAACGCCTAGTGCAATATCGAAATTCCCTATTCCTGTGCATTCAGCAATCCCTCTGTACACTTCAGGAATGACATTTAGGTAGGCACCTTGGTCTTATTAGCTACAGTGGGCATTTTTTCATAGATCATTTGTTATATTTAAATATGTTTTCATGAACATTGCAGACTGTCAAATATGGATTCTGGTTGTTTGTTCCCCTACCTGCAGCAAATGAGAAGCATTTAAGTAGCACTATTTTAAGTAGTCATTTTCTAGAGAGTCTGATCAGTAGCAGTTCTTACCAGGGAGAGCTACATTTTTTTGCAGCTTGTTGTGTTAAACCATAGTTTGTAGCCCGTGGGAAATACTTTAGTGCTTTAAACAAACAAGTGGAGGATCAGCGTAATCCTACCTGAATTTCCCTGTAAACCTTCAGAATAAAGCCAATAGCGTACTTCCACTCGTGTTTGTCAATAACAGTGTTTTCCCCCAACAGCTAATTTGGCTTTGCATTACAGCAGTGGCATCACTGACTGAGTAGCTGAGAGCGCTGAACAGGCTGGGTTTTTTGATGACCTTAAATTTTGACAAAAAGCAGAGGGCTGTCTGCACTTTGCTTTTCATAGATGCATCCAGTAAATCTTCTGAAGACAGCTTACAGATAAATGTTTTCTGTCTCGATCTGTCTAGATGTTTATGCATCATTGCTGGATCACATTGAGCCAAGAATTTTCACTCTTTGGCTACTTACAAGCATATTTTTTTTGTCCCCGAGCCAGTGCAGGATCACCTATCAGAGATGATTTGTCCAGCATAAAATTGTCAGTGCTTGAACCTGTGATGGATAGCTTTGTTTGCAAACATTTAGGCTGTCCTCTGTCACAATGATCCCAGTTCATTCACCCCATGACAAGGAGAAATTCTGACAGACACCAAAATACATACCAGATGTAAAGGAAAGGGCTTTTTCTTGACTTCCTAAGGAAAAATAAAGTACAGAGCCAGGTATTTCAGCTGTTGTAAACATGATAAATATTAAACTGTGTCCTCAATCGATCACAGACACACAGTGGACAAGGAGTCCTGGATGAAATCCTGGCTATGCTGGAGTCAATGAAGAATTTATATTGACTTCACCAATGCTGGGATTTCACACTAGGATTCGAGGTGTTCCTGTTACTGTGTGTTTGTCATCTTCCTTGGTCAGGATAGTTGAAGATTTGGAGGAAAAAATGTATATTATTTCAGGAGGCTGCATTACTCAACACTCTGCTGAAATAGGGGAAGGTGGGTTATGGATCTTCCCTTCTCTCTCTTTCCTTCGCTCTCTCTCTCTGCTGTTTCTGTCCTTAGGGATATGATTTGCTCTTCTTTGTCACTTGAGAAATCAGCTATCGAAATGGAGAAATACATTCTATCAGTGTCACTAAATCCAGCAATTACAGAAGACTAAGAATGTGACAAGGTTAACTTGTTAGCATTAGAGTTTTAAGGTGTTATATTCATTCACTGTCTTCTGCAGTCCCATTGCTCATACCACTGCTGATTTTTTATAGAAAATGTGAAAATCTGACTCTTTCTTTCTAACATGCCCTAAAGCTGCACAATATAGTGGCATTTTCCAGTGAAATGTGAAAAGAAATAACTTGAGCTGGCACAAAGAAGTATTGAAAATCTAAGGAAATTGGGCAAAAACAAATTGGCAACAGCTTAGAGTGATACAGCTTAGATGATAGTTAATATTTTTGGTGTCTTGAGTCTCTTGGGCTTTGCAGTTTAATTTGAGCAAATGTTCCATTTGGCACTTCTAGTTGTTCTGTAGTTCTCCAGACACTTAGGCAAATATTTACATCTCACTCATTTTGGTAGCAGAATTACAAGTCTTTGAATTATGATACATTGAGAAGTTGTGCATTTATGATATTAATATTTCTATGTCAATTGTCTTCCCTACATATTTTTTTTTTAAAGAAAGAAAATGTTAATAGTTCCAAAATAAGAGGCGTATCTGTAACTCCTAGAATACTATCCTTCCTTTTTGTTCCAAATTCATCACAGAATTTGCTGTAATGGGCAGCTCTGGAAATCTTTGTACAGTATTTATTTGTTTAATGACACCGGAATTTAAAATTGATTCAGACACGCTGGACAGATTGAAATTGCTGACATTTGTATAGTACCAGCAACAGTGGGCCTGCGTTCTGATTAGCACCTCAAGATTCTCCTGCAGTATTAAATAAGAGTAGTAATTGCCTATGAATGAGCAGGGTATAAAGCAGGAGATACAGATATGGCTTCCTATGACCTGTGTGCATTATGCCTCAAATCCCTTAATCAGATTTGTGCCAGTTGATTCTTACATCCACAGAAATTCAGCTGGAGGATCAGGGCCTAAAGTAGTAAAAAATCAATTAATACGACTTTCTAATTTGTGCAGTTGACAAAAACGCATATAAATAGGGAACATTTTTCTACTTAAGAGGGCCGCACTGAAAGATTTTTAATTGGATTTTCATTGTGATTGACAGCACTTGATTATGACAGTAACTTTATTTGGCTGGACTGTTATAGCCCTCTTGTTCGGATTTTTTCCATCAAAGCTCTTTTTTATCCGCTGAATTCCCAGCGGAGCAGCAGTGGCTGTGAAAGAGCCTTTTAGCACCTTTGTTGCAGCCATCCCTGGTGATGATTGGACCCAGCTGGTAGCAGATAAGAAAATGTCCCTCTCACAAAGAGGTTGCATCTCCCGTCCCCATGGCTTCAATAATTTTAAGAGCCCCAGAAACCTGTTGAGGATTAGAAGTAGCTTTAGATGTGAAATGAGTGTTAAGTATTAGTAATCGGGAGATTAGGGCCCCGGGGACAATGGGAGATAAACAACTGCAATTAAGGCAAATCTGCCAGAGTAAACAAAATTTAGCAGAAACAGATGCCCTAACCATTTTGGGGGATTGATTGGAGGGCACCGAGGAATCGATTTTTGTCTTGTTTACACTTTCAAACCCCTGTGATAAACTGGGAGGCTAAATATTTCATACAGCCTGATTTTAGTTAATTTTTTTCCAGCTCCTCACAGTAGGTCTGCTCTCTTCTAACAGTGACCAGGCCTGAGTTTATTCAGCGTTCACAGGGAGCAGCTAATTGTCTATGAAGGGCCCCTGTGTTTAAATGGGCTTGACAGGAATTTAAATTTTGTTTCAATCAACCTCTGCGCTCACAGCCTGCTCCAGTTTCTAATTTTTAAATTAAACATGATTTTTTGAAGCCGCGGCCTCTCCTCTGGAAGCGGCTGCCCGCGCTCCCGCCGAAGGCAGCTGCCGCAGAGCGGGAAGCGCGCGGGTTTATTAAGGCCGTAACGGCAAAGCGCGACGAGCCGAGGCCCTGGAAAAGTTCATTGTCCCATAAACACACATCTGCCCCTTCCAGTTTAATGGGGGATGCTGGGGTGGATGCTCAGCTGGTGTAGGCCAGAACGGCTCCGCCAGTGCCTGCCTGCGCCATGGGGAGCGCGGCCCTGCCGGCCTCGGAGCCGAGCTTGGCTCCCAGTGGGGTCTGGGGGAAGTGGTCGAGATGGCCTTGGTCGTTTGCACACTGACCTTGTGTGGGATTCAAATGATTTTTTTTTTTTTTTTTTTTGCCAAGCCAACTAGTGGTTATTTATTTTATGGCCTTCTCTGTATTTTTAGTAGGGTTCCATACATTTATTGACACATAGTTTTGTACCTGGTCGTCAGCTCCTGACGCAGCATGGTTAGACTGTATGTTTGTGCTTCAACATTTAATACTTGCTCTATTTATTCTTTTTACTGAAACCTGGCAAACATAGCCGTGTTATTTTGCGCTAGATAGTGTTTAGGCATGTGATGGGATATGATCTTATGGAGTACTTTTAAAAACAACCTGTTAATTTGCAGAAACTTCCCTATGCCAGTGACGTGTGGGATGGTTCATTATTCCTTTTTGTTTCCAGTCAAATCATCTTTTTTTTTTTGTTGTCATTGTTTTGGTTGTTGTCGGTGTGTATATGTACGCTCACATGTATTCACACAGCATTTTCTACTCCAAAGTTGGAGGATACTTTTCCAATTTTTTCCAACTCAGTCAGTAGAAAACAGTTTCTTTAAACTTGGAGAAAGCACATTTTTTTTCTCCCTTCTTTCCCTGTCTGGGAAATTTGTTTGAAGGAAACACTACATCAGTTTTTAGTGTTTGTCTGCTTGGTGTCAACAAGACTGTCACAGTGAGCCAAGAGCTAAAGTACCCTGCTGAGGATGCATCTGAATTAACATTAGAGTTTAGGTCAGGTGTGCATTTTGGTTTGAATCTCCACATCTTTCAGAGCTACTGCACTTCCATTCTCATCACAGATGGGTCTTGAAGCTCATGAATCGAATCAATTTAAAATGAAACCAAAGCAGAAGATGTGCTCCAGGCACATACCTCATGTGCTCCAGCTACTAATAGGCACTGCATCCATAGACCAGACCAGAGCTGGTCAAAAGTAAAACCTCTTCCATCCCTGAAACACTGCACCAACCATTTCACTCTGCAGATCTGCTTCTGTTGTCGACAGCTTGCTAATGTTGACATACTCTATCAGCCTTGGGCCACTCTCTCTATTCCTCTTCTACAGCTCTTCTTAACCTCAGCAACACTTGCAAAAGCATGTTCCAATTATATTTCGGTTGCCTTAGTTTTTTTTAAGAGTCATCATGAAAAATACCTTTGCTGGGAGTTAGCTCGTTTTGTTAGCTAAGCACCAAGAAGCATGCCAAGCACAGTTATTGGTTTAACGGCAAATATCAAAAGCAAAACTGCTGTAGAAAGAATGATCTGCAGATGGGTGAATAGATCTGCCTGTGCCACAGCCAAAACCAAAACTCCATTGCACATTTAAGACGAGTATGCACAACAGGAAGAGCGTAGCAAAAATCAGACTCACTCGTGCGCACCCTGGGGTTCTGCAGTATGGAGGAATTGAATTACAAAGTCAAGTCAGAGGAGCTGTACTAGTTGCTGCTAACCTGATCTGAAAGAAAATCACCTCTTGACTCCGAGTCTGGTGATAAGTTGCTGTCCTGAGCGGCCGGCCCAGACACACTGGTCAGGGCTGCTTTTAGGGCCACCAGCACGTTATTTGGCTATGGCCAACATCCAGAGCTTCAGAAGATGGTTATAAAAGGGGTTTTAATCATAATGGAAGATGTATATTACTGTTTAAAAGTGCAAATTTGGGTGTGATTTGTGCACAGCTTGTCTTCAGGTTAAGGTTTTCAGGTTTAAGTTAAGCTGTTGTTCCTCTGGATCCACCCATTGTGCTTGGAAATTGTTATTATGTAAAGACAAGTTCTGCAAATTGCAGAAGAATTTTGGTGCATCAACAAAACTACTAAACCTTCTGAAAATCATTTACCATTAATTTTATTTTATAAAAACTAAAAGTGCATTGGAAAAAGTTCATCTACATTCAGAGAAGTAACATGGAAAAAAGTGAAAGGAGTCTTCATCAGAGGAAAAAAATATATATAGGAAATTGAGCTCCAAGACTTCAGCATTTCATAGTGTTATTCATTTATCATTGTTTAGTACATTTTGTATCATCTCCTCACTATCTTAAATATTATCAGAGGGATAAAATCATTAGTGTGCTAATCTAGATAGCCGCAGTTCTAGCACTGACCTAGGCTAATCTGCCTTTGCAATTTCAAGAACTATGTTTGACTCCTCTGAAAGTAACCTTAAATTGTAGTCTTGTAAGAATTCCAGAGCTGTATCCTTCACTCCTTCTCCTAATGAGGTTATGACCAAATGCTCATTATAATTGCTTTAGACTCCTTTTAATTTTCAAGCTTATTAATCATAAGAAGAGTTATTTAAAATTGCATAAATTAATCTTAGATTAAAAGCCCATCAAAGCCTCGAAACAATTAAGAATAAGTAGGATTTCCCTGGGGCAGCAAGTTTTATTTTAATAGTGTAGTCAGGTGGATATCAGAACATTGAAGTATGGTAGTGATTAATGTATGCAAAATTTAAATGAGAGTTTTTAAATGGCAAATCTAAATCACATATTGACCTAACTGTAGGCTTTAACTGCATTGTCTGTCATATATTTAAACTGTTTAGTAATCAACATTTTAATTACAGTGTATGTTAGGGAGGCCATGCAACAAACAAAACTCACCACTTTCCGACGCTCCGCGTGGAACTGTTTAGCAGGCGAGGGCCGTGCTATTAACTGCTCAGAATAAGGAATGAGGAAAGAGAGCACAAACTTCAAGGAGACTAATGATACTTGATTTTGCTTATAGGTGTATTCTTGTCCCTGCTTTATCTACACCCAGGAAAAGCCACTGATCAGTGTAGTTTCTGACCCACTTCAATACCCCCACCATAGACTAGACAAATGGGTGCTTTGTGCTCTCCAAGATGGCAGAAGCTACAGGTGATGTCCCCATGGGGTGGGAAATTCTGGGAAAACATTATTTTCTGGATGCTTTCATCTTCTGATTCCTGAAGTCCCTCTGCCCCCCACAGCTTTGCAGATCTGTTTGAAGACCCCTGTCTTTTTGGCCCATGCTATGGGACATTTCGCTCTAGCAGCCAGTTGAGGACGGACTTGTGGGCGTGCTGAATTCTTTGCCAAGTGCAGTGAGAGGCAGCCCTTGCCCAGAGTAGTCAATATAGAGAGGGTGGCAACTGGGGGAGAGATCTGGGCCAGTAAACACTTGGTTACCTGCTGTGGGCAAAACACATCCTAAAATCGCAAAAGTGAAGCAAGGGATGCAACAGCCAGATCATACTTCAGTAGTGTCTGGCAGGGCCTTCCCACTCGTGTATATATCCTGTGTCTCCACGGATCAATGTGAGCATGTGGAGCCTTCAGATTTTTTACCCCCATTGAGCCTTAGAAGAGAGCGATGGAGGGAAGGCAGCTGCATGGCGCAGCCCCTGAGGAGGACTCTGACACCTTCTGTGCCTGTGAATTAACAATGTTTTGGGAGTCAGCAGTAGAGTATTGGCCTGAGGATTCCTCGCTGCTATTCCTGGCTGTGGGAGCAGAAATCGGCCTTGTGGATAGCTAGCACAGATAATTAGAACAGCGTTTAGTTTGGCTTGTCCTTGGAGGCAGAAGCTCTAGATGTAAAATCCTCCACGACTGGAGGCAGTAGTAATGAAATCCTGCGTGTGCAGAGGTCACTAGAGGGGGACGCAGGGTCAGTTTGGGGGTAATTTGGGTTGCTTGAACACTTTGTCTCTCCAGGCATCCGGGGAGGTAAAACAGCTCCAGAGCTGAGGTTTTTATTTGTCATTTTGGAGGTCTGACTTGTATTCCCACTAAAGATGGGAGTGGGCAAGAATTTCCTCTTGAATATGTGCCCTCATTTAATTATAAGAGCTGTAAATAGCATAAAAACATCAGTAGCAATCGGAGAACTAGCTGGGATGCTAACTGTGGTGCACTAGTTTACAGCCAAGTTCTTATTTTCCATAATTGCAGGGCTTGCACTCCTTCAGACAGCAAAGGGATGAGTTGCCAAACAGACTTTTTACAGATCAAGCCTGCCTTCAAACAGAGGGCACCTCCAGTGGAGTAAGACATCCCAGCTCATTCAGGAGCAAAAGTGGGGTGGGGTGGAAATGGGTCACAGATGTCCTGCAAGCAGCAATGGGGCTGTGCAGAGCTGGGGCAGAGCAAGTTCTCCCAAGGTCTTAACTCCACCTGCCAGGGAAGCCTTACCCGTGTCATCAGGGGTGAGGGAAGGGCACTGATTTTTTCATTTTTTCTTAAAAGATGCCCCAGTGCTCAGAGCTGCCATGTTTTTGCAGGAAAAGCTCTGCGTTGAGGCATCTGATGCACCACGGAGATACTCGGTGCTGCAGAGCAGTGACACGCCGGCTCCAATATTGCCTAATAAACTGCTGCATTGTCTTTTCCCTCCCCCTTTAAAAAATGGCATCAGAATCGCGTGTTGAGCGGAGAGTGAGCTTCCCTTAAAGCAGCCTGTAGCCATCAGTAATATTTATTTTCTCTATTTGTTTTAAGCCTGTGAAGACTGTGGTTTCCTCCATACTGTCCTGATGGAGCCCTGACCAGAAAGCGTGCAATGCCCCTAGCCCTAATGTGCCATTAATGATAGGTTAATGTACAGTATAATGTTTTTTGGACTATGGGTTCATTACACTTCTGAGTGCAAGGTCCTTCTGCAGAGCGCCCAAGGTCCCATTGCATTATATCATGCAATAAAAATACCCTTTTCATATCACAGGCTAATAAACTGTATTTGAAATGCTGTCTAAGGGCACTGCCATCGTCTTGATAGTCTATGTCTGCAACAGTTGGGATCTTTTTATTATATTTTTTGTTACGCTGAATTCAAATTTTTAAATGAAATGCATAATTTGTCTGTGCCTCCCCGTAATAAATGGAGCACAGTGCTTTTACTACACAATCTGGGAGGATTCCTGTAAAAGAGAGCGTGAAAAGGCTCGCGCTGGTGCAACCAACAGCAGCGCTGCCTGTTTCCTAACATCCCTTGCGTAAGCATGAAGTCCTTTAGGGTCGTTTCCAATTTGCCAGGTGTTGTGATCACGTTTGGATGTCAGACAGTTGTTACCAGGAGGTTTTGGGCCCTGAAGTGGTGTCCCTCCTTCCTCCTCCATACCCCTCAGGTTCGTGCTGAGGTCTGTCTTTGCAGCTTGCTGCTGAGAGGCTGGCCCTGGCCGTGCAGGATCAAAAGTCAGGGCATGGCTTTTTTTTGCTGGGGAGGAGGAAGGAGGGAGGGTGTGCAGCACCCCAGGAACCTGCTGCTGCTTTCACCACCACCAAAATCAGAGGTGGGTGCCGTGGGGGCACCTGGCTGTGATCCTGGCAGTGGCATGGGCAGGACAGGCACAGCGCTGCTCGTCCCTGTGCTGCTCTGGCCAGAGCCATCCGTAAGCTCGAGGGGCCACGGGATGGCATTCCCAGGTGTCCTCCCCTTAACCTTCGTGTCCTCCTGCAGGGATGCAGCTCTCCGTGCAGGTTTGAAGGGCTCACGTGCCCCTGAGTAATGAAGTGAGCCAGCCCTGATCCCAGCACGTTCTCCAGGATAGCCAGGAGCAAGTTGTGCTGCCCCAATTAACCTCTCACCGCCCAGCAGAAAAAAATTAAGGAGGTGATGCTGGGGTTGGATCTGACCGTATTATCAAAATAAGAGCAGTGTCCCTGGGCACCGCTTGGATCTAACGTTCCTCTCCGTGTCCTCCATGTACCCCCATGTCTTCTGCTCCAGGAGATCCCACCCTGTCATTTTTGCAGATTTGCAAGGAAATAGGTGGCTCATTAGTGTTTCAAATTGGGAATCTGCTTTTTCACCATCCTGGTTAAGGTCAGCAGCTGCGTATCTCTTGGACCCATTAAATCAGCCTGACCCACACTTGCTTTGTGCTTGCAAAGTCCTCTGAAATCACAGGAGCGTTGCTTAAACAATGTTATTTATTGTCTGCCTGTCCTGTGGCAGTGGTTATGGACCTGGCTGTAGGTCTAAACCTCCATGGTGCCATCCAGACGTGGACATTTCATAGTCAGTGGCAGAGGAACCCATGAGCAGAGCTGCCCCTGGGGGCAGGAAGCACCCCATGTGCCTGCAGCCCTGCCGAGGACACGATTCAGGGTCTGTTGCAATAAGCTCTGTGCAGATTAATATCAAAAATGAAGATTTCTTAGGCCGGAGGAGAAAACCATGAAAGCAAATTACTGAATTTTAAGGGTAGGTAAAATTATGGAACTTTTACCCTTGAATAATGGCGATTTAATTGACTGGGCTAAATGATTGATGGCGTGTGGGCAACGAGTTCGAATTACCAGGGCTGTGTGTTCAGGGGGGTGCTGCCCTTTTAATTTCATGTCAGATATTTAAATCATTTATATCCCCCTCTGCGAGGCGCTCCCCTTCGAAAGAGTTAACCTGTCTGACGGGACACTGCAACTTGAGAAATGTACCCTTTATCAAGAGAACGAGATGAGACAAGTTCATTTAAAAAGCCTGGTTTGTCATTGTTTATCTAATTTTCAGAGTTGACACACAAAATTAGGCTGGCTGACACTCACTCTGTGGCTATCCCCGGCCCCGTCCCGCCTGACCTTTTCTGCTCCGAGCCTCCGGCAGCAGAAATCGCCGCAGGCTGTGCCCAGCCAGACCCCAGGGCTGGGGCGAGGCGGATCAGTGCCTGGCCAGGATGGGGGAGTGCTTTGGTGCTGGCTTTTGAGCGTATTTTCTGCTGCTTGGGTCTGCTGGGTGTGCTGATTGCTGAGTATTCGTCACGGTGAGTATTTAAGAATTGGCATTTGCAAAAATGAAACGCGTCAAAAAACGGATGGCAGCTGCAGCAAGGTACGTGCACCACCCAAACCAAGAGAGCCATCCTGCTACTGGTAACCATCCACTGCAACAAAAAAAAAAACACGTTTCAATCCTCCGTGCATTCACCCTTTATCAATGTTAGCTTGCAAAGCAAAGCAAATCTACGCGGGGATTTTTAAGTCCAGCAGGTTGTGTTTATTTTAGAAGGCATCGCTCACTGTTGTAGTGAGGGCTGGGATCCCTGTTTGTTGCTGAGTCGCTCAGTGACCAGAATTCACTAATAGCTGGCCTCCAGTGTTGCAGCTTGCCTTGGCTTTTTTGTTTCCTGAAGTGACAGTTCATCCCCAGCCCCATCCTGCAGCCTGGGCATGCTCTGGGGCAGTGCAGCTGCATTTCTCCTCCAGCAGTTTTTTTTTTTAACCTTTTTTTCCCTTGTATTTCCCTTCCCTCCTCATCTGATCTCCCTTCCCCTTCTTTCCACACTCCCCTCCAAAAAACATCTCCAGTTTAATTCGCTGCTTTCTGAGGTGCATGGTTTGGTTTGTGGGAGTTAATGGTTGCCCTTCTCTAGGTGCCTGAGAAGGGATGGAGTCAGGGACTGGATGCAGAATAGTGGCAAAACGTGGAGAACCCGACGGGGTGACCTTGTGAAGAAGTTGCGAAGAGTAGAGGAGACTGCTGCTGGTGCAACCATGGTGATTTGAGCCTTCAGAGGAAACTTTGATTGTTTTCCCCGAGACATTTCTGGATGCCGAGCTGACTACAAGTACCTCTTAGATAGGTCGTACTGCATCTCAACTTAAACGCTGCTGTGAGCAGGCCAAGGGCAGGTTTGATGGGTTCACACATTGTCCACAGTTGTGTGCTCTTTGTGTGTTTTTGTTGCAGTTGCAGGTGTGACTGCAGCAGCAAGGTGCTTCTGAGCGAGGTGTGGTCTGGTGAGGCCGGGTATTAGAGGCAGGAAAGTGATTTGGGGCCATCCATGGACCTTGTGCACCCTGTGCTCCTTGTGACTTCCCTACTTGATGTGCCTGACCTCAACGTGCCATGGGCTGGCTACCAAGATCTGCAAATACAGGTCCCACTGACGCTGTAACCTTAGCTTTGGTGGAGATGTCTGTTCTCACATTCCCCATTAAAAAAAAAAATATATCAGCAACAACAAAAAAGAGCCTGGTAAAAACATCCCTTCAGGCTGAGAAAAATCCTCGCTAGGGCAGTATAAAGACGAGAGAAATCTAAACAGTGGTTTCGGGTGAAACTTATTTCTAGGGAGAAAAACGAGTGCGTAAAACCCAAGGCTTCAGCGGAATAACCCCGCAAAGCAAAGCAAACAGGATGAGCAGCGTGGCGAGCTTTCCCTGCGTGCTCTGAGCAGCTGAACGGCAAGGATGTGGTGGGTGGGAGACGTCTCCTCTGCGGGGAGCCGCTCCGTCGTAAAGGAGATTCATGGGAGAAGCGGACTGTCTTGTAATAGCTTTTTTTTTAATTGCCCCAATGCATCTGCTCTTCCTCGTCTGTGGGCTCCGTTGTTTTTCCCTAGTTCTGACTGGTGTCCTTGGCTGTTGTTTTGTGTAAGAGGCAGAGCAGCTACCTCTAGGCTGTGTTGCTAATAATAATAAGCCTTTCCCTTAGTCTTGCACTTTTTGCACCCAAAAAGGTGGCGGCGTGGTGCAAACCACGCTTGCGCTGATCCTTTCAGCACTCCCACGAGAGAGCAGAATCGCGTGTTCCCTTTTAGCCATAAGGCTGCGGGAGGTGAAGCAGCCTCCTGAAGGTCAGGCTGGAAAGTCTGTGGCAGCGTGGGGAGAAACCCCAGGACTCCTGCCTCCGGGTCCCAGGTCGTGCTCCCTCCCAAATTGTGCCCTAGGTAGGAATCGAGGCATATTTCAAAACCGGGAAAGTTTCAGATTGCATTTGTTTAAATAATAAAACCCAAATGTTTGTGGGATAGCTGCAGTAAGGAAAAAAAAAAAAACAGAGGGTGTAGTCTTGCTCCATCGTTGTTCCTGACGTTAGACATTCAAGACCAAAGCTGAAGATTTCTGGTAGCCAGGTGTTGGAAGGGAAAAGACGTTGTCCATATGCTCAGTGCCGCGAGCGTCTGTGTACTCAAATGCATCATTTGAAGATCATCCATCTTCCCTCGGTAGCATTGAAGTGTCTGCTGCCATCCTCCGAGCTCTCGAACGGACTCTGGGACCTCTGGGCATGTTCCTCGTCCTCGGCGGGCCGTTTTACCAGCAGTGATGGGGGCCGAGCTCACACGTGCCTGCCTGCACCTGAAATTCAGAGCCCTCGAACAAACCTAGCGTTGCTCCCTGAAGCCAGACATGCCTGAAAGGAGGCTTCAAAAGAACTGAATATTGGGGGAAAAAATATCTATTTCTGTAGCAGTTAACAAGAGCGAATTTGGAGCATCGCTGTGGCTGGCAGGGGTTTGTGCTTCAGAGAAACTCATTGCCGGGGCTGTTAGGCAGCTGTCAGGGCACCAGAGGCTGTGAAACAAAACACTTGAGACGTTTGTAGCTCCTCGTGGTCTGTGTGGGGTTCCCCTGGTGGTGGACCTCCAGCTCAGCCGAGCACCTCCACCAGAGGATTGCTTCCATCTCCTCCCAGAGGTGAACTGGGCGAGCAACCCGAGTCTTACAGGTCCCAGTAAGACTCGAAGAAGGGCTCCCCACATCTCAGACTTCTCCCAAAAACGTTGTAGCTGAGATTCCAGCCATCCCAAAGGGCTGAAGCACCAGCGTCTCGCCCTTCCTGCGTGCGTCTTGCCGCTGAGCGGTGTGTTTTATCCCTGCGCCTCCTGCGTTCGCTGGCCCTGGCCCGCCGAGTGTTTTATTGCTTCAAGCTGGCGCTGCGAGGATTTATTGTGCTCTATTTAGCCCAGTTGCTTCTTCATTGTTCCGCTCGGTGCCATCCTACCCCGGCCGACCGCAGGCATCCCGGGCCCCGTGTCGGACCCGCTCGGTGCCGGTAATTCCCGCATGTACGTCACCGTCCCCGCGGGCTCCCCGGCAGATCGACTCCGATTCCTTTCAGGCATTGTTTGCGAGAGCCATGAAGTTTAGTGTTGCAAAAACTGAGCTGCTTTTGAGTGATTTGGAGGGAGAGGTTTTCATCATCTGTGATGGTTTCTCCTGGCGATCGCTTTCTTGCAGCCGTTTCTGTAATTGCGGTGCTTGGTTTCCTGTGGATTTTTATACTTCATTTGAGATTCAGCTGAAGATGGCGTGTTCCCATCTCTAGGAATGGGGCCAGATTGAGGCATGAGCTGCCTAAGCTGGCTGCTGAAATTGCAGGCCGTATTTTTGTTTAATCCTGAGATGCTGTTCTGATTTTCGGAGGTGCCTTAACTCTTCCGCGGTGTCTGCGGTAGCCGTATAGTTTCATGGGTGAGAATATTTTATCGTCATCCCTCCTTCCATCGTACTCTGGTTCTTGCAGTAGCTTCTCCTGAAGGCCTGTTAGGGGAATGCTTAGGTGAGATTTTAATTTCTTTGTCAAATGATTGCTCCAAAGGACTTGTGCTCGCATGTGTGTGCACGCGCCATGCCTCTCCTGATGGCTGCTGGGTGCTGCAGAGGCTGGAGCCTGGTCCTGCTGCATCTGCAGGCACAGAGCTCAAGTAATTGGGGGAATTTAACACCAGGAAGGGCATCGCTTTTCCTAGATAGTTCATACAACCATCTGTGTAAGGGTGAGGTGAAGAGGAAGGTGCCTACTGGCAGAAGTCAAGGGTCTTACAAATCCTCTGCACAAGGGATTGCATTTTGTTACTGAGCAGGAGAGTTGCACAAAGGGGCTATTAAAGAGAGAAACCTAAGAAATCGTGGACTTTAACAAACAGATGGGTGGGTTAGTGTTTTTGTCAGAATATCTTTTTATCAAAACGTGATTTTGTGGTTGAAGAGCCTCGCAGGCTGTCCTAGGAAGGAGCTGCTCCAAACCGTGGTGAGCTCAAAATGTTTTTTTAAAAAAAGAAAACCTGATGTTTTCAAGGCATGCCAGGCTAAGGCCTCAGCAGAGTTTGGGTTCTCCCAGCCTTCCCTTTTCTGTATAAAGGACGTATGTGGATAATATGGATCCAACTAAAAGTCCACTGGCTTGAGTAGGTGTTTCATTGCATTTTTATCAATGTAACTGCAGCACGTTCCAGTGCATTTTTTCCAAACATTACAAATAATGATAGAAAAACAACTATTTGGCTTTTCTTAGGAAGAGTTGTGCTTCTCTTGGCTAACTCTGCCTGTCCCCTTCTCCAGGGTCACCCGTTCATCATGCAGTACAACGACGGGAACGCCGAGGTGGTGTCCATGTGGGTGTGCAGGATGCTGGAGGAGCGGCGATCGACGCAAGGACCACAGTGAGCTGGAGCGGCTCACGGCAGCAGCTCGTCGGGGACTAGCACAAGCAGTCCCTCGCTTCGGACTCTCAGTCTTTCTGGATCATATTTTGCTAAAAATATTTTCTAGAAGCATCAGCAAAATCTTTCAGGATGTTTGTTGATGCCTCCCTCCCTCCCTCCCATACACACACATTAAGGAATTTCCTTCACACATTTCTTTTATTGCTGAGCAATTTAATGTCCTCAGATTAATCTTCAGTTAAACTGTACACAGCCTTAAAGCAAGTATTTTTATCTATATTTTTTTGTTATTGAATGTACTGTATATTTCATGGCTCCAGAGTATTTTTTAACTGTTAGTCTTTTGCTATTGTAAGAGCGACACGCTGACTGTTTGGAGGACTTCCTAAGGAGTTGTTGGCTGTCTTCTGAGCGCAGACATCCACGAAATGCTTGTTTGAGATTGTTGTTTGTTTTTTAAGGGAAAAAAAAAAAAAAGAAAGTGTCTGGATTTGCCCATCCTGCAAGGAGGTGAGGGAATAAAAGCATGTCAGGTGTATCAGGAGTCGTGCTCTCACGTGATGGGTGATGCTCTGTGCTCCCGGGGGCTTGCTGCTGGGGCTGGGGCTTGCTGTGAGAGCCACGCAGGGAAGGCAGCGCCCAGCCCTGTGCAGAGAGCACCCAGCCATGGCTTGGGCACCTCGGGGTGCTCCCCGTGTGCAGGAAGGTGACTTCAGCCCTTGCCACACCAACGTGGTGGCTTTGCTGAGGTGCAGAGGGAGCAACCGAGGGCAGCCCTCTCCTAAAAGGGGAGCACCAGGTGGGCACGGGGAGCTGGCAGCAGCTGTAGGGTGCTGCTGCTGCACCGTATGAGGAGGCTGAGGAGCACGACACGGGCTCACAGCATCCCCTGACCTCGTGGGGGAAAGGACGAGGTGCAAGCAGCAGGGCTGAAGCTGGCCCCGTGCTCCCCACGCGTCCCCGCTGCCTGTTTGGGGAAGGGGCTTGGTGCTGGGGGCACGAGCGAGCGTGGTGGTGGCCACCAGGAGCCAGGGAGCACCGCTTGCTGCTGCTGGGCAAAGCTCCTGGCTTTGCTCTTACTGCAGAGGAAAAAAAAAAGACATGAGCATCTCTGCTGTGTTTGTCAGTCCTGCAGTGTCTGTGTGTGTTTTCACAACAGGTTGGCACCCGTTTAATCAGTCCTTGTGTTCGGGTGCTTCCTGCAAAAATACAGCAGAGAAGAGGAGGGTGACAGGCAGGCTTGGCGTGTAAACAGAGGTTTAGGTCAGCAAACTGAGCACTGCTGCGACGTGGGCAGGGGAGGAGGTTGAGGGGTTTGTTTGCTTGTTTTTGCATTAGAAATAAACTTTTGCTAAAAGAAAAGCTCAGGTAGTTCATTATGTACCAGCAGCCTGAAAAAACACGCAGTGAAAAATTCCCACCGAAGCGCTACAAATCCTAAATGTTACTTTGGAAGCAGCCTGGAAAATATTTGTTTCCTTCCTTGGAGGGATCATTTGTCTTCTTTTGATGTATAGAGGTTGCAGGCATGAACTTATAGACTAAAGTTTGTCTTAATTGCTCTGATGTCACAACCTCCCTGGCAGATAACAGTACAATGAATGAGTCAACGGGACCGATACCTTCAGGTCCTTTTTCTAAAGTGAGACAAATTTCCTCCCTTTGAGCCAACCAGACTACAGGCAGCCCTTTCATTTATTTATCTCTAACAGTTCGCATTAGCTTTCTCTGGATAAAAAGTCTCTCCCTCAGATTTACTTAAAAAGTCAGTAAAACCAAGGCTTTTCCTCTCGCTGGCGCTGGCAGGGAGGTCGGGAGGGGAAGACGTCACCCTGAAAACCTGCGCTGGATGCCAGCTGATGGGAACGTGACAAATCTGCCAGCTAGCAGGCTGACAGTGGCATAATTCACTGGCACAGGTATTAACCTTGCTGTCTTCATCAGTGTGCTTAATCAATCCCACAATCATGGGGGAAGTTTGGAGCCTCTGTCCCATTTCCCTCCCCAAGTCCTTGAGCTCGGTCCTGGCCTCCCCTGGGTGCTCCCAGCCACGCCAGGTGGGTCCCTGCTCCTCATGGCTCCTCTCCCTGCAGCAAGTGGGTGCTGAGCCCACACCGGTGCTCTGTGGGGTGTTGGGAGCTGGGATAAGCCTGGTGGGGGGCACCCACGAAGACAGACAAAGGAACCCCCCCGGCATGCACCCTGCAAGCCGCTGTGCTGCATTTCAGCCGCGGAAATCCTGCCTCGGCGGGGCTCTGCGCGCTCGCAGAGGTGACTTTGCTCTCAGCAGGATGCGCACAATGTGCTGCTGCGAGCCCGGCCCCGGGCTGCTCTGCCTCCAGCCCTGCACCAACATCATCCCAGCCCCAAAACCCGCTGCAGGGATGGGAGGTGAACAGGCAGGGAGGATTCCCCAGCCACCAGGCAGAGCTCGAGGCGCTGGGTGCTGCTGCGGGTGCTGGCTGCTGCACGTGCCCATCCCCATAACGTCAGTCGTAGCGGTTCCGGGGGGTGTTTGGGGAGCCCCCAGGCTCTGGGAAAAACTGGGCATGCCCATCGGTGCCAGGGCCTCAACTGTTCCAGTTTTCTCTGCCCCTGATCCTTGCCAGGCGCTCATCCTCTGAGACAAGCTGGGGGGGTGTTTGCCCTTACACACGATGCAGAATTAGAAAAGATTTTATTTCTCGTGTCCTGTGGCCAAGTCCATCCTGCTGTCAGCTTTCCAAAGGCAAAGTGGCAGCCTTTGTTTTCCGAATAACAGCCTGAAAAGCTGCCCGTGCGTGTGTGTGTGTGTCTGCGTGCACGCGTGCATCTGCCAAAGGCACCACAAAGTGGGGACTGCGGCCGGCTGCGGCTTCGAGGGCTGCGTGCGGTCCCTGTCCCATCCCTCGCCGTGGGCTTTAACGTCTGTGGGGCAGGGACAGCACCGACCGGCCGCCCCTGCAACCGAGCAATCACTGGAAACAGCGCCGAGGAGCTTCATTTGATCCTTCTGACATCAGAGAGCAAAAGCAAACCGGAGCGTGGAATCTGCGAGCAGCTCGTGGAGCTCTGTGGTCCTACAGGGAAAGTTTAACGGGAGGCAGCAAGGGGAAGGGGACGGACCGTGGGGGACCCTCTCCGTGATGCAGGGAGCCTGGGGGGCACCTCTGAAGCAAAACCTGGGAATTTGGGTCTTTGTGGGAAAAGAAAATAAAATAATCTAACCTGCTGGCTGAGAGCGAAGGCTTGGGGCAGGAGGTCAGAGGGGAGCCCCCGGCATCCAGCCCCCAGGGCTGCACCCAAGGCCCCCAGGAAGGCTTCGGCCTCAGCCAGAGAGGAAGAGGAGGGAGGAGGCAGGCGGGGGCTGCTGCAGGAGCCACGGTGCGGGGCTCAGGGGGGTCACCACCGGTGGCTGCTCCCCGCAGCGCAGGGGCCAAGGGCAGTGGAGGCACCCTCGGGCTCAGGGAATCGGAGCCGCAAATCCCGTGCCTTTGCAGGGATTTGGAAGCAGGCGGCCCCCACGCTGCTCCCTGCAAGAGCTCCGCAAGGCGCAGAGCGGCTCAGCCTCCTGGGGACAAAGCATCTTTGTGCAGAGGCTCGTCCTGTGCTCGCACGAAGGTGTGCAGCCAGCAGACCCCACGGGTGAGACCCCCACGGGGGAGACCCCCACTCAAGCAGCACCGCCAGCAGCCGGCCTGTGCAGGGCTTGGCACCCGACAGGCTCTGACGGTGCTGAGTTAAACGTGTCACAGACACCCCCAGCGCTTGGAGAGCCGCAGAACAACCAGCTCCGGACCCCCAGCTTCTCCAGAGGGTGCTCCAGAGGGGGCTCAGGGTCCCTCTTCTGTTGTGCGAGGTTATTTGGGGGTGGCTTTCCATTGCCTGCTGCGGCACAGGAGCAGGGCTGCAGCCTCCAGCTGCTCAGCGCCCTTTTGTCTGCTTTCCCTCGGCCCCCCCGTACCCCACACAGCCCCCCCTGCCCTGGGCAGAACCAGCACGGCCCCAAAAACCCCAGATGAGGGGGCAGCAGCAGGAGCCGGGCCCTGGGCAGCAGAGGGGCTCTGTGGCACCGAGCAGGAGCCGTGCCCCGCAGCGTGGTGGCGGGGTGCTGAGTCACAGCAGTTATTTTTGGATAACCCATCCTCAGCCTCCACTGGGGACTTTTCAAGCTGGGAGGGGGCTCACGGGGCACAGAGCCTGACCCCGCTCACCCAGCTTGGTGGTACTGCAGTGCCAGGTGGGTGAAAGTCTGGTGGGGGAGGAAAAAATAAAAATAAAAATATAAAAATCTCCAAATATTTTGGGCTGCAGGAGGCTGCAGCGGGAGTGCTGCGGTGTAGCTGCCCCGAGGATGGTTTACCTCCAGGCGGTAAAGGGACGGCCATAAAGCACCGGGGTGCGCCCAGCCGGGATTTATGGGGTGAGCCTCACTGCCTACCCCAGCGGCTGCCGCTCCGCCGGTCCCCCCCGCGGCGTCCTGCAGCGAAAGTTCAAGGTTTATAAGGAGCCGCTCAGCCCCGGGGCCGCTGCATGGCAAATGGATCTCGGGGGGGTTTTGGGGCGGGGGGGGGACTTCGTGGCAGCGGAGACAAAGCTGAGGGGGAGGCGAGTCCCGTCCCGTCCCGTCCCGTCCCGTCCCGTCCCGTCGGGGGTCGCAGCTGCGGGGTGCTGGGGGCTCGGGAACAGCCCCGCAGCCCCCGAAAAAATGTGGGGGGGGGTCCCGAGGCATGGTCTGGGCGGTTCGGGGGGGTCTCAAAGGTGAAGGGCAGCGCTGCCGTCGGGGGGTGAAGGGGGAAGTAAAGGAGGCGAGGGGCTGAGGAGCATCAATGGGGTGCAGAAAGGGGGAATCGTGGGGGGGAAGCAGCAGAGGGGGGGTCACAGCCAGGGCGCTGGGAAGGGGTCCCGGGGGTGTCCCCGCGGCCCCCCTGCCCAGCGGGAGCTGAGCACGTCGGGGCGGGCGGAGTGTGCCCGACCTGCAGAGAGCCGCCGCCCGCTTCCTTTGTCAATGTCCAGTAATTAAAATGTCACCGTTTAATTTTCAGGCCTCTCGGAGCAATCTTTTCCTAATAAAGAGTCTAATCGAAACGCTCCTTCCCCCCCCCCGCCTCCCCGGGAAGGGCCGCGGAAGAGGCTGTAAATGCGCAGAGCCGCTGCGGATCGATAGAGAGAAGCCCGGATTGATCGGCCTCTAAAATTAAATTTATTGGGGTCATGGTTTTATATGGTGCTGATACAACTGTTAAATGGGGAACATTCATTTCCAATAGGAGGCGTTTATTAAACTTCCACTGAATTAGACCGCCGTGATTTATGTGGCAATCTCGGCGCAGCCCTCCAGGAGAGAAGGGCCTTTCGCGGCCGGCCCCGGGTGATTATTTATTTATACACCCGTGACACGGCTCCCTAAGTTTTAACCTAAATTATCCGCCGGCCTCGCCCGCCAGCGGCACGGGCGCGGGGGTCCCGTCGGGGCGCAGCTCCCTGCCCGCAGCCCCTCGGCGGCCGCGCACCCCCGGGCCTGGGGGGGGGACCCAGGGGGGGCCCCGGGGCGGCGGCGGCGCCCGCAAACGTCCCGGCTCTCGCGTGCGGCGATCGTTGAGCGTTAATTAGAAATTCATTACAATTAAAAGCCGCGCGCACACGCCTTAATTACATCTGATTTTTAATTCCGAATCCGTGTTTACACAGTAAGCGAGACGTACCTCCTGATTATCCCCAATACTCTTTATACTGTACTAATTATGTAAATTAAACCTAATTAACTGACAAAAACTGCAGTCAATTCAACTGTTAAAAGATACGGCGAGGAGCGGGGAGCCGGCGGGGAGAGCGGCCGGAGCGGCGGGGCCGGAGCGGAGCTTCCCCGGCCCGGGGCTCCGCGCTGTCGGGGCGGCCTCGGCCGGCTCCGGTGCGGGGAACGGGGACGTGCGGGGACGGAGCCCTGCGGGGAACGGAGCCTTGCGGGGAGCGGGGACGGCCGGGGCACGGCCGAGGGGGCCGGGGCAGAGCCGCAGCCCCCTGCCCCTTGGGGACCCCCGACGTGCCGCCCCCCATCCATTCCGGGAAGGGGCCGCCGGTGCCTCGCAGCCCGGCGAGGAGCAGCAAAAGGGGCCGGAGCCGGGCTGCCGCGGCCCGGAGGGGGGGGGACTCGGCGGGCACTGCGGGCATCCAGCCCCCGGGGACCACCCCGAGCCGGCGGCGAGAGGGGCAGCGCCTCCAGGTCTCCCACCGCCGGCTCCTTCGTCCGCCCGGCTGGAGGACGAGGGAGCGGATAAATAATTAAAAGGCGAGGAATAATTACCGGCTCGGGTTGCCATCGCCGCGGGAAGGCCGCGCTGCAAGGCCCGGCCGGCAGCACCCATCCCGTCTGTGTGTGTGTCCCCCCCGCACCCCCCGACGGGGCGTCCCGACCCCCGGTGCGGCGGGGCCCCGGGGGCAGCGGCGGCCGCGCTCCGGCCCCGGTGCTGCGGGGAGCGGGGGGAGCGGAGCGGGGTCGGCTCCGGCCCCGCAGCCTCCGGGACCGCGGCATCGGCGGCTCCGCACCTGCGTTTCGCTCCGCGCCGGCTCCGCCGCATCCTCCCGGCGCCGGGGACAAAAGTGATAGCTGGGGGCGATCCGCGCCGTTATTAACTTCTGTTTGATCAGTGTAATTGCGCCGATCGCGGCCGGACGCGATGATTAATTACAGTTTAATTAATGTGGCCGTGACGAACGCTGCATGCGGGAACCCACCCAGGGCGGAGACGCGGCTGCGGGGCCCCTTCCGCGCCGGTAGGACCTGGGGTGTCCCCCCCCCCCGGCTGCGGTGGCCGCCGGTGCTGCCGGCGTGGAGGGGGCCCCCGGAGCGAACGAAAACCCGCGGCCGTGCCCCCCCCGCCGCCTCCGCCCGGCGATTTCGTTGCCGGCCCGGTTCCCCCCCCCCCCCCCGCCTCCCATCCCCGCCCGCATCCCCCCGCGGCCGGTCCCGCAGCCCCGGCGGAGCGCTCAGCCCGGGGGCGGCGGCGGCGGCGGGGGGGGCCCGGCGGGAGCCGAGCGGCGGCGATTTCGATGGGGCCCCTCCGCCGCCCCCCCCGGGCTCCTCTTTTCGTTGCCTCCCTCGCTCCTCGCCAACTCGCAACGAGCCGCGGCCCCCCGCGGGTGCCCCCGCCGAGCCCCTCCCGGTGGCGGCTGCCGGGGGGCGCGGAGGGACTGGGGGGGGGACGCGGGGAGGGGGCCCGCGGAGCCCCTCGCAGGTGGGGCCGGGGCCGGGCCGCGCTCTTACCTCGGGCAGCCCGGGCGGGTCCCCGCTCGGTGGCGGCCACCCGCGCCCCCCCGTGCCTGAGAGCCGCGCCGTGATTGACTGGAGCGCGTCGGTGATTGACGGCCGCGGGGTCCCGGAGGCAGTTAATGTAAATATGCTGGTGCTAAGTGGGTGTGTCTTCCCGTTATTTTAGCTGTCACCGGATCAATGTGCGGCGGCTCCAAGTACGGCTCCGGATCCTCCCTCGGCGGCGCGGCTGGCCACTCGCTCTTGTTGCATCTCGCCCGGGCAGACGCGGCGGCGGCGGGGCGGGCGGCGGCCCCGGAGAGCGGCCGGGAGCCTTCAGCGGGTGCCCGAGGCCCGCCCGGCTCCCCGCGGGGGCGGCTCGGCGGGGCCGGGGCCGGGGCCGGGGCCGGGGCGCCCCCCCCGCCCGCCCGCCGCTCGGCGGAGCGCGGCCCCCGGCGGATGGCGGCCCCGGCGGCGGGCAGCGGAGCGCCGGGGCTGCGAGGCGGCCGCTAGCCCCGAGGAGAGCCCCCCCCCCGGCCGCCCGTCCAGCCGGGCTCGGAGCCCCGGTAAGTGCCGCGGGGCGGCGGGGGACCGGGGGGGGGCTCTCGGGGCCGGGCGCGTCCCGGGGAGCCGCTGCCGGCGGTTCGCGTGATGGCCGCGGAAGCCGCTTAGAGCCCGGCTAAGCCCATTTGTGCTCCCCCCCCTCCCCGGGATCCGTGCGGAGGCTCCTGCCCGCCCCGGGCCCTGATCCGCCGGCACCGGGAGAAGGGGCGCCCGCCCCGCTGCGAGCGGCAAGTTTCGGCCCCGGCGCTCCGGGACGCACCGGGACGCGCCGGGACCCACCGGGACGCACCGGGCAGCCTCCGCCGGTGCCTTTCGTTGGAGCCCTCCCGGGGCTCGCCGCAACGGCCCGGCTCGGTTGGGCACGGCACGGCTCGGCGAGCCGGCACAAAGGGACGCGGCTCGACCCCCGGGGCGAGCAGCGGGGTCCCCCCCGCACCCCCCGGGCCGTCCTTGCCCCGGGCGGCCGCTGCGTCCCCCCGGGCTCCGGCTGCGGCGGGGCCGGGACCGGCGGCGCTGGGGATGCGCGGCGGCCCCGGGCCGGGCCGGGATGGGAGCGGCGGCGGCTGCGGGGCCCCGGGAGCGGTGGTAACCGGCGCCTTTCCCCGATTTTGTTTTGCAGGGGCGTTTTGGGGGGAATGGAGGCGATCGCCAGTCAGATGGGAAATGGGAGAGATGCAAGCTCCTCCCCAAATTCAAAGCAAGAGCTGCAGCCGTACCAGGGCTCCAATACCCTCAAGCCCAACCAAGTGGGTGAGACCTCTCTGTACGGAGTGCCCATCGTGTCCCTGGTCATCGACGGGCAGGAGCGGCTGTGCCTGGCGCAGATCTCCAACACGCTGCTCAAGAACTACAGCTACAATGAGATCCACAACCGGCGGGTGGCCCTGGGCATCACCTGCGTGCAGTGCACGCCGGTGCAGCTGGAGATCCTGCGGCGGGCCGGGGCCATGCCCATCTCCTCCCGCCGCTGCGGCATGATCACCAAGCGGGAGGCGGAGCGGCTCTGCAAGTCCTTCCTGGGCGAGCACAAGCCGCCCAAGCTGCCCGAGAACTTCGCCTTCGACGTGGTGCACGAGTGCGCCTGGGGCTCGCGGGGCAGCTTCATCCCGGCGCGCTACAACAGCTCCCGCGCCAAGTGCATCAAGTGCAGCTACTGCAGCATGTACTTCTCCCCCAACAAGTTCATCTTCCACTCGCACCGCACCCCGGACTCCAAGTACACGCAGCCCGACGCCGCCAACTTCAACTCGTGGCGCCGCCACCTCAAGCTCAGCGACAAGACGGCCACGGAGGAGCTGTCGCACGCCTGGGAGGATGTCAAGGCCATGTTCAACGGCGGCACCCGCAAGCGGACCTTCTCCCTGCAAGGCGCCCCCGCCGCCGGCCCCGGCGGAGGCTCGCCGGCGGCCAAGGCCTCGCTGCACCCTCCGCCGCCCGCCGGCCCCGAGCTGGCCCCGGCGCACAAGAGCCTGCGCTGCAGCGGCCAGGAGCCGGCGGGCGAGCGCGGAGCGCTGGGGCTGCCCGCGGCGCACGGCGGGGCGGCGGGGGCGCACGGCGGGGCGGGCGCGGTGCGCAGCTACCCGGTGATCCCGGTGCCCAGCAAGGGGTTCGGCATGCTGCAGAAGCTGCCGCCGCCGCTCTTCCCTCACCCGTACGGCTTCCCGGCCGCCGCTTTCGGACTGTGCCCCAAAAAGCAGGAGGACGCGCTGGGCGGCGCGGGCGGCGGCGAGCCGGGCAAGGGCGGCGCGCTGCCGTCGGGGATGTTTTGGGGGCCGCCGCACCCGCACCCGCACCAGCCGGCGCAGCCGCCCCACCAGCCCGGCGCCGCCAAGGACGGCGGCGTTTACCCGTCCTTCCCCATGTTCTGGCCGGCCGCCGGCAGCCTGCCCGTGCCGCCCTACCCGGCGCAGAGCCAGGCCAAGGCGGCGGCCACGGCCGTCGTGGTGGCGGCGGCGGCCGCGGCGGCGGCGGCGGCGGCCGAGCCGTCGGGGCTGGCGGGGCGGCACGGCGAGCCGGAGGGCTCGGAGCCGTCGGGCAGCGGGCGGAGCAGCGCCACGCCGCAGGAAGGCTCCGGGGCCGACGGCGAGCGCTGCTCCAGCGCCCTGTCGAGGGCGGCCGGCGAGGAGGAGCGCTCCGGGGACGAGGCGCTGCTCGGCCCGCTGCCCCTGCCCAGGAAGGGCAGCTACCTGTCCGCCTTCCGCCCGGTGGTGAAGGACACCGAGAGCATCGCCAAGCTCTACGGCACCCGCGAGGCGTACGGCGGCGGCGGCGGGGCCGCCCGCGGGCCCGGCTACCTCTCCCCGGACTTCCTCAGCGAGGGCAGCTCCAGCTACCGCTCGCTCTCCCCCGGGGGGGACACGGCCGAGGAGCCCGAGGTGGACGTGGAGTCCAACCGCTTCCCCGACGACGACGACGAGGACGCCGCCGCCGCCGCCGCCTCCGCCGCGGCCCCGGAGGAACGGGAGCCGCCGCCGCCCCGGCTGCTGGCCGGGCCCGAGGAGCCGCTGCCCGCCGCCACCGACGGGCCCGAGGAGAAAGCAGGCGAGGCGGCGTCGGAGGAGGGCGGCCAGCCCCCCGACGGCAGCCCCGAGCGGAGCAGCAGCGGCAGCGCCTACGAGGTGCGGGGCCCAGCGGGCTCTGCCCCGGGGAGGGGGGGGCTCTGCCCGCCTCCCCCCCTCGCCCCGGCCCTGAACTCGCTTTTTTGTAGGTTTACGCGCCGGAGCGGGGGGAGCAGCACCTGCAGCCGCTGAAGACCGCCGCCTCCCTGGGAGCCTCGGCCGCTTACCTCTGCACCCCCGAGGCCAAGGGTAAAGCTCGCCGCGGGGGCTGGGGGGCTCCCGGCCGGGGCCCCGGGGGGGTGGCGGCGCGGTGCCCATCGACGGCGCGGCCCTGGGTGCCGCTTCCCCCCGCCGCTCGGCCCCGGGGGGGAGCCCCGGCCGCTGCTTTCGTTTTGGGGGGTTTTTGGGAGAAGAGCGAGAGCGAACGGTTTCTGGAGAGGGGTCGGGGCGAGGCCCCCGCCGGGCCCGGGGATGCCCCCGCCGGCGGCGTGGGACGGGGCCGGGGCTGCGGGGCCGGGGCTGCGGGGCCGCGCGGCGCGGTGGGGCCAAGCTCCCGGCAGCAAGCTACTTTCCAGCGGCAAAGCGATTAGGATGTCCGCTAAGAAGGCTTTAACGAGGGCTTTGTCCTTAATTATGTAATTAAGGATATATCAGGACCATACTTTCGTTGCTTATGGTTGAAAAGCGGTTTATTAACTTTAAGAGCAAGATAAAGAAGACAATCACTCGACGGCAGAGGATTTAGAGACCAGAAAATCCTATCAGGACCAAAGGAACGTCTCGCATCCCAGCCCTGTAAATACCGACAGAGGTAAGCGCCGGCCCCTCCGCGGGGCTCTGCGCGGCCGCGGCTCCCCCGACGGCGGCGGCGCTGACCCCGTGCGCGCCCCCGACCCCGCAGGAGAGGACGGCCTCGGCATGGACGTGGCGGGGACGCAGCTGGTGGAAAAGGACATCGAAAACTTGGCCCGAGGTGAGGCCGGGGGGCGGCCCCCGACGGGGTGGGCTGGGGCGGAGGGGAGCGGCCGCTCCGCGGAGCTCCGCGCCCCGACGGCGCCCGTTGCCCCCTCCCGTCGGGCCGGGGCCGGGCAGGAGGGACCCCCCGGCGTCTCCTCGCGGCTCGAGGTATTTAGGTTTTCGGCAGGAGTGATTAACTCCTGTGATTAATGTAACGTAATGCGATTAGCGCCGCGCTGAGCCGCCTCCATCTGGGAAGGCGCGGGCTGCCCCCGACCCCGCCATGTATTTTTAAACAGACGAGTTGCAAAAACTGGTCCTGGAGCAAATGGAGCTGAGGAAGAAGCTGGAGAGAGACTTCCAGAGCCTGAAAGGTACCGGCGAGCCCCCCTCGCTGCCCCCCGCCCGCCCCGCGCCGGGCAGCGGGAGCCGGGCCGGGGGCGGGCGGCGCTGACCCCCCCTGCCCCGCAGACAACTTCCAGGACCAGATGAAACGGGAGCTGGCGTACCGCGAGGAGATGGTGCAGCAGCTCCAGATCGTCCGAGGTATTTTTTTTTTTACCCGTTTATATATTTTTTTATTTTTATTTTTAAAATTTACGCCTATTTTTGTTTTACTCCGCATCCTTCCGTGCGCTCTGATCCCCTCGGCAGCGCGAGCTGCGAGGCATCGTTACGCTGCGACCCTTCCGAAGGCAGCGATTTCCCTCCCGGAAAAAAAATAAAAAAAAATTGCAAAAATTAAAATCCGAGCCGCAAAATCAGCCGGGAGCGCTGCCCGGCCGGGTCCCCTCCCCGCTCCCTCCTCCGCGCCGTCCCCCCGGCCGCGCAACCCGGACCCCCGACGGGGCGGTCGCACCCCGGTGCCCCCAGCCCCGTTGTGATGCTTTTACCCCCCCCCCCCCAGATACGCTGTGCAACGAGCTGGACCAGGAGAGGAAAGCTCGCTACGCCATCCAGCAGAAGTTGAAAGGTACCGGGGGGCAGGACTGGGGGGGGGGGAGGGCGCAGCCGTCTAAGGAGGGGGGAGCGACCCCCTCCCGACCCCCCACCCTCGACCCCGGCGATGGGGTGACGGCGTTGTCGCTTTGCAGAGGCCCACGACGCGCTGCACCACTTCTCCTGCAAAATGCTGACCCCGCGGCACTGCACGGGGAACTGCTCCTTCAAGCCGCCGCTGCTGCCCCAGTGAGCCCCCCCCCACGACCCCCGGACCCCCCCCCTCACCCCGAAGCCATGCGCCCTGCGGCGCGCCGCAGCCGAGGGCAGAGCCCACACAAGCCATTTCCACGAGGAGACACTTGTACATAGAGGACTCGGAGCTCGGCCCTCTCGGACTGGCAATACGGCGGGGAGAAGCCCCGGGACGGCGGGGGGGGGAAGGCACCGTGTCCCCCCCGTCCCTCCCCCGAGCCCCCCGGGACCCCCCCCCCGCTCCGCGTCTTCCCCTCCCTCCCTGTGTGTCCGCTTCTTCCACCCTCGTCCAGACTGGAAACAAAAGTGGCTATGTGCAATGGATATAAATGTACTGTGATTCTCTTGGTACAGTATTTGTTGGATTTTTATTTATTTATGATGTATATTTATTTCCCCCCGAGCCCCCCCCTGCCCTTCCTTCCTTCCTTCCCCCCCCCCCCCCGTACATTTATGGATGTAACAGCACTTTAACGGGCGGTTCGCGACTCCGCAGACAGAGACACCACCGCGCTCGCCCGCTCGAGGGAAGAGGCACCTCTGTACGCGATTTTGGTTCTTTAATAAAAACCGACTTTAAGAAGCCGCCTGGTCCGTGGGGCTGGCCCCGGGGGGTCGTGGCCGTGGGGTCCCCGCGGGCACAGGGCGAGGGGGGGGCTCGCGGTGGCCCCGCACGGCTCCGGTGCGCAGGATGCGGCCGGGGCCGCCCCGTCGGGGCGCGCACCCCGGGGGGTTTCGGCGGTGCCCTCCCGAGCCCTGGGGGGGTCCAGCCCCGGCTCTGCAGCCTCGGGGGGGGCCGCCCGCTCCCCCGCCAGGTTCCCCGCTCCCCCTCCTCCTCCGCGCCGCAGCCGGGAGCTCATTAATGCCCATTTATATGCTCGTTTCACACATGAAAGTATTACGTTAATGAGCTCCGGGAGCGGGCTGGGGGGGGGGGCTCGCACACCTATTAGCCCGAAATACCTGGTTCCAGCCCAGGATTAACCTAGCACGGCGCCCCCCCCCCCCCACCGGGCGGCAGGGGGTCGGGGGCCGGCCCGGGGAGAGGGGCTGCGAGCCGGGGTCCTGCGGCGCCCCCGGGCTGCGGTACCGGGAGCGCCCCTCGGGGGTCGGGGTCGGGGGTGGGGGCACCGACGGGGCATGGGGTGTGTGTATGGGGGGGTCAGGGGGTGCTCGGGGGGGTGTGAGCTGCGCCTTGCCCGGTCGCGCAGCGCGGAGCTGCCGCAATTAGCGGCTGGCGCTCATTAAAGCATCCCGGGTTCCGCGGGGCTGCGTCGCCACCGCGTGGGCAGAGCCGGCGGTGCAGCCCCCCCCCCCGGCGGGCAGGGGGCTTCGAGGGGGGCCCGGGGCTCTCCCCACTAAAGGGACCGGGCGGGGATGGGGCAAAAGGAGCCGGGTCCGGGGCTGAACCGAGCCGAACCGGGCCGAGCTGGGCTGGGATAGGGAGGGAGGGGGGGGGGCGGCGCCCCTGCACCTGCCCGGCATCACCTGGGTGGGGGCGGTGGTCGCGGATAAAAGCCGGGGGTCGAGGGGGTGGCTGCTTCCCCTGGGCTCCTTTTGGGGTGCCAGTGAGGTTTTGAGGAGCTTTCCGAGGACTTCTCCTGGGACAGAGCTGAGCAGGTGCCTGAGGTGCGTGACCCGGGTGGGATCTCTCATGGGGGGGGGGCTGTGGGAAGGGGGGGTCTTGCTGGGGTGCTCAGCTGGGGAGGCTCCGGCAGAGAAGTAAATAGAAAGTTAGAGCCGGGATCTGCATGCCAAGAGGTTGGTGCCTCGTGGGGATGGGGTGGTTGGGCCTCGGGAGCTTGCGGGGGGGCAGCTGAGATCTTCCTTGAGCACTTCTCCTGCTGCTCCCTGGGGTTTGCTGCTCCTCTGGGGGCTGGAAGTGGCACGGGGCGACCCTGGGGGAATCACGCAGGATCTCACCCCAAATCCCATCCCTTGCTGCGGGGAGGAGCGTGCTGCAGCACCCCCATGGGCTCCTCTATGGGGTCCCAGAGAGGGGTGAAGGGCCCCAATCCTCTCCACGCTCCCCTTTTCCCAGCTCCAGGCACCCGGGGCCGTGTCCCTGCTGCTCCCCGGCACTCACCTGCCCCGCACGCTGCGTGTGGCACCGGCGCCTACCAGCGTGGGTGCAAAAATCAACTCTTGCCTTGTATTAATATTTTCACACTACTTAGCTCTCATTAAAATGTACTTTGCTGAATTTAATATGCGACTTCAAATGACACAACGTATTAAGTGCTTAATATACTAGAAATTATGAAACTATTATAGTCTAAGTAATATGAAATAATTAGAGTGAATTAAACTTCAGCAGCAGAATGAGGGAGAGGCTTCAAATATTTTTTTTTTTTTTTTGGTCTTAAAATAATTGAATGCAGTAGCAGTCCATGAAAATAAACAGTCAGAGTTAGGATTTTTAAATAATTAAAGCAGGAAAAAGCCTGGAGTGTCTGTATTTGAGCCTGTGATGAATTCTGAATCGGGGGAAGCAGAAGGTCTGCTTGCTGCAGCTGATGGAGTTGTTCTTTCAGGCCAGTGGCAGAGCAGCTCCGAGGAGCTGATCACCAGACCTCCAGCCTCGCCAAGGCTTCTCCCCATATGCCATTTCCCTCTTGTGCTGTTTGTTTGGAGGCAAGCAGACGTGGTGGCTCCCAGTGACGGAGCAGCGCCTGCGCTGGGTTTTGCTGCCGCGTTGCCTCTTAGCTGAGAGCCCCCTTTGCTGAGCTGCTCTCAGAGGAGGGTGAAAGTGCCAGAGACCCCAACATTAAACTCCTGGCAGCTGGCTGGAGCCTGGTCTCGTGTTCTGAGAGGTGCTCAAAGCCCTCGGGGTGCCATCCCAGGTGGGAGCACCTGGGGGCTGCTGTAGGCTCTCGAGCAGGGCTGCAGCAGCGATGCGAAGCACCCCACAGATCCCCTCTCCGCTTCAGGCTCCCGCAGAAGATGCAGGATGCTCGTGCTGTGGCGTGAGCACGTGCTGGGCCCAGCCAAGTGTCCCCGTGTGGTTTGGGTCCCCAAATTCAGCCACCGACCCGTGCACAGTGGGGTCAGCTCAGCCGTGGCTGCCTCGCGGGCTGGAGGCAGAGGACGCCAGGAGATGGCGTTCCCAGCGCCGCGCTGCTGCTCGCTCCTGCCAGGGCTCTCAGCCAAGGGGCTCTGCAAGCTCCGTGGAAAATACTAAAATTACCCCTTGGAGAAGCAGCCTGGGCCTGGGGGGGTGCAGGCAGAGCAGCTCGGCTGGGCAGTGTTGGGCCATCGCACCCCGGGTGAGCAGTGAGGGAGGTGTCCAGTCCCTCCTGAAGCAGCTCCAGGGGCAGGGAAGGGAATGGGGGCCCAGGAACTTGCTGTGTGTGGGTTTTTTTGGGGTGATGGGTGTTGCTGCTATGATGTGGGGCGGTGTCCATCAGTGACATTGTGAAATATCCTGAATAATGGGAGGAAAAAGAGCAGTGGGTGGGTGTAAGCCCCTGTCCGTGCAGTGCTGGGGAGCAGTCCTGAGAGATTCCTGTGCCCCTCACAAGCTCCCATCACCCTGGGGAGAGGGAAAAGCAGCTTTCCTGTGAAATGCCTGGTGTCAGGCAAAACCTGGGCTGAACTGAGGTCCCAGACCTGCTGCTGGGCATGGATCAGCAGTATTGCTGTGGATAGCTAAGATGCTCTATCCCAAAATGAGGACTGATACCTTTAGTAAAGGTATCAGGCTCTTAGCGGATTCATGGAGCAGTGTCAGAGAGACAGTGCTGTACTCTAACTCGAGTTAAAAGTGAAGAAAATGATCCTTAATTTGCCTCCTTGGATTATTTAGGTTCTACCAACTGTATCATCAAAAGACGTGTTTGCTTGGAAAGTCTAATCATTAAGTACAAAGAACTTGCCGGCAAGCATCTTAGAAGTGTTAAATTTTTATATATGGCTCTTTGATTTCCAGCTCCTATCTGCTGTTGGTGACAGGGAGGAAAAATAATCACCTGTTCATTTTTGTTTTGAAAGTGGGTCGGTCTAATCTTCAGCTAGCATGGCATGCTTCCATAAAGCATAAAAGAGAAGTGCTTGTAAGATTCGCCTGACTTGGAGCGTGCCCTTTCCGTGCAGTTTTACTGCTGTAGGAAGTGCTGTCCCAGGCTCTGGGCTGATGAGTTGCCTCTCACCATGCTCCTGGGAGAAGAGTCAGGCTCCATCTCATCTCCACCCTCCCATTTGGGATGAACAGACAGCAGCAAGCCCTCTCCTTCCCCTTCTCTTCTCTGGGCTGAACAAACATCTCCCTCTGCATCTCCCCATCCATCGTGTGCTCCTTTCCCAGCCCCACGTCCCACCAGGACCTTCCTGTGGGGCTGCTGTCCAGCTGCTCACCCCCAGGGGCAGGACGTGGTGTTGATCTCCACGAGGCCCTGTCACTTCTCCAGCTTCCCCAGCCTTCAGCCTCCTCGCCCTCCCCAGCACCAACTGCTCCTCCTGGTTTGCTGTCACCTGCCGACACGGTGGGCACCTTGGCACTTTGGGCATTTGTTTGCCCAGGTGGCCACAGCGGAGCTGAAACCTGCAGCTGCAGCAGAAACGGCCCTTTTCTAGGGGGAAAATCCCATCTAGTCCAGGGTCTGGTCCTTGCTGGGCTGGAGGCTCCTCCTGCCTTCATCTCGAGTGCTTTGAGTGAACCAGCTCGGTTTGGTTTGTGCAGGGGGTGCGTGGCTGGGCTCTGGGTTTAATTCAAGTATGTCAGGGACAAGTGTGAACAGGATGGCCGTGAGCTGTATGTAAACAGGCTGGAGCATCCGCATGCGGGGAGGAATGGCTTTAATTAACTTGGTGGAGGTTTGGGCGCAAGCAAGGCTTTCCATGTTGTATGGATGAGAGGCTGGCGCATGGCAGCTCCGCGCCGCTTCCAAAATCTCACATTTACGCTCGTGTAACAGTGAACTCTGCGGTTTCCTGGAAACTTAAAACATATTTTCCCATTTTTAAGCTGAGAACTCCTTCCTTTGATCTTCTTTTTGCCTTGTAATGAAGTTGCAGGCTCTGACATCCTGCGTTGTGCCCGTTGTGTGCGCTTCGCTTTGCTGTCTGCGCGCCGTGGCACTGAGCTCGCTGCTCCGGGCATCTCACACCTCCTAACGCCGCCCGGCTTCAAAGCATGCCACAGACACCGAGGGCCCATGGCTGCACACATGAAGGCCAGGCTTTCATTGAAGTCCGTACGAGGTGAGCATGCGCCTCCAAAGGCATAATTTGACACTAACAAATTAATTCTCACTATTTTTCTGTGTGGGAATTAAGCCGATATCGCCCTGGTGCGGGTGGATTCCCGAGGAGGGGAGGGCTGGGGAAGGGATGCTCTCCAGCTCTCCAGCCCATCATGTGTTGGAGGCAGCAGCAGGGCGACTCAGACAGTGGCTTCTCTCCCATTGCAGCTAAATTGGTGCTAATTGCCAGCCTATGAAATGAGCAGTGGGCACTGTGCATTGCGTGGGGCTTGCATGGAGAGCTATGGGGATGTTGCTCCTATTTTGCTCATTTCTAAACCCCCCAGTGGGGGCACTTGAGGTTTGCCCCCACCCCTGGCCTGTGTGGAGGTGATTCGTGGTGGGTTCCTCATCCCAAGTTGCCAGTGGGGAGGACACAGGCTCACAGTGCCACAGCAGCTCTTGCACCCAAGGCAAAACCCTCCTGGGAGAGGAAGGGAGCGCTTTTGGGGAAGGCTTTGCTGCTCCTGCCTGTGCTATCCCAGCTCTGGAAGAAAGAGCAGCCTTCAGCTGCTAGGGCCTTTAATGTCACCTTTCACGAGTGCTACGCTTGCAAAGGAACCTGCCAAGTATAGCACGTTTTAATTTGCTCTTTTCCCATGCATTCCTGGATTTATGGCTTAGTTTAGTCTGGTTACTGCTTGCTGCGGAGATGTAAAGCCCCTCCAGAGGGTTGCTCCGTGCTGCAAGCCCCGTGGGTTCCCTGGAGGAAACCCATGTGCTATTCCCTGAAGGGCAGCCACCTAGAGAGGGGGTCCACGTTTGATTTTGCAGAAACTTGATCTTAGAAAGCCACCGGGGAGATGTCTATCCAGTGCTTACACCTCACAGGCTTCTGTCTGAACACAGATACGTTACTCTGCATTCTCTCCATGCCTCTAAATTCTTAGTTGTTTTTAGGTAGTATGGGTTTGGCAACGCGTTAATAATGTGTAAAATGAAGAGGAAAACAGCTTAGATGAAATGCGTTTTCAGTGATGCCTGCACCAGGCTGGGAAGTACATTTGCAGTTGCCTGCCATCTGTAGCAACTTGTCCAAAGCAAACATTACCAGTCAGGCCAGGTTTGGCTGCATAATTGCCATAAACCATCGCAAGGGCATCCAGCATAGCACAGCCCTGGAACTACTTCTAGGATTAGGTCCTACTCCCTTGAAAAATAAACCTTGGCAAAATCTCAGTTCTCCCTAATAAAAATTCCATTTTCACAGCTCTAATCAAGTTTTCCAGAGCCGTGGTCCAAATTAGAAACTGCATGCAGAATATCTGACCCAGGAGAACAAGATGGAGATTTTCATTTAAAGCGGTGCCAGGCTGGAAATTTCCAAAGTTCTCAGCAGTTCACCTACAGCAAGAGCACGGATTGTGTCCGAATAACCCAGTCCCTTCCACGGCAAAGCTTGGCAGACCCAAACTCCTGCTCACCCATGGGATAATCTCTGTGGGGGCATCCTCTGCCAGAAGTGACCTCTCCCCTGAGAGCACTCACCTGGAGCTGGGAAGCACCAAGTGTTTTAAGAGCTGCTCGTAAAGTGAACAGCAAATACAGCTTTTTATTTCACTCCCAGAATTGTTTTCTACCTTTGTCTTTCCAGCCTTAGATCCAACTGTCCATCAGTAGCTTTCAGTGTGAATCTATTTTGCTTTTAACCTGGTAAACACTTGTCTTGCAATAATTTGCAAGCAATGGACCTGTTAGCGTCTTGAAGATGGATAATCCAGCTGTATATAACATTGGGGAAAATCTCTGCTTGTTCTGGTGAGCAGCGCACAGGGTTCAAGCAAAGTAAGTTTATTTTTTTTAAATGCAGATGCAGAGGAGATCTGTGCTGCACGGGCCACAGCTGAACTTGGCCGTCAGTAAATGGCAGTGTAGTCTGCAGCAGAACAGAGGAAACCACAGCCACAGCTCATCTTTGTATCTCGGGCTGGCTGGGCTGAAAGGTTCGCAGAAAAAACCCTGGGCAAGATCATTGCTTAAATGCTCACGTGGACTCCTAATTGTGGAAACATGCTGAATTATGTGATACAATGCGCGGTTATATAACACCTTTTATGAAATTCTTGGCAATAAAATAATGCATAAAAATAACAGATGTGGCAAATCACAACCACGTTCCGAAATCTTTCTGTAGTTCGGTTTTGTGAAAACAATGGGGTTGATTTAAATGGATTTTTTTTTCCTTTTCCCCAAAATGTCCACGGGCAAAGAAATATTTGAAAGAAAAGCGAAAAGGCTAAAAGTGCAAGCAGGGTTTCTTGTAAAGAAATCTGTGTGTGCCTGTTAACTCCAGGGCTGCGGGAGGGAGCAGAGGCTCCAGCCCTGCTCGTGTGGCTCCTGCTCCCTTCAGCACGGCCGTCCTCATAAGCCAGGTGAGTTGTGTCCCCGATGGTAAACTGGCATGAGCATCCTGAGCAACACCAGTGTGCAATAGCCTTTGTAGGCTCCTTGCTTCACCCAAACCTAGCGGATTGCCAGAGGTGAGCTGTGGGGGCTGCTGTGAGGGCAGAGAAGGGCTGTGGGGTTGGTGTTGATGGCTGAGACCTGGTGGATTTCCATGGGTTAAACAACCAAAGACTCACCGTGGTGGAGCTGTGGGCTGGCTGCTGGATTGTAAAGGGCCCTGAGAGTACATGGGCCTGATCCTGCTCCTTGAGAGGAGACAGGTATGTGAAATATGGGCTCTCCATCTTCCTGTTTCTAAGGCTGAGCATCCTTAGCTGAGCTGCCCGTTGTGTCAGGCCCTAAAGCAGCAGAAGGAAAGCCTGGTGCCACCGCAGCGCAGATCTGCTGCTGAGGAGCATGCAGGGCTCTGGCCGTGCCCTCAGCCCCTCGCTGTCCCCAGAGGCTGCCAGGGGACACCAAAGGAGGGCTGGCAGTGCCAAGGGGACAGGTCTGGGGCTCAGCTCTCCCCGTGCTGCTGTGGAGCTGTGTGGTGATAACGGGCTGTAATCAGGGCAGCATCTGCACGCGAGCAAACGCTCTGCGACTCCACGGAGCTGATAACGAGGAACAGGCCCCAGATAAACACTGACAATTTACTCCTCTTCGCTGGGGGACATGGTGTGCTGAACGTGGGCAGCCCACAGCTCAGGGAGCCTAAAACCAGACCCAGGGCTTTAAACCATGAGGCAAGGCCGTGCTGCTGCTGTGCATGAGGGACAACATGGGATATTGCTGATATTTGCTTGCTTTATGTTTTTTTCTTTAATCCTCTTTTTGCTTTCTGGCTACGAGCCTTGTTACCAGCTGATTTTTACATCAGCTCGAGACCTGGCCCCATGCGGGACTGTCCCTGACATGATATCTCTGCAATAACTGTGCTTCCCAAAACAGAATTTGGCCCTTGGTCTGCTCTGTGATGTCCCAGGAACACCCTGAGCATCGCCTGGCAGCCCAGACGTGGGCGCAGGACCATTTCTGAGCAATCTGCTGAAGAGGTGCCAATTATTTCTTGGTATCATTTTAAGAGGTTTTTGTTCCTAGATGGAAGAAAACGGCAGGACATCTTCAATGAAAGAGGGAAAAATGGCATTAATAGCTGATTTTTATTAGTAGCAAAAAGAAAGACCTTTCGGTGAAAGGCTTCCAACTTTAAAAGAGGAAATTTCGACCAAAAGAGAGAACTTACTGTTTTGAAAGAGTTTGCTGGGTGGAGGCATCAGACTGAGAGGATCTTGTGCAACTCTGCTTTTTAGGCCTAATACTAAATTCGCCCACTTATTCCTTTGCTTTGCATGGGAAAATCACTGCGGAATGCTACAGGAAAGGCAGATTTTTAGTTGAGAGCTCTTCCAGGATCAGGAAGGCCACACAAGACGTGTGTGGGGTGCTCTGTGCAGGTGGTGGCAGCTCGGGGACCGGGGCACCGTGTGCCTGCCCCTAACCCCGAGGCTGGAGAGGTTCATAATGAGAGAGGTGCTGCTGGTGCAGGGTTTCCCCTTCTCTGACGTTGAGCTTTGGGCTTGCTGCCCGTCCTCCCCCTTGCACTGCCCCAGCGTGACCCAGCTGCCAGGCCCTGATAAGGCTGAGGGGAGATAAGAGGCTCGTTGCCTTCTCCTTCATCTGCAGCCCCAGCAAATGGTGAGGGTCAGCTCTCAAAACCCTGTGAGGTCTGTGAAATACAAGGGAAAGTGGCTCCCGAGTGCAAGGGGTCATGCACAGCCCTGTCTGTGGAGGACGGATGTGTTAAACACAAAGCTTTGGTGAAAGAACTGAAAGGGGAAAAGGATTAAAGGGCAATAGCAGGGAACAGGTTCCTCTTTTCCCCCGCACAACACCACGTCCCTCAAGAAGATGCCTTGAAGCTCCAGGAAGGTTTTACCTTGAGCCAAGCCCCCGGTTGTTTATGTGGCAGAGGGGCAGAGACACACCCCGAGAGACACAGGTAGGAATTTGGCTCTGGAGCAGTTTCCACTGGAAAACAAAGGGGTTTCTGTGACAGTCAGGAACAAGTGCCAGTTAAAGGGCATGAGCTCCTCTCGTGCTGTGTTCAGCTGCAGAAACTCAGCGGCGAGGTTCACAGGAGCCAGCAGCAGCCCCCTGCGCCCTCCTTCCCCAGGCAGGCTGAGCACAACGTGGTGCTGCAAAAAAAAACTGCAAAAACTTGCTTCTTACTGCCTCTGGGCTTCTTCCTCAGCAGTGCATTTTTAGGGTGACTGGAAAAGTGCTGTTCTTTCCCCAGAACGTGGTGTTTCACTGCACCAGGACCTGAAGGAGCAGCGCACACAAACTGCAGCGGGGCACGGAGCTCTGTGGCCAGCGCGGTTTCTCCTGCAGCACGTGCTGTGTCCCGAGGAGGCACGAGAGGCAGAGCATAAAGCAGCAGCTATGGACTGCCTGGGGTCTTCCCTGCCCCGAGCTGTGGCTTTGGAGGCTGCTGTCACTGCAGTACCTGCGCTGGTGTCCGTAGAGGATCAGGTTCAAGCGCTTTTGCTGCGTCGTGCAGGGATGAATTATGATGTCAAAACAGAGCGATGTTGTCACACAACCACCTCCCCTCCTGGGGTCAAGGTCCTGTTTTATAGCTTGAGAGCCCATCAGTCCGTTTAAAAGCATATGGCCAAGCACGGCCACAGAAATCTCGTGTGTTTGGGTCAGAGCCGCAGACAAAAGGCTCTTTGTGCGAAGAGCTGACAGTGACAAATAAAGAGGAACCTGTTGATCTGGGGGAGAAATGGAGGATTATGAAAAGATCACATGGTGAGAAAAAGACCTTGGCTGTTTGTCTGGATGTCAGTCTTGTCTGTCATTAAACTGCTTTCTGCAGCTATTTGCTAATAGAAATACCACGTGTGTTTTGTCTGTCCTGCAAAATGCTACCTGTGTCTGAGCGTGCCAGCCTCGTGGGACCACATCAGAGAGGAGATATGCTCTTAACTGGATCCTTGCCATGTGCTAGGTGTTGCATAAAATAGTTAATGCTTGCAAATTCCTCTGAAAGCACTGGTAGTACCAGAAACAGTAAACGCTTAAAAAAAAAAATAATGGTGTCTGTCCAAGCGTGCTACATCAGCACAGGACACACGGACATGCACACAAAACACCAATAACAAACCCCTTATAATTCAGCAAAGTTATTGGAGGCTGAACCAAGAGCTATGTCTAATGCTAATAACAAGGATATTTCCCAAAGGTGACATTTGATTTCTATCCAAACCCAGACATATTTGAAGCTTTGCCTGGAAGTCGTTGCATCGCAGATTAACTGGGACAATTTAATCTGTGAATAACTTTGTAAAGCCTTCAGCCAGCTCTGAGGCAACAGCAATACAGTCTTGAGACTGGGCTACAAAGCACTTCACAGGTAATGTGTTTTTTTCCACAGTAAGTCTGGAGAAAATAGAGAATTGCTTTGGTTTTGTGGGACGCGCATCTGGCAAGTGCGTAGTTCTGATCGGCGTGCAGAAAACACTCTGAGCAAAACCATTTATATCGGGCATTGATGGGCTGCCTAAAATGACCTCCAGAGTCTATGAAGTGCACCATAGATTTTTAAAAAATCTATTATAGTCCATTACGTTCTGGATTGTGTCCGAGCACATCATGCTGGAGAATGAAGCGATTCTATTTCCTGGAGTAAAGGAGACCTATGGAAACGTGTTTAATTCAAAATAAATGGGGAAAATAACAACAGAATGCCTTTTCTCTGGTTTTATTTATATTTACAGCTGGAGAAACTGAGATGGGGAAGGTGGCTGGAAAATGAAACACAGAGGGAAACGTCCCTTGCTGTTCTTTCTGCACTGGTTTGAAATCAATGCAGATAATGCACTTGGAAGGACTGTCTCATTTACTGGTTTTCAGTAAATTGCTGGGCTGTGTTTCCCAGTGATAACGTGATAGTGACGTCTATGCCAGTAAGAATATACTTGAAAAAAAAAAAAAAAGTCTGCAACCCCTTGCAAGCAACGTTTGGCTAGTTTAGTCTGGGATGCCCTAATTCTGGACATTGACAGTAAATATCTGGGGCTGCTGCCTGTCGCTCCCGGTGGCACAACGTGCTTCTGAATTATCTGTGGCTTCTCCCAAAGACACAACAAACCCCATTTCAGCACAATAGCCTCCTGCAGTGTCAGGCAGCAAGAAATGCCATTGCCTGCTCACTACAGCCTCGCACAAACCTCCCTGGCACATCAGAGGTGTCTTCTAACCAGGGCTCTTCCTTCTTCCTCAGTCCTGATTTTTTGCTCTGAAGTTGGTGATAAACTCCCAGTGACTTTGTTGCTGCTGGATTAGACTCAGGGTCCAATTATCCTCCTTAAAAGTACAAACTAATAATTCATACTTCTAAGTAGGCTTGCTATGGACAGCACCACTAGGGATTTAGTGCACAATACTGGAGTTGGTGCTTGGGTTTTCTCCTAATAATATTTTTTAACTGGAGGCAGATCTATTTATATATGCACCAGGAGAATAATTTTATGAGTAAATATGATCTTTATTAATATTTTTCTTTGTTAATTCACTCATGCTAGTAAAGAACTTTGAAGATGAAAGCACTGTATGCAATAAACATTAAGATTATTCCAATTTATTTTAATGTTGCCAGCATTCCAGCTCCATCATCTTTCATCCAAGAATCTCAAAGTACTTTCCAAGTGCTAATAAATTTTCTCCCAACAGTCCCGGGAGATATTTATTATCATCATCCCCATTTCATAAAGGAGTCCTTCTGAGCGCATTTTACTTGGTCAAAATCGGGTCGTATGGCAGGAATCTATTTGGGAAGGAGCCAACAATCCCTGATTCCCATTCTCCTGCCCTTGCTGCTAGACCACATTCCCTTCTGGGGAGTGTGGTGTGACACTCACCCGCGGCGCTCGCCTTCCTTTGTCAGGTGCTTGCAGTGGTTGCTCTTAAAACAAAAAAAATAGACAACAATAACATGCCCCACCCAGGATGGGAGAGGAAATGAGACTCTGCAAAGTCAGAATGATCGCAGTTGTTCATCGCACACAGTGGGCTAGGGTGAGGTTTGCTGGGAGTCCTGGTGTCCACCCACCTGCCTTGTAAGCGTGGGGACAAAGGGGCTGCTTGGAGGGACAGATCGGGGACATGTGTCCACGTCTCCTAGCTTGCAGGAGTAAATCTAAATTGGAGGCTGTTTTAGAGCCCTGTTGTAGTGCTGGAATCTTACAATCCATACCCAAAAGACAGTTAAAATGGAAATATTTTTCTCAAACAGCATAGGTGAGGGTGTACAGAGGTGAAGAGCGCAGCTAAGCGTGAAAGATCTGGGCTAAATAGCACACGGCGCTGCTGCACTTCTAAAGCACTCTCCCCAAACCAGAGGCTAAGCTAATGATGAGAAGACCGTTTAGAGACAGCATGACTCCAGCAATCCATGAGAACAATGCAAAGTTCAAAAATAGCAGTATCGACTGGTGGAAAAACAGCATACATATAATTTTCAGGTAATTACTACAGTATAATTAGCTCTGTTGTTTTCCTAAGAGCCATCTGAAATGAACTCTACTTGCTGCTGGGACCCGGCTTTATTTACAGCGTTCCCAGGACTAAAGTGATTCTTTAAAAATAGAGATTAGGTTAAAAAAAAAAAAAAAAAAAAAAGATGCGAGCGCTTCATGTGCGATACCATCTCCATGCAGTGGGTGGAGGCTACCTGCTGACGTCTCGCTCTGCATTTCATCCGCCCTACTCCGAGCCACGTTGGGCAACACGAGAGCTGAAGAGCTGAGGAGCAGAAGCAAAATCTACTCCTAGGCTGTCTGTATGAGGGGGAGTAACGTGTAGCATCATAACAGGCATTTACTCTCAAAGTTATGGAAAATTTAGCACCTTGATTTATTTTTTTATTATTCTTTTTTTTTTCTTTGCCACAGAACTTTGCTTGTTAGGAATTGCTCAGTACCAGTAAAAAAATAAATTCTTGAGCACTGGGGCCTTGCAGTCTCATGTAAAAACACTTTTAATTGGAATGAAAGAGTTTGTCACAGTTAAAGCTTGTTTTTTTTTTGTCCATGTCATAAGTCTGTGTGGTTTAATTATAAACCTGCCTCACCTCTCTGAAGATATTCTGGAAGTAGATGTAACTTTCTGTAGTTTTCTGTCATTGTGTTTTGAATTGTTCTTGGCCAATTTCGAGCTCCTGAACGATCTGACACTCGAGGTGGTGCTTGGCTTTGGTACAGCACTGCACACTTCACGGCTCACTCTGAATCGGTTACGGCCCGCTGCAGTTGCTTTACTCTTTCTTCTTGTACTGTGCCTACGTGTTATGAAAATGGGTGCTAATGGGGAAAAAATCACAATTGTGACTCAGTGAAGTGGAATTTTGTTGACAAAATCTGAATTCAGCTCAGCCAAAGGAAATGCTTTTTGAAGTGTAGATGAATATCTCAGGAATGACCATTTCTTCTAGCTTTCATGGAAAGAAAAATAAAGGAAAGAAAGAAAGAAAGAGATGCAAATTCTAATAAAAGGCCAGAGAAAAGTGAGCAAATATATATACAGAAATGGATCCACTCCACAGGGGCAGTTTTCCTCGGATAAAAGCTACAGAAGTTAACTGTTGGTAATTAAAGTAAATGTGGGAAGGCCAGTGGGATGCTGTCACCTTCTTAGCTAGGACTGTCCATAACTCGTGTGCCTCACCTCAGTACAGACCACAGTTCTCCTATGGCATAAAATCACCTCGCACAAACAACTTTAGCTGTTGTGACTACTGTAATCCTGCATAAAATCCAACGAGGCTGCATGAATGCCTTTTCTTGGGAACCCTCGGCTCCTGAAGCCTTTTTTTCCCCCACACCTTGCTTTATGAGCGTGTAAAGCCCCAAATGCCCCGGACAGCAGCAAAGCACCACTGGGATCTGTGGGCTGCGTGGTGCAGTGGGGCTGGTCCCCAGGGAGCCCCATGGGGAGACCTCCTTCTCTTCATCCTCACCGAAAAACGTGGTCTCCACTTGACATCACCGATGCTTCCTTTGACACAGCCCAAATATAGAATAGGTTAATTATGAAGGACGGGCCTTAAGGACATCAGCAGGGCTATGAGCAAGCACATATCACCCGCTGATATTAGGGCGGAAAGAGCTAAGCAAATAGTTGTAGAGAATGGGCTAATTGTTGTGCCTATTACTATTGTCCTGCAGCTGCAACACTTTGTATGGCAGCAGAGCACACAGGGAGCCGGGCTGGACTTGGCATCAGTAATCCCAGGCAGGGAACACAATCTACAGGGCATTCAAATAGCAGCGAGCACAATTAAAATTTTGAAAGATTAATGCAAAATTGCAACGCGAAAGGAGTTTTGTATCACGGCCAAGGCAGGCTACGGGTGCTTGGCGTTGTAAACTGCGCTCGTATGTGTACAGTAATAAGGCGAGTTGATATTTAGGAACTGAAAAAACAGGAAATACGCAGATGAAGCCTGTATGTGTCACGCTGTAACGCTGCATATGTAATTAAAGATTATAGTAACTCATTTACATATGCTTTCCATACTGCAATAACATTGTTATACTGGCAAGTCTGAGGATATAAAATAGGTAATGTTAACAAAGTGCTTCAGTATCTTTTTCTAATTTAGGATTTTAGGTGATTAACTCCCTCTCTGTAAATTTTAATAACACTGCCAGCAACGATGTAGTGAATGTTCTTTTTCTAAATAAGCAGCAGCCCTTGTTTTGGGCCTAATTTGAGAGATGGTGATAATATATAATAATAATATAAAATAATATAATTAATATAATATTGCACTTGGATGTGTATTTAGAGGGAGATGTGTGTACCAGCTGAATCTGAGTTACTTCACATTGTTGAACTTACTGTATAGCACATTGAGCAATTCCATGTGTATTTCATATAAAGAATTAAATGGACTTATTTTATCACCTGTTGTACTAGCTACTCCATCATTCAATTTCTTCACATATATTGAAGTAATTTCCACTAAAATCTACCTCTGCAACCTTTTTATTTTTATTTTTTTCACCAGTGACACATCTAATAATTTTTTATGCTTCCAACAGTCTCAGAAATAAAAGATGATTTTAATTGTTTTTATTGGCTTGATTGTGTTTTTTCTATCAAAAAAGACAGTCATTGAGAATCTCTCTTTAAGTGACTTTTAACATTTATATTCAGGATCAAAAACACTTCCCCTCCCTTGCTTTTGAGCAGAAAGCAAGTTTGGACTATTGGAAAAAGGGGAAAGTCTTGGAGACTCAGACTAATGAAAACAACATGTCAGTAGAAAAACTGAATATCTGTATAAGAATGTTATTGTACCCGAACATGGTTCTCAGAAAGTGACTTATGTGACATGGGGCATTTCTGGGGAGGTTAAAGAATAGGAAAATGGAAGATACAAGGGTGGAAGGTAGATTTTGGCCAGTCATTTACTTTACTGCAATCTGGCACAAAGCAGGAAATGAACTTCTGAAAACTGAGAATTTTAAATACCCAAACTATGAATACCCAAACTTTGAATGGTTAACAAAAGCCTTTGATCTTTATTTTCATCCCTCTTCTCCTCCCTTGGCGGATGTTTGTGTGTGTGTGAGAGGTTAAAAGAAGGAAATATTGCAGTTTTTGCTCAGAAAAACAGAGGTGACTAACAAGTGGAAGTCTGTTTTGTAGTTGTTCTTAACCTGCTCTGGTAGCAGCCTTGTTGCACTGCTTGAGGGCCATGTCCTCTTGAAATGAAGACAGAATTGTGACAAATCTGAATGTTGCTATCACCGACAGAACTGCAGTAGAGCTGGAACAACTGAGAGCATCTCTGGAAATTACTGTCTGTTGACAAAGTCTTTTCTTGGCAAAGAAACCATCATTTAAGTCTCAGGAGTAGAGAGGAACAAAGTTTCATTACTTGTAAATAATTGTGTAAAAATAGAAGCACAGATTGTTTTTCACATTAAGTTCCTTCTTCAAACCAAAGTCTATACTGCATTAAAAAAGAAGGGACTATCAAAAGTCTAAACTCAAAAACAAAGGGCCTGTACTAGCTTTGTTTGTAAAAATACAGTACTTCGGGAGGACTATTTTGAACTGAATATTCTGTACCCTCTCATTTAGTTTGCTTCCTTATTTTAATGTATCTGAAGACATTCTCAGCCCGTTTTATTTAAAGCGATTTTTGAAAGAGGACACTGTGGTTTATGGCCATGTGTCAGGTTTGATAGTGTTATGCCATGATTTAGCAAAGCACTTAAGCACATGTCCACATCCCACTGAATTTGGTAGGAAGTGAAGAAGCAGAGAAAAAAAAACTGTTTGCTGTGCAGCAAGCTTCTTTCAGGAAAAAAAAAAATAAATGAAAAGAGGATTAATCTTTATATGATCATAGATCTTTTCGCCAAATTCTTTAAATTAGACACAAACTAACATATTAAGATCGTGTTTATTAAACATATTCAATCAATTGCAATGAAATATTCTAAACTGGGCTGGTTCAGACCACTGAAATAGATCAGCTAATTATGGTACATGTGGGTGTACTGGGTAGTCATCTGACTTATTTTTTTTAGATATCTTGCCTAGCGCCCTCCCCCCTCCCCACACCAGCCTTTTAGACACCACGATAACTCTTCATTACATGCAGTATTAAGCCAGAGTATCTGAGTATCACTTATCAGCCTTTGCTAATTGCTCCTCATTTTCTGAATGTTTTATTCGATATGCCAATGCTGAACACCAAAAACGGTAAAAGAAATCAATGAGAATGGTGGATACTTGGCGTATCTGCAGCAGAAATGGGACGTACACATGACCTGGGGAAGAAAGTGGGGTACCAGAGAAGTCAAAAAATGCACCTGCGACTTTCTGTCAATCTGGTCTTGAGACCAAGCTGGGGAATGTTTCTGGATGAAATGCTTAGAAATTACATGTTTTTGAAGCGATGGAGGTTGTTTTCCCTTGTTCAGAGAAACAGGACTTCGCCTGTATTCTTACTAATAACAGGATGGTATCCAAAAGCTACTTAGTAGAAAGATATTTGATACTGCTGTCGCATTTTTCCCTCAATGGAAACTGCCTAATTTTAAATTGTGGCTAACTATTCAGGTCATATGGGAGATATAAATTATAATTCAGTAATAATCATGAGTGGTAATCTCTTCACCACTGATTCCCTGTGTGGCCTCAAGCATGCTTCCTTCAATCTGTAGAGTGGAGACATTAATGCTTTTATATCTGGCAATGCAGATAATGTGAGTGCTTTCTGAATGCATGATGATGAATTTTATAGAAGCTATGGAAAACTAGCAAATTTGGTCTCTATCGCACACTTAAAAGGATGTACAATATTGACCTTGTGTTCCGGAAAACTTTTTCATCCTATACTCTAAGGTGAAGGCCAAGTGGAGAAAGTGCCATGGTGCTCAGTAATTACAGAGCAAGCCACAAGTAGAAGGCAGCCGAATTGAGGCAAGGGGCATGACAGATGCTAGTGTTGAAGCTGATTGACTTCACAACTGCTGCAGTCATCTTGTCAGACAGCATTTTCCCCTCTATATTATCAGGTGTGCTGTTGTACAGCTTCCACCCCAAAACGAGATGACACAGGCAATTACAGATCTTAAAGCTCTGCTCTGGTGCTTTAGGCCTCCCTAAAAAGATGCAAACGGTGGATACTCGCTGCTTTTTGTGATTAAGAGAAAAACCCAGGGAAGCTTGTATGGATTCCCTGAGAATTCTGTGCAGTGGTTCAGGAAAACAAAACTATTTTTGGATCTCGTTTTTGGATTCGGGTACTGGGGGATGGAGGGCACCCCACTCCCTCAGCCCCCGGCTCGCCCTGGGTTTTTTCGCTCCTCAGGCGTTTCAAGCCGCCGCTTCAGTGGCAGGAAACAGAGTTGAGAATTCCCATTTTTAATCAACTTCTAACTGCAGGAATGCGCATCCACCTCTCCCCTCCGGTGCTCCGCTTCGGGAGCCCCGGCACCCCGGGGTGGGGGGCAGCTCTGAGGGGAACCCAGGGACCCCTCACAGCACCGGGATGGAGGGGAGGGGGCTGCACTGCCTGTGTGTGTATGTGCTGGGGGGGGGAAACTTTCCACACTGAGCTCTGCCTGAGGGGCTGTGGGGGGGGGTTCATCGTCCCCCAACACCACGAGGGGACGGTGTGTGAGTGAGGGGGGGCGATCCACCATAGCCCCCGGGGAGGGGAGGCACAAAATGGCGCCGCGATTCAAACGCTGCGTGCCGGGGGGGGGGCGAGGCGGGGATGGAAGAAGAAGGAGGAGGAGGAGGAGGAGGAGGAGGAGGAGGAGGAGGAGGAGGGAGAAGGGAGAAGGGAGAAGGGGGGGGGGGGGGCGGTGTCCCGGCGGGGTTCACTGCGCCTGCGCCCGGCCTCGCAAGATGGCGGACAGTGCGGAACTAAAGGTAGAGCGCAGCGCCCGTCCCCCCGCCGAGCCCCCCGCGGCCGCTTCGTCCCCGCTCCGTGCCCCGGGGCGGGCGGGAGGGGGGGGGGGGAGAGGACAGCAGGGAGGCGCTGCTCGGCTTCGCTGCTTCACCGTGGGGAAGGCGAAGGGGTTGTGGAAGGGCCCTAGCTGGCTGAGCGGGGGTTGAGGTGGACGAGAGCGGGGCGGGGAAGGAAGGGAGCTGTCCTCCGCTTCCCTGCCGGGCAGTGCTCCTCGTTTGTGGGGAGCCGCTGTCGGTGGTGGTGGTGGTGGTGGTGGGGACAGCGGCTGGGTGGCTCCGGGGATGGTGTGGAGAGAGGTGGGGGGGAGAAGCAAGGAGAGGGCGGCGGCCGGGAGCCCCAACCCGGGGGTGGGAGCTCAGGGGGTGCTGAGGTGCTGGGGGGGGCAGCACCGGGAGCCCCGAGAAGTTTCCTGAGGGGCTCCGGGAGCGGCACCGGGCACGGGGAAAGCCGCGGGGTTGGGGGTGTGGGGGCTGACAGGCGGCCTGAGCGCGGGTAGGGGTGGTGGGCAGCCCGCGGTGGGGTGTCGGAGAGGGGTTATTTGTGGCCGCAAGGTTCCCAAAGAAAGTTGTTTGTGCCCTAAAAGCCCCGTGGAGAAGTGATTTCTGCCCTAAATGCGTGAAAACTCGGCGGGGGCCGCCAAGAAAGTCGGTGGGAGCCGGAGGGGGATGGAGGGGGGGATGCGGCTCGTCAGGGGCTGCGGGGTGGGTGGCGGGGGACACAGGCTGTGCGAGGGGGAAAAAAGAAGAAAATTTTTTAAAAGAATCAAAAGTTTCCAGCCGCTTTGCGTTGGCGAGGCGGGGGTGCGGGCTCTGCGGTGCACGGGTGTGTTGGAAAGTTTGAGAAGCTCCCTGCGGCTGTCACAGGGTCGTCGTTCGGCAGGAGGGCTTCGTTTTGGGAGCATTAACTTCAAAACGACAGAGGATGCAGGGATCAGAAGTGTACCAAACATAACACAGGCTTCAGAAACTGAAAGTATGACCGGGGAACCTTTTGTCTTTCCCTAGAAGCTCTCAGCTCTCCGTGCACCAGAGGTCCTTGTGCTTTCGTTTTGAGGTGCTTACAGAGCAGGCAGGATGGAAAGGAGGAGAAATATTTTGTGCGTGTTCCAACTTTTTGGGGTCTGTGTCTGCCAGGTCAGGACAAACACTTACCCCTCTGTTCTGCGTTTTTCAGGGTATGTTGCCCCCAAGATTTTTTTTTTTTCTTTCGAATTACGCTTCCCACATAATGGGATAAAGGCTTGAGACTTGATTCCAGCGTTAAACTTTTGTTAATCTTGGCAAGCCGAGTGGAGTGGTGTGTTTTGGTAGGTGGCTCTAGAGCTTTCGGTGCACAATAGCTGGTTTGGGTACACGCGAGCCTGACCTGAGTGCGGCGAGAAGAGGCAGGAACTAGGGGATAAAGTTTTTCTTTTTAATATGTGGTAAGGTGGCAGGATGGTGGTCCACGGGCAGCGCTAAAAGGCATGGCTTTCCTATGAAAATCAACAACTTATTGATCTCGGGAGCTTTGAAATCTGAAGCCTCTCGTCCCTCGCAGGGCTGCCGGGCTCTGTGTCCATCTACGTGTTGCAGAGCTCTCTGCCAGCACGGCGGAGGGGAGAGGCCCGTCCTGCTCTCAGAGCTCTCCTGGAAGTGTGTTGGAGTCTGCTTGTCATCCCTGACTTCTTTATTGATCTCTTGCTGAAACCTGCTTCTCGAGAGCCAGCGGAGGGAAGTTATGATTTTATTTTTTTTTTCTTTAAAGTACTGTTGCTACCTCAGGGATCCAAAGGGTAAATGTCAAGCTGACTAGTTTATTTTCAATCTGACTTCGCTGCTCAGGATATTTAGTGGTGCTTGCAAGCTGGGACTGTAGGAGGGTAGCTCTGCATTCTGTGAAAAGATGTTTTTTGGTAGCTGGGAGGGCTTGGCAGTTTACATAAAGGGGAAAAAAGTTAGTTCATAAATCCATACTTTGAGGACTTCAGCGTGGAGGGGCCTGAATGCATTTTTTCTCTAGTCTGTACAAATTAAAAGAGGTGTGTGGATGTGCTCTTGCGGGGAGAGGGAAGGATGGGGGCGTGATGTTTCTGTGCAGAGTTGTGGCTGTCACACACTGGGTTATTGGGCACTGGGTGAGGTTGGTGCTCCTTGGAAAAACGAGGCTGATGGAGAGCAGTTACCTGCTGCACCCAGCTCCGAGGTATTTGCAGGCAGGAGTACATCCCCAGAAAGCACACTTCTACATTCCTTGGGTTTTGAATGTTGAAAGGAGACGTAGCTAGGAGAGGGTTTGTGATAAAGGCTCTGCTATTTGAAGAATGAGCGGTGAATTCCTTTCATTATTTTAATTTTCTTGGGTAGAATCCTTCCGCGTTTCTCCTCTGATCAATTAGCGAGTGGCATTGATTTTAGATCTAGTGACCTTTAAAACTGAAATCAAATGGAAGAGTTGCACAGTAACTCACTTGGCTGCGCAAGGTGAAGTTTGTCAGAGAAACTTGGTCACATTTTTGTCTCTAAAACTTGTCTTCCTGTGCAAAGAGCCGTGGGGTAACGTGTGGGTGTAGTGTACGTGTGTAAATAGGAGCGTGACATACAACACGTGTTGTGTGTCAAATGCACAAGGTAAAATAAAAGGTCTTGCTTCTGTGAAGAAAAATAGCAGTCGTTCTTGTTTGCCACAATTTTAAATCACAAAATAATGTTTTCTGTAATGTGTTCTTACCGTGATCAAGAGTGTTTCAGTCTTTTGTCCCGCTCGGAAATGTTTGTCCTGCTGGAAAAAGAAGAAAATGAGATAAGATCAAACGTACTTTGCAGATCCCAGACTTGTGAGGTTACTGAATTCCTTGGTGCTCTCGAAGTTTTGGATTAATCGAACCAATGTGTTGTCATTATTGTTGATGAAACAAGGTAACTGCGAAGTCTGTTCTTCGCTGGCTTACCTTCCTAGCTATAGGCAGAGGCATATGTGAATTTTCCTCATCTTAATTACTATTCGTGTATAATTGCGTACAGACTCTAATTTATCTCCAGGTAAGCTATTTAAAGCTCTTTCTAATTGGAAGGAGTATACTTGAGTGATTAAATCTTTCCTTCAATATTTCTTACATCTCCTTAAATTGGTTATTAGATTGTTGTGATCTTTGCCTTCTCCTCCAGTCTTTTGGAAATCATTACACAGTTTGCAATAATCAATTCAATTATACGTGGATCAAAGAATGAAAAAGAAAAGCTTATGTTCTAGTATTGTCATTCTTGATACTGTCCTAAGAAGCTGCTTTGGAAAGCACACGCTGGGAGGTTTTCTCCTTTGTTCTCTCTCCTTTTAAGAAAGTGCCTTTGGGGATTGGAGAGATCCCTGGTGTGTTTCTTGTTAGACACAATTTATACTTAAAAAAAAAAAAAAAAAAGTGAGCCAAGAGTTTGAATGAAAATTCATAATAGCATTTGCACACAATGGTGATGGAAAACAAGGCATTGAAAAACATGCGGTCGGGCACTACCCCTCCCCTAAATGCAGGGGGGAGTTTGGTGAGGGGAGAGGCTCTCAGGTGGCGGTGGTGTTAGTGCCAGGCAGAGCTCCGGTATGGAAATGTGTCCGTGCTAAATTACATTGTCAATGCTAATAAGCATAAGCTACCTATTTCGGCGTTCAATTAGAATTTTACTCTTCTGTATTATGAGCTATTTTTGCTTAATCCTTTTATAAGTTGCTGGGGTTGCATGTTTCTGTGATTAAAGGCAATATAATCCACTTTTCATTGTTATGCGAGTCCACGGATTACGTTACTTTCATTCCCATCATTTGGCGTGTTGTCACTGTAATTGTATTTTTACCCGTATTTTGGTCTCAGTATCTTTTTTTTTTTTCCGAGCTTTTGGTCCTCAGCGCTGGAGTTGCAGATATCAGATGACTGAAATTGGCAGCTGGGCATCACTGTTTAGCTGTCGGATTCCCAATCCATAACGCTTCTTTATGGCCGATAAAAACAGATTTGCTTCTTGTATACACGTAAATACGGCGTCAGCACATTTCTCGTGCAAACCCCTCCCAGGCCATCCTGGAAGTGTTTGTAGGCCGTGCAAATAAAGTTCAGATTTATTGCCACTTGTGAGGAGGAGGAGGAGGAGAGGTGTAACAGCCAGTCCTTCGTAGCAGTGGGCTTCTGGTTGGTTTGGGTTGCAAAGGTGTTTAGTGATCGTGGTTAAAAAGCTTAAATGGTAAGAAATGAGCAGGTAAAAAGGCTCCTCATTTAGCTTTATACAGGTAAAAAGGCTCCTCGTTTAGCTTTATGCCATTAAAAAAGGGAAAAGAGCCACCCTAGGTATCGGAGAGGCTGAGGACAGCTTGTCTGGTGAGGATGGCTGTGGATCAGCCACAGAAGAGCAGTATTTAAAAGCATCCCTTGAAGCAGCAGGTAGACACAGATGTCTGCAGGTACGGGGGTGTTTGTAGGGCAGCAGCTGATCGGTGTGGTTCATCCTCTCTTCTCGCAGAAGTCAACATCTGATCTTTTTTCTCTTTAGTGCCATTATGGTGAAAAATAAAAGGGAACTTCTGAACGCTTGAGATGTGAGTGCTGTGTAATTGTGCTGAGATAACCCAGCCCCTGCTGCGCTTCCCTGGTCCTGAGCCACTGGGCTCCGTCCCCTGCAGCAGCTGCATTTGGGGCACTCGCACCTATATTGCTGTGACTCGGTGCTTTAGAAAGGTTGCTTGTGGGGCCTTGGGGTCGCCCGTTGTTCAGGGGATTCGTGGCTGGGAAATGGATTGGGTTCTCTTGCAGCTCTTCTTACACGGTGATCCCGGTGTTTGGCCCTTCAGCTCCACAGGGAGGGCTCGCTACCTGCAGGCATCTCGGAAATGTTTGTTTGCTGCCGTGCTTCCACTTCAGAAACTTCTGCTTTGATGTAAGACGTTACAGGTGCCCTTCTGGAGGAAGGCTCTGCTTTATTGGCCTCCATAAAAAGAAATAAAAGTCTCAAGAAAGCCGTGAGTTTGTGAAGAATCTCGTGCTGTCAGTAAGTAGGAACTTCACCTTCGGGTAACACCCAAACGTGCCTGCAAGAATCAGAAATGTTTGCCCAGGTCTTAACAGGAGACAAAAGGGAAATAGTGTTGTTTGGGTGGCTGCTGGGACGTGCTCGAGCAGCTTTGGAGTCCTCCGTCAAGCTCAGGTATTGATTGTCTCGTTGCTCTGTCACTGCTGCAGCTCTGTGTAGAGCAGTAAGTGTGCATTTGGGCTTTTTTGAAACAAAACCGGATTTCACAATGCAAAAATTGCATATAGTACCTTCACAAAAATAAACACCCTTCTTAAAAGTAGGTTCTTTTGCAAGTAAAAATGATAGGAGGGGGTGAGGAGAAGAAAGGACTTCTGGTAGTTTACAAAATGGATTTTATTTCTGTAGCTTAACTCGATGCTATCAAAGCTATTTTGAACAACTACAGTCATTGCCAAACCTGTGGCTATTTCAGAATAATTTAGAAGCTTTGGGGCTAAGACAAAAAGTGGAGGATATTTAAACCTTTGAAACGGAGACTGTACAGAGTTGAGGATGCACGGGATGGGAGATGCTGGCTCATCCACACTTGTTCAGATCTTCCAAAATGTTTGGTAGCAGCCAGGACCCAATTAAACCAAGTAACCTTATACTGTTGCTCACTGAGTGCTGTGACGTGGACCTTTATTGTCGTTTCTGTTCTTACTCCTTTGCTGATACTCCTGTGTCTGCTACAGTTTTATTGATCCAAGAATTTCTCAGCCAGTTGCTTAATCTTATTCTCCTGCTGGGATTAGGGATGGCACGTCCCTGCTGTTATCTTCCCTCTCTGAGCATGTACTGCAGGGATAGCAGAGCCTCTGTAAACAAGCATCACCTCCTGAGACTAAAGAGATGCCTCAGTCTACTCGTGAGTAAGGCAGGCAGCAGCAGCAGGTGAGTATTACGGGGCTCATCTAGGGTAAGTGAAACAAAGAAATGCAAAGCTGGAACAGAACTAGCCCAAAGGTCAGCCAAAGCTTGACCTTTATGTCTATAGGAGATGATATATGAGAGATTTATACAGGAATTAGAACGGTAATTAAGGGAGGAGGAAAAGGAGCATCTTAAATCCATCACTTGATGTGGATAACACGTGAGGCCGTGCAGCAGAGCAAAAACTGTGGATATGGTGAGGTTTGTTTAGCATGGCAAACGTGGTTTCCTTCTTCAGAACAGCTTCTTGGCTGGTTTGCCACGTGAGCAGAGAGCTTGCCTCCACTCTCTTGCCACACAAAGGAATTCAGCATCACCTAGGGTGGGACGGTCAGCTGGGAATCATTCAGAGCCGAAACCTCTTGCTTAACCTCATTTATAGTCTTCTGCAAGATGTTCCTCCGCTCCCTCTGTACAGTGGGGTCTAAACTTAATCAGGCTCTTCGACTGAAAACAGCACTTGCTAGCAGGCAAAATGCAAGGTGGGATGGAAATAGCGGTGAGCCTGGTTTTGCTTGGCAATTTAGCATGGGTGCAGCTCACTTTTTGAGAAAACCAGAAGACACACACAAGCAGAGGTTAAATCCAAGAGGGACAGCACGTTTGGTTCAGGTAAAAACTCGTAATCTGAGCTGCAGAAGTGTGCCGTAAAAAGTTGTGTGGATGAGAAAGTATGAGGAATGAATAGATCAGAACAGAGTTTCTTGAGACTCCCCTGACAAAATGATCTCACTCTTGTGCAGATGTTGTATCTGGTTTCCCTGGTGCAAAATAAGAGGCTTTGAAAGAGTCCAAGTATTTGTGTAGATTTTCTCAGCTTATTGAAAAATCTGTTAGAGACAGCTCTGCTCAGGCTATCTATGGAGTTGTTGGTACACCTATAAATATATTGCACCAAAATGAAAAATGCAGGAACTTGAGCAGTGGAACAGAAACAAAGCTGTTCTTTTTCTTAGCTTCCATGTTGATTTAGCAGTATCTCCGCAGTGAATCTGCTGAGGCCACTTGATGGCAGGACTTCAAATTTTTTTTTAATCAAGTACCAGTGCTATTGTCGGGTTGAATTGCGAGTACTTGGGATAATATTTTTCTAAGGGGTGTACACCCAGGTTTTCGTGCGGTTCTTAATTTTCACTTTTACCTCTTTGTTGCTAAAGCTCGACTCTTTCAGCTGAGAAGTAGCATTTTTGAGAGCTCTTGACAGTGTCATTTGGAAATGGCTAAAAATAGGCGTGGGTTATAAACAGAAGTTTAAGAATATAAGGCCGAGAGTACAGCTAGCCCCGTGCTGTCTCCTTACAGCTTGCAGAAGTGAATGGCTAGGGAAGGGCGAAAGGGGGACGAGCATGAGAAATAATTTCCCCCCTCCCTGCAATCTTCCTCTGAACCTGCTGGGGGCTGCGAGCAGGGCAGGCTGTGGCAGAGCTTTCCCCAGTGCTCGTACAGGTTCCTCCCCAACCTTTCTAAGCTGTTTTTTTGTTCCCAGCATTTTGACAGGCATTTCTGTTGTTCTGCTGCTGGCTGTGTGAAGACCCTTCTCGTTTCAAGTCCTCTCATTTGAGCTTCGTGCCGTTTGGTGGAACAACGGGGCTGAACAGCTGATCCCTGTCCACTCTCCTTGTGCTCCGTGGCTTTATAAATCGCTGTCGTGTACATCCCTACGTTCTCTATTTTCAAGGTTGAGTAGTCTTAGCTTTTGCCAGACGACTTCTGTCATCCTTCTGTGAACCTTGTCACTTCGAAACTTTTTAATTTTTTTTTTTTTTTTTAAGGGGAGCCCACCAAAGCCACCTGCACTTTGCGATCAGGGTGACCCAGGGATTTGCATAGCGTGTAGTGATTTATCGCTTGTCCTGTTTCTTTTTCTAATAATTTCTGGCAATGATTTGTGTGCTGGGCTGCTGCTGAGCTGATGTTTCCGTCTGTCTGTTTATCTTGGGCCCGGAAGCTTGCTCTGGAGTGGGAAAGGTCACGGCAGAGCCCATCATTTCACATGGAGAGCGAGGGCTGCCCGTCTCCATGGGCATCGCTCTCCCTTTACGCGCGTTGGATTGCTTTCGGTCTGAGGTCTTTCAGTGGTTCTTCAGCCTTACAACCACGTCGTAATGTCAGCAGCTCTGTCAACACATTGATTACTTCGTTTTCTAGGTCGTTAACAAATGGGTTAAGCTCCAGCATAGCCCCTGCAGAACTCCACACCTGACCTTCCTCTCTGGTTTGGACAACCTGGACAAATTCATGATAGAAGAACTTTGAATGGCAAGCTAAGGATCTCTGGCCTGTTTATTTTTTATTTTTTAATAATGCTCTAAGAATACCTGGTTTGTGTGAGTACTAGGTTTTCCTAGTTTCCTTCCACCTGCACTATTCTGTTGTTTTTAAACATATGTACAACTCGGAGGTGTTGCCAAGCTGTTTTAAGGGGAAGCAGAGATGTGTTGGAACTTGTTCTCTGTGTTCACTTAATTAGATAAGTTTTCTTGAAACGTACTTCATGTTTCCCAGCATACATTCACATAGCTCAGTGAAGGACTTGAGCTAAATGTTAGTTGAAGCACTGCTTCACTCCTTGAGGCCTTTGTTGTTTTTTTTTTTTTTTTTCCTGATGCAAGGCTGCTCTTCTCTTTCGATACAGAGGCTGAGCAAGGTTATGAAATAATGCGATGCTTACAACTTCTTTACCTGGAAATAGAAGCTGTGTGTTACCGAGCGAGTGCATCAGGAGGCAGAAGGGTGAAGATGCTACTAAAATGCTGGGCTGAAACCCAGAAGATGCTTCTTTTGCCATGAGATCAGAACTTTTTTCTTCCTTACTGCCTTTGACCCACGTGTGTGAAAAGGGGCAGGCAGAGCCCAAATGCATGGACATGGGAAAGTCATTATTTGGATGACATTAATGAGCTACAAAAGGCTGGTATATATGCAAATTCCTGCTCAGAGAGGGATTTGGATGAGTGCAGCTGATGAGGTGGGGCAGTGGTTTGGTGGCTGGAGCAGTGTCCCCCCCTCCTGCCCCCTGCCTAGGGCTGGGAGGGCGAAGGAGCTCTGCGTTTGGGGCAGTGCTGCGGGGCCGCCCCGCGCCCTCCGCTTCCACTTGCTCAGGATTTCCATGGAAGTTTCAGCTCGCTATCAAAGTTTTCTTAGGCAGCTCTTTCAAGCCTGGCTGTTCTCGCGGGGAAAGCCAAGTTAAACGCCGGATCGTTTCTGGAGTTTACTCGCGATGGTTTTAATGTATTTTAGATCATAGGCGTGGCTGGAACTTGGCTTATAAAACCCTTCATTCCATCATGCGGCTCGGTTCCAGGCAGGGCAGGGGTTATTGTGTGAACGGATCAATTTTCTTCGGTCTTATTTTGATCCTGAGAAAAGTGCAGTGCTCGAGGGATGAAGCAGCGGGGCAGGTGTCGGTGTGCTGAACTGATGGTGTGGGGAAATGGGGTGTCCCTCGTCCCGCTGAGCACGGATCCCTGGCGCGTCCCCGTAACGCACACCGGCATGGTTTTGGAGGGAGTGCTCCTATAGGCCCCGTCTGCGCTGTGTGTGCCAGGAAAATATTGCATAGGGAATGTATTCTTAGCTTGCTTTCGAACTCACTGCTGAATGTTTTGTCCTGGGATTAATCACGGCTAACTAATGGGTTCTTAAGCGCTGCGTGCTCGTCTCCGAGCCTGGAGGTGACACGATGCAGTTAACACACGAAAAAGTTCATTTTTCTGTTGTAGACATCCCCAGAAGGCAGGAGGACAGCACCTCAAACTCTGCAGGGCGAGGTTGGCTTGGGGGTTAGGATCAGCTCTCTGAGGAGTCTGGATGCCTCTTGGCAGCCTGTGGCTGTCTGGTGGTGTCACTTGAAGCTTTTCTTTATCCTCGTCTGAATGCAGAAGAAAGGCAGGAAGGTCTGCTTCCTCTCCTATTATTCCATCATCTCTCTGCATTTTTCATAGTGGGAAGAAACCAGTCGTGGCGGGGGCTATGAAAAACGGAGCTTCCTGCTTTCTCTGCCTTTGTCCCCTGCCTCTTTTTAGAGGGGTGGCTTTCCCAGGCTCTGGTGGGCTGCTGCCCACCGTGCTGGGATCACCGTGATTCCTGCCAGTCGTGGGGTGGTAGCACCGGGAGCATCCACTGCAAAAATCATCCACATCTCAATAACTGGACTCACCCAGGATCCTGAACCTGGCTCGGTAGGGACTGGTGAGGTTGTGGAAGCAGGAGGTGAGCTGCAGAGTTCAGCATCTCCACCTGCCTTTGGACGAGTGACATACGGGTTTTTTTTAGCCAGGGACTCATTCTGCCTCTACAGTAATAAATGCATTTTGGCATTTCAGAATTGATCTGCCTCCATCTGATGTAAACGTGAATTCTGTGTCGTGTTGTTGCATGCAATAAATAATTCATTTTTTTAATGCGTCCCTCCAGTTAGGAATAAATTAGCTTTTAGTGTACATTCAACGGCTCTGTAACCCGTCAGACCTGTGATTTGTGTTTCGTGTTGTGCTGTGACTGACAGCGGTTCTGCAGCGTTTGGAAAACTTTCCTCTGGAGTTACTGGGTGGCCACGTGTGGCTCAGGCACAGCTTTCCTGCTGGCACCCTGTTGCTTCTCTCCAGATGCCTTGTTGAGACAGGACATCAGGTGGGTAAGAGTGACTTTACTGGCTGACTTGGGGCTGGTTGGATGTGCAGCCCTGTGCATTCCTCCAGTAAGTATCACGAGTCCTGTTCCAGTGCTGGACCATTCCCCGATTGATGCCCTCTCCTCCTTTGCTAGAATAAGCCTGAAATCCATCCCTCGTTGAGGCAGAGGAGAACTTTTGATGAGCTGGGCTTTGGGAGCACCGATACGCAAACTCCAGGCTTCCTCGGCTTCCAGCAGCGTTAGGCAGCCCCTGCAGAGCAGGGGAGATGATATTTCACTGCGTGGTGCACCTTACCTGGTACTCCGAGGAGCAGTACAAGGAGAATTTCTCACTATTCAAGCTTTTAATTCGTCCTGACGACTCACTGCTATATGCCTGCTTAAAGAGAGTGTGTGCTTTGGCTTCCTTACATCTTTCTGTGTACGCCTCTGAAGGCCATAATGGGAGACTTTTAAAAATAAAGGAATCGTGTGCAGAATGACTAGCTTTTTTTTTTTTTTTTTAATTAAGAAAAAATAAGACTATATTGATGCCAGTATGATTGCTTGATGGAATATTTGTTTTTCAGTTTATTGACACAGTGGGAACTTTTGGCTCCACTGCTTATTTCTGCCATAACAATTAAGACTAATTGTTAGTGGTAATAAATTATTATCCTCGGTGGACCTGTATTAGAAGGGAGTAGGGTATTTGGGCAGCGTATTTCGTAAGTATTTGGTGTCAGGAGATTTATTTCCTTTGGGTTCCGTTTCTCCCTTTGGAAAGGGAAATCTTTTAAAGATAAATCACCGAGCGTTCCCCATGCACGACGTTTTATCTGATCTCTGACTTCCCTGGTCTTCGCTTCCTCCGGAGCTTCCTTTTCCCAATTTTCTCTTGATGGACTTGCTGTTGCTGCCGTCCCTTGTATGCTCACGTGGCTGCAGATGAAAGCACCAAACACTTTGATGCCTTCGGTGAGAACAAGGTGGTGCTGCCTCGTGGTGCACGATGCCCTTAGCTCTGTGCCCGGATCCTGCCTGGTGCTTGCTGCCTCCCTGGGGGCACATTTCTCACAGTGGAGCTTTCTGAGGAGGGTTGCTTTAAAATCTAATAGGAGATGCTAATTTTATCACATGGCATTTTGGCTTTTTTTTTATTTTTTATTTTAATGAGAATTGTGAACGGATTATTCCAGTTTTTTAATTTTCCTTCTCTGGGGGCACGATTGGTTACTTTCAAGGGAAAGGAGAATCAATTACAGGCTGGCTTCAGTCTGCTGTTCAATATTTTGCAAATCGTTATCCAAATTTAATGTGGTTGCTAATGAAAACTTTTTTCAGATGTCAGTATGAAAGTCAGTCATGATGCAGCCTCTGTCTTGTGTTATGCCCTAGGAAAATGGGGCAAATGAGGGAGGAAAACCCCCAAACAACAACGGGAGCTCACAGAAGTCTGTTCTAGGCATCTGTGTGTATAATTTCATACCCTGGAGTGTTATCTCAGATGAAGCTAACTGAATAATGAAGCTTGCAGTGGACAACCAACTCTGCAGCACTTGCTGGTAACTTATGGCATGTGCAGAATAGAGCTCTGTGCAGTTTTGTAATGTATGGAAGTAGTATTAAAAAAAAAAACTTGCATGAAAACCTGCATCTGTGATTGCAAAAATCAGTTTTACTCAAGTGATGCTGAAGTTAGCTGGCATGCGTGAAGGAATGATGCCTGTCGATGCAGCGCAGAGTTAAATAGCTGTTGCAAGCAAAAAACAAAACCGAGAGCAGGAGTGGAAGTCCTGAAGCTGTTGCCTGGCCTGCTGCGAGGAGGGTCTGTGAGCTGCTGGTGGGAGCCGCCTCTTTATCCTCGCTGCAACGCGAGCGCATTCATCGAATTCCAGGTGCATTCTTCCCCAGCTCTCCTTCGGAATCGACTTCCAGCAGCTCCACGTGCTTCAGGCAGATATTTGAGATATTTAGGAACTACCCAGAGCTTCATTCCCTAGGGTTCTGCTGACAAACAATAGCCGAGCAGACCCTCGCTTGGTAATTCAAATCTGGAAATCCCCAATCAGTCCAATTGTTTATGTAACCATTGTTTGTTTAAATTGGATGTTAAAAAAAAAAAAAAAGTGTATTTTCCTTTTTAACTTAAATCACTGGGTTTAGGAATAAATGCGTGTTGATGTCCCATATGGCTTCCAGAAGCCTGAAACTTCTTGGTCCTAATTGTGTGTGGGTTTTTTTTTTTTTTTTTTTGGTTAAGTGAATAGATAATATTTTGGACTATTGTTGAATGCTGTGGAAGTTATATTCTGATTTTTATTTTTCCTACTAGTGTAGGCTTTTTGCGTTACCCCTTAGGTTAGAATAGGACACTCTGCATTTAGGCAGGTCTTTGGCCAGCTGTGTTTGCGGCTGGCTTGGGCTCCGCTGAAGTTTATTGCGTTGGAATTAGCTCTTCTGTCAGCCGGTTGGAAGGCTTAGTTAAGGATAAGAACACGGTTAATAAAAAGTAAATTTGTCTGGCAATGACCCTCTCCCAAATAGCTGCAAATAATTGTCTTCATAATTAGCCTTAGGTGTAAGCTGTTTGTCTTGAGAGGCATGTTGTTTTGTATCCAGAGATTGTCTAAACTAGCGTTTCTGCAATTACTTGTCATGAAAATTATGCTAGCGCATAGCTCTGTAAAAATAATTCCCATCTGCAGGGATAAATACACGAGGGACAATTAAGTCTGAGCGCGGCTGAAAAAACCTTTTGAGTCTCCAAGACCTGGAATGAAGATTACTACTGTCAGCAATCTTATTTAATAGCAAACGTACTAATATAGCTCACCTAGTGGATCAAATCTCTTGAGAACCACAAAACTTTTGTTACGGATTAAGATAAAAATGGGCCTTGCTTTAAATCAAACCCGACTGAAACTTGATGGGAGCGTCAGGCAGGCTTCCTGCAGCACAGCCAGCGTGTTGGGGTGCTGCTGTGTGGGTTTTACCTGTACCGTGTTAAAAGAATTTGGGGTTTGAGTTTACAGGCACCGAAGTGGCATTTCGGGCACGCCGTCTGTTGTGCTGTGCTCTTGCAGAAGCATTGGGAAACGGCATGGAGAGGAGATCCGGGGGCAGCCCCTGCAGTCATTTGCCAGGGGGTGTGTGTCAAGGCTTTTAGAGGGTATGTCACATTTCTGAGACCGTAACGAATACTCTACCACATCAAAAAAAAAATATAAAAAATTTATATAAATAGCACCCAGCAGCTTGAGCTTTGCATCTCACTCACTTCACTAGCATGGGAAGAAATAAGTGAACAGAGGAAAGTCCTGAATACAGCACCTGACCTTAGGAAGCCCACAAAAGGAGATGAAAACAGCCCGGATTGAGTGCTGGTGGCATTTGCAGTGTACGATCATCACACTGATGCGCTCCGAGCGGATTAAAACGATTTGTGTTGCCAACTGGGTGAACGTGGGGATTTGGTCACGCAATTGTGAAAGGTTCTTTATGAGCACAGATAGAGTGGGTAAACACCGAGTGCTGCTTAACCAAAGAAACCCTATCTCCCTCTGCGTGTAATAAAAGGCAAATAAAATTTGTACCTGCCATTGGTTTGCACCTATTCTTTGCGTGCTGCCTCCTTGCCAAGCTGTGGGACGCACCACGCTGGCCGACAGCTGAGTTTTTCATTATTAAACCAAGAGGCTCCTTACAGGCTGCAGCGCGTTGCATATTTACGGCCGTTCTTCTGGGCTTTTGCCTCCCTTCCCTCCTGAATTACTGTGACTTCAACCTTTTAGTGGTTTGGTTGCATTAGACAAACGCAGGGAGTTACAACCTGTCACAGAGGCGCTTGAGCTTCCACGAATCGCTTGTTTCACTCCCTCCTGCAGCTTTTCTGGGGACTGATTTCTTTTTTTTTTATAGTTTCACCTCGACAGTTTCCTTGCGAAAGTCTTGCAGATAGAAACGAGGGGATGCGCCTTCATAAAAGATGGGAACGTTTTTACCTTCGTGGTCTCTCCTGTTCCAAAATCTGACGTTTCGAGGAGCCCAGGAGCTCAGCCTGTGAGAGCGGAGGTAGCTCATGCACAGCTTTCTTCTCCAGAAGATTTATGTCACGGGTTAAAGAGCCTGTTCATGGCGTGCAGGAACTCTCCTGTATTTTTACAGCTGGATGTTGGGAACACGCTGAGATTAATTCAAGACCATTTCCATAGTAATCTAATGCTTCCTAGTCCCTTTTGTTAGGGGGGGGAAAAAAAAAAGAACAATGCTGGTTCTTTCTTCTTTTTCTCTCTTCCGCCCGGTGCGAGGTGTGTTCTACTTTTCTTCCTCCTCCAGCATTGGTGGTGATGGTTAGGGAGCCGTGCGGGACCTGTTGCATAGCTCTAGGCACACACTGTGGTGTGGTACCCAGCCAAATGGTGCTGGTTGTCCTGGCAGATATTTCGAATGCGTTTTGGAGCCTGTTCACAGCTTCTGGTTACCATAAGCATCCGGAAATAACTGCAGTTCTCCGGATAGGTCCTGGGGCTGATCCCTGGCCATCGAGCACTAACCCCTTCCAGAAAGCTTTGGTCTGATGGCTGGGGCTCTAAATGCTGCTGCTCCGAGTGGGTCAGGGGCTGCAAAATGCGCAGTGACACCGCGGTGTGTGCCAGGCTTGTAAAAACCTCACCTCTAGACTTTGGGGGACTTAAAGTTTTCATGCCTGAGCTTTTGGTATAGCCACTGAAGGAGCAGCAATGCGGGAAGGAGCTGGGGGCAGAACGCCCTTTCCTATTGCCAGCCCCGGGGGAGAAGTGGGTGGCTGATGAAGGATGCCGCCCGTGGGTTGCTTTTACATCCTGAAGCTGTTTTCTTTCAGCCCTTGCCATTTACCTGAAGCAGGCGTGGAGCAGGATGGATGCCCCCTTGGCTCCAGCTGAGGTGGCTGAGCTCGGTTTCCTCAGCGGGCAGGAACTGGATCAAGTGCTTGGGCTCCTGGCCGGGAGAGCCACGGCCCCGATTTGGGAACAGGGGGGAAATAAAGCAGCCTCGGGATGCTTCCGTGACCCTCCTCCCTGATAAATAAAACGTGGTGGCTTCTCTCGGGGCACCCAAGGGCTCTGCTGGCTTCGGGAGCCCTGGGCGAGGGGCTGTGGGTTGGGGGGATGTTTGCAAGCAGCCAGGCGATGCTGGTGACTAACGCAACGTCTGCGGGGAGCACGTGGCTGTGTTGTGCTGTCGAGCAGGAAATGTCAGCTGTGTGTGTGTGCAGATCAGGGTTACCTTCTAAACCCTCTGAAGGTCTGCGCAGTGAGTCAAAAAAGCGCTCCGCTAAACTGCGGCGAGTTTCTGCAGAGCTGGTTTCTGCTCTTCTGCTCCTTGAAAGTTTTTCCTCTTTTCCTCACCCTCTCTCCAAACTTTAGATGCTGGGTACCAAAATGCACCATACCCTCAGCACACCCACTTTGTTTGATACCGGTTCTCCCGCTGCAGTTACACAAGCAGCTTAACCTTTTCTTGGCCAAATGGCCCCGATTTCCCCTGCACTGGTGCGATGTCTGGAGGAACAGGGATGTACTTGAGGACACAACACCTCCTTACCTGTAACTGCAGTTTGCAAATCTTTCCCTCTTTGATATCTGGATTTAACTCGAACCAACCTTGATTTATTTATTTTTTTTTTGCCTGTTCCTTCCTCTAGCATTAGGAAGGAGCAAACAAGCCTCTTGCCTGTGCTGATAAACAGCCAGAGGTAGGGCCGGGTCTCGTCCTGGTTATCCTGGCGTCGGGAGGAAGCAGCTGCACTGCCCCAAGCGAGCCGTGGCCGCCCAGGACCAGCAAGGCTTCCCCAAGCAAAACGCCTCGTGGCTTTGCTGATGTAGTTGAGCCAGCAAAGGGCTCGAATTGCCACGAGGTGTGGCAAAAAAAAACGTATGGACTGGTGCTTCCCGAGCCTTTGCTCTGCCTGCGGGGGGCTGCTGCCCTGGCGGGGAGGTTGGCCAGGAAAATGCAAACCGGAGCGAAACCACAAAGCTCTGTTGCTGGTTGTGATTGACTGTTGCTAATTGACCCATCTGTCGGTGCCCCTAACGTTGCAAGGAACATTTTTTGTGTTCTTCGCAAGGACTGTTTCAGGGTGGGGAAAATCTGAGGAATTTTGTTTGCTTTGGTTCGAGAGCCTGGCTGCGCGACCGGCCCTGCTGTCGGTGTGCTGACTCCTTACTCGCCTGTAACTTCAGAAATGGAGAACTTCCAGGGCGTAGCAGCAGTTTCTCACTTAGCTCAATTATTTCTTATTCCTCAGCATTTATTTATTTTTTTTTTTGCCAACGGGGCCTGTAAGTTTATAGCAAAACAAGCCCACGGAGCAGCTCCGGGAGCCGGCTGCCGCGGAGGGGATGCTTGATGGTGACGGTCACAGGCGGAGCCCTTCACTGCAGCTCCTCGTTCTGCTGAAGAAATACTTGCTAAGCATTGTGGTGTGCCTCTCCGTGTTTCAGAGCTGTTTGTTTCGCTTTCCTTTCAGCTGTCAACACTTCAGCCCGTAGCAGAGGTGTCTTGAAAGAGTAAGGCGTTGCGGCTCTTACGGAGTGCCTCGGCTGTTCCCGTTCGTGGCTCCGTGACAGGCCCGTAGTTGGAGGTGTGAAGTAGGTTTTTGGGGCTTGGGGAAGGGATGTCAGCAGCCTCCTGTGGGGAAGGGATGTCAGCAGCCTCCTGGAGGAGCTGAAGTCTTCGAGCCAGCCTGCAGCGAGGCTTCTCCCGGATTTGCAGCACGGTGGTTCGGTTCTGTTGGTGCAGTTCATCAGAGCACAAGTGTTGTGGCACAGTTAGGTAAATCTACCTGGGTGCATTCCTCATTAAGTACATGAATCATCTAATCTAGGACCATTAAATAACACAACCTATTTCAGTGCAGGGAAATAGTTCCTTTGGACACCCGTTTGGTGAAAATCTGGAGGTTTGAGGAGCTGGTAGGAGTTTCAGGCTGTTTTCATTAAAGCAGGGATAGTGTGCTTCCTACTAGGGCACTTCAGCTGTAAGAATTGATGGCAAAAGACCTTGAGTAACACATGTCTGAGTATTTAACGCAGTGAAGAACTGGAGAGGATGAGACCATTTGTACTCTGAAGGCTGTTTGCGAACGCCCGTGCTGAGTTTGGTTATTCAGCAGAGGGTATATTGCAGGACCCTGACATGCCGAATTAACTAGCACACACAACATCCTGCAAGTACTATTTAGAACTTGATTTTTTGGAATTGATGACAAAGTATTCAGGGTATTGAATGGCTTCACGCAGAAGATCCAGATAGCCGCTTGTGGCAACGGGTTGTAGGCGTCTTACTCTCACGGGATGTTTTGCGAGTCCAAAATTCCGCAGGAATATCATTTCAGCTCATGTCGTGGGCCTTGTTATGGTGAGTAAGCCACTATCAAGCGCTGAAACAGGCTTTAAAATAGAAACCGGGCTGGTGAGCTGACTTTCTGGCTCCTGCTTGACCGGCGGGGAAGTACTTAGTGCGCTCAGGCGATTGCTGGTTTCGCTGCTTTGCATAGTGCTTTTCTCAGTTCCTGAAGAAGTGAAGCAGTTTACAAGTCCTACCAGTTTGATTCATTAGCCCATACTGGGAGACAGTAAAAGACTGCAAATGAAGATGCTAATTACCAGAGGGCAAAGCCAAGCTGCCCTATCCAAAACAAAACACGTGGCTCTGATGGGAGAAGGGGAGTTAGCAGCTCGAAACTGAAGTTCCCTGTAACTCAGTAATGGTCATACACATGACCATTACACATGACTCAAGTTATAATTTCTTCTTTTTAGCATCAATCATTTCCCTCCTTTCCTTTGAACCTGTGTGGAATAGTTATGCTGCGTGGCAAAAAGTGAGAGAGGGACTTGAAAGTGAAGTAGGGTCCTGGAGTTAAGGGCTGGCGCTGCTTTTAAGTGCAAGTACTGGAAACTTGGGTATTGTCAATCCGTGATTTTTTTTTTTTTTTGACTTGCAGCTAGATGAATAAAATTGTTAAATGTTACAGACGTTAGCGGAAAACTGATTAGGAAATAGTTCTGTTTACAAGTTTAATTTTTTGTACTGGCAAGTTGTCCCGGTCTCAGTTTTTCACCAGTATTGCTGTCCTGAATTCCTTATGGCAAATGGAAATCCCTTGAAAATTGCTCGTTACAGACTTTGGAAGTGGATGCACCTCTCTGTGAGCAAGTCCTGGTTTCACTGCATGTCAGAAAATCAGTGGGAGAAGAGCAGTGGTGGTGTGCCTTGAAAAATGTTATGCTTAACAGGCTTAAGCCGCATCCTAATGTTAGTGTTTAGGCTGATGTAACTCGAATACTAATTTTTTGTTTTGTTTCTTTTAAGCAAATGGTTATGAGCCTTAGAGTTTCTGAACTGCAAGTACTTCTGGGCTACGCGGGGAGGAACAAGCACGGACGAAAACACGAACTTCTCACAAAAGCACTGCATTTGTTAAAGGCTGGCTGCAGTCCCGCTGTACAAATGAAAATCAAAGAACTCTATAGGCGAAGGTTCCCGCAGAAAATCATGACGCCTGCAGACTTATCTATCCCCAGCGTGCACTCGAGCTCCATGCCAGCCGCTTTGTCTCCGTCTACCATTCCACAGCTCAGTTACGATGGCCACCCCGCCACGTCACCGTTGCTTCCCGTTTCGCTCCTGGGACCTAAACACGAACTGGAACTCCCCCACCTCACATCTGCGCTCCACCCTGTCCATCCCGACATAAAACTCCAGAAGTTACCTTTTTATGACTTGTTGGATGAGCTGATCAAGCCTACCAGCCTAGGTAAGGTTGCAAACAACATTCGAAGGCTTTTTAAACTAGTAATGGAGGAATTAATCCGCTCGTGCAGTAACTGGTTAAATATTGCATCACATCGGTGTTTAGAGAATTGCTATTTTTGGTAACTTTTGGAACAGATTGTTCTACATGGAGAGGCATCTTACGTAACGCTCATTAGTTGCTTTAGCTGAGCCACTAAATGTGGTTCAAAGTTCTGTTATATTTAAGGGGTGAGTTTGAGAGGAAACAACTGAACCTTAGAAAAAGGAACTTAAAATAAAAACAACAACTCACATCTGTCTGCTTTGAGTGGTTTTTAAAAAACATTCAGCTTAATTATAAAAAAAACAAACCTTGAGTCCATCAGGCCCACAAAAATCTTCTCGTCTGTGCTGGGAAAGAATGCCAAGCTAGATATTTGCTGTGATTCCTTAGGGCCTGGACATCCGAGTTCAGGATGACTTATGGTTCTTTTGCTGTTGTGGCGACTTTTCTTGAAACTTTTTTTTTTTTTTTGATGAAGGTATAAATCACTCGCGTAGCTGCTGAGAATCATCTGATGCTTACAGAGCATTATATAACAGTGGGTGATTTTTCTGGTGTTGACTCCATGTAGCGCTTCAGAGCGTGGCTAACTTTTAATACTCGTAAATACTGCTGAAATACAATGGTCCTGTTGATTCCCGGAGGGGCTGCTCGGATGCTGGGGCCTTCTGCTGTCTTGAAACCCTGCACAAAAATCTCTGAGGACAGCCGGTAGGAGGAAGAGATTTCAGAGAGCAATAGGAAGGTGGTGACTGAAAAGGTTGCCCTTTGCAGAAGGGATCCCTCGTAAGCCAAAATGAGCAGGTAATTCACACTGATAATTACCCCAATAGTCTGAGCTGCTAAAGGAGGCCTGATAGTGAGCAGTGCTGGTTGTCTGCAGGCTTCTGAAGCCTGTTGCACAGTTGTCACACGCGTTTTAACTGCTGCATCTGAGACATTGTGAGGAAAAATAGAGAGTCACGCATTCAGGTCCAGGTATTCTTTTCAGAGGTATGCTGGATCTATTTAGCTCTAGTCTAAAATCTGATTGATGGGTAAGCATTCCAGGCAGTGCTGGTGGTACGGGATAATTAGGTACTTGGAATGTGTTTCATCACTTTTACATTATAAATACTTAAAAATAACGCTGTAATTTCAACAAGACATTCCAATACAGGAATTATGGCATGCATTTATTCCTAGATGCGGTAAGAACGCTTGGCTGTCAGCACCGTGCCTGCCAAACCAGCCCCGAATTAAGAGACCATAATTCACGCTCTGTCATTTCTTATTGCTTGAGGAGTTCACATACTATAGGAGATTTTTTTTTCCCCACTTTGTGGACTCTGAGTGCTAGGGTAAGAAAACGGAAGTGGATGAAACTCCAACCAAGCACCTTCTGAGTAATCTATTTTGTTTTTTTTTCGGTTAATGTTTGGGGTTTTTGTTTTGCACATGCATTCTTCGTCTTTCTGTCTGTCTGAAGCAGTCCTGTTAAAAAGCTGATTTACCCTGTGCTTTGCAGGGAAGAGAGCTTCAGTGTCCATGCATGTGAGAGACATTTGTTTCCTTTTGTGATGGAAAGTAACGTGGCTACGGATTGTAAAATTGTTAACTGTAAATGTCATGAGGGCGTTTTAAAGTAATTAATGTATATGTTGATGACAAAAACGATTGGATTAATAACCAGCAACATGCATTTTTATGCACTTTAACAGTATCCCAGAACGGCTGAGCCCTCTGGCTCCATCTGGTCCTCTCCAGGTGGTCCAGGCAGGGCTACCTGTGGGGGCTGCCCAGGGCAGAACAACTTGGAGCAATGGGCTGTGCAGCTCAGGGGCTTTAAATGGAAGTGCAGAGCGGACTTGGATTTCTAACTACATAAAAAAAAAAGCAATTAATTGTATCAATTTCTACAGTTACTGGCTCTCCAATTAAAAAAAAAAAATAAAAATGATTTTGTGAATATTTGCCCCAAATGGTTAGAGCTTCCTCGGTGCTGCAAGCAGTGTGAGTTTCCTCAAGTACCAAATTTCGAGGTTCTCTGGCTCTGTTTCCGAATGGCAGATGCATGCTGCAAACTCAGAACTTCTCCTTGGCTCCTGGCCAGCATTGCAGGCTCTCCTGCTTGCTCTTCCCCGGCAGATTCGTCATGAGGTGGCACAAGAAACTTTGAGTTTTACTTCGTTTCCCTGCACCGCAAGAACAAACTTAGGAGCTGATGAGGGATTTTGGATGATCGTCTCCCTGCTGAAGTGGAACCTGCTGGAATGGCAGAGATGTGTGAGAGAGAATGAGGAAAACCCCACTGGTTTGGCAGTATTTGGATTCTTCTGAAATAATAGTTACGTAGAAATTGGGTGAAGCACATCTTTGGATGTGATTCTCCCTTGGTCTTTCTCTATTCAAGGTGGGGCTGTTTGAAGATTGCCCTTGGTAGTCCTCTGTCCCCTCCAGAAGTAATTGTGAATTAGACAAACAATAATTTGACAAAGCCGTGGGGAAGGGAGTCGCAGAGCAGGGCACTGGAGCATGCGTTCTGTGCCCAGCTACTGTACGCAGGTAGGCAGTGCGCAAGCTAATGTGAATAACAGATAAGGAAATTAAGTCTGCTAACTATTATTTTCGATGCGAAGAACAAAAGGAGGAAATGGATGTTACCTTCTTACACTCGCTTCCTCAAAATGTAGCTCTGACCTGCGATAAGATCCCTGTGCTGGCAGCTGGCTGGGCAGGACTCACATGGAGGAGGGAACTCGGTGCTTTATCTCCCGTGCCCTGCTCACCAGCAGCTGAGGAGCCTTTCTGCAACGCCTCTGCCTCTGAAACACGTGCAAAAAATCAAGGGCAGAAGGCTTCTGATTAACTTTTTATTTATTTATTTATTTTTTACTTTCTCTGGCTCCAGCAGCCCATAAAACTGGAAGCAGCGAGTGGGATGCTTGCGGAGCTGCCTAGCTAGTTGAGCTTGTAAACTCGGCCTCTGCTACTTCAACCTGCTCGTCTTTGAAGAGCCCCAGATAGCACCTAGGTGCTGCTGACGGTGGGACTCCTCTCCTGCTGCTGCCCTGCTCGGTTAGCACAGTCTCTTGCTTTGCCTTCCGAGCGTTTCAAGCACAAAACCCCTGCGTGGTGCTCTCGGAGCCCTGCAGCTAACACTGGCAGTCATGGTTGTGTCAGCTGGGCTTGGGGGGTGACAGCGTTCTCCTTATCCCAAAAAGACTGTCAGGTGCCTTGCTTAGCTCAGAGGAGGAGCAGCTCTCCAAATGCAGTGCAGTTTGATCCATATTTGATAAGTCATCCTCACTGCAAAATCAAGGAAGCACCCATCTTTGGTATTTTTGTGCACGAGTCGACAAAGGATGCTCAGTTACGAAAATGTGTGGTTGTGGGTGAATCTGTACCCTGAGCTCTTGCAGCACTAAGGAGAGCCTGGGCACACTGCTCTGTGGTGAACAATTCCATGTCATCCAGTTTTTTTTTGGAGGAAGAGAGATCCCATTTGGCCTCGGTGAATGTATGAAAACTGCCTCTCTCCTTGGTTTTCCACTTAGGAACTCCTTTAAATAGGAGAAGTTTGGTTGTTAGTTTCTCAAGCGAAGCTGCAGCTTTCACTTATTTTTTTTTCCTTATTTTCAGCCCTCAGTGAGTGCATAGGCACGGCTAATTGGTTGGTTTTTAAGCGTGGGGCCAATTTTCTAAAAGAAACTTCTATCACAGATAATATCTCGTGTGTGGTGAAATGTGTTTACTATGAGCTGAGTAATGAGTACCCAAATTCTGCCAGATTCTTAGGGAAGGGACATCAGATCGTTAAACAACATCTTAAAAATCCTTCTTGTTATAGCATATGTCATTGCTAATTGCCTTAGCTCTGCGGTTGTTCCAAAAAGCGCTGTGACTGGGTTACAGGTCTTTGTTTACCTGTCTGTACCGGGAGATTAACCTTTTCTTTGCAATTTCAGGGATTAAAGAGGTTACGGGCTATGCTGTGGGATGTACGTACACACTCCTGTAAAGCTGTCTGGAACACGTAGGGAAGATCAGCCTGGAATTTGTGCTTCTGTGCTAAGTGATGCGGAACACGATGGTGGGTCTTAAATCAGGGCCCTAAATCGGAGCTGTGGAAATGGGGCTTTTTGCCTACGTTTCTTTGCACGCGATTGATCAAGGACACGATGCCTTCCTGAAGGCAGAGCCTGAAACTGATCTGACCGAAATCTTCAGGGTGGCTGTAGTTCTAGCTACAGCTATAAAACAATTTAAATCAGGTAGAAATCTAGGTTGGAAGGTATAAAAGTTTTGTTTGGCGAGTGTTTCACCCTTTCGTCTATCAGCAGGCTGATCTGTTGCTGTGTCTAATCGGTATCATGGTTTAGATGAAAGTCACGCTTTTACTGTCTTCTCTGTTTGTTATTTTTTTAAATGTGCTTTGCGGGAGGAAGTTCAACAAAATACTCCATTCTCAGCTCGGGCCTGAGCCATCTGACTTCCTGCTCGACAGCGTTTAATTGTGCAAGAGTGAGCTGAAATCTTCGCTCCTGCTTCGTGCTGGAGCAGAGCTCGAACTACAGCGCGCTGGGCTTTCTCTTTTTGGCTTCGGCTTTTATTTGCATGTGGTATGCTTCAAGGTCACATATAGAGAATCTTTCCATCGACTGCAGCCTGTTTCTCTCGAGTATGAGGTAGTTTTACCCAGCTGTGTTAAAAGAAAAGGAGAATTATTTCTTCCTCTTCACCCCAGCAGATTGCTGTCTCCCCATGCTTGGATGCCCAGGTTCCGGGACCCAGGACTCTGATATAAATGGAGCTAGGAAGCTACCTCGCTTCCCAGGATCAGATTAGGGTATCTTTTTGATAATTTTAGTAGAAGGAATTATGGCAGACCACACAGTTTACTCAAAATACACGAGGAATCCATGAGCACTCGGTGAATAAGCTCGGAGCAGGATCCGAGTGTGCTGGGGCTCGGGAGTGTTGCTCACACAGCGTGAGGGAGGAAGCTGTGCTATTACAAGGTGTATTTTTAAGACTTCCACTTGCAGCTGAGACGCTGGTATCGCTTCACAGATGCTAGAAGTGCTGCTGGGACTTCCAGCCTTCAGCTTGGACCCTTACAGATACTTCAACCTCCCGTTAGGGTGGCTTTCAGGAAAAGGTGTTGTGGGTTGTGCTGCTCGTAGTACCGAGCTCAGCAGGGACTCTGTTATCTAATCATAAACTTCATATTTATTGTTTTGCCTTCCTCCTAGGATTATAAAACTCGTTGCTAGCTTGTTAAGACCAAAAGCACGCTAGAATGGGGGTGGGCCTTGCAGTGATGTGGCGGTGCCAGCTTCGTAGCACGGCTCCCTTGGGGTCCTTACCCACTGCCTGTGCTCACAGGGGTAGAAGCCAAGACTACCCAGCCCGAGTGGCAGCAGTGGAGTTTTTGGGACATGCATTGAGGTGTCTGGGTCAATCAAGAGGCTTGAGCAGGGTCTGGAGGCTCCGGTGGGCTCCTTCCCTCCAGCAGCGTGATGGAAAAGGTCTGCAGTGGGGATCTGTGGGCCCATGGGGTTTGGGGCCACTTAGTGCATGGGGTGGGATGGCAGGGGGAGAGCCCTGGCACTCACAGTCGGCGTGGAGCTGGCCCTGTTGGTCGCCAGAAATCCATGTTGCTCAGAAACGCAGGAGTATGTGACCGACATAAAGAAAACAAACCCAAAACCCCATAAATGTCTGTCCAATTGCACGGAGCTTCCAGCTGATCTAGTCTTTTTATACAACATATCATGAGAAGTTATAAAATGCATAATACTTATGAATTAATTGTAGCCCTTGGAGTATTTCCAGGCTATTTCTGTACGTGTATATTTAGGCACTGTTTCAAATAAGCTCTCTTTACTCCCTGCCTTTCCCACCCCCACTGTAGCTATGCCTATTGCTTCTGAGTATTAACTGTTAGCAGCGGTGACTAAAGTCAAGTAGAATCTGCAAATGGTCCTCAGAGATGAGTGCAGCAGACTGACCAGAACCCGAGCTCATTTTTTATCAGTTTTAAGCCCCAGGATGTGATGCTGTCACTTGACAGCAATGCTGTGTGGTTGTGAGGGCAGCTGTAAGCCGTGGAAGCGGGCTGGGAGCTGGGCCCTGCAAACAAAGGCAGAATGGGTTTAAATTTCCTTAAAACACTTCCCTCTGAGGGGTCTCGAAGTGCCTCGAGGTGTCAAGGTTGTGCGGTGTCTGCTGGGGTAAGTGGTTGGGGTGAAGTAAAGGAACTGAGGGATGGCAGCAAGCAGGGGGGTGATGCAGAAGCGGTGGCTGGGGACACGCAGGGTGGCAGGAGCTGGGCTCGGCGGTGGTCCCGGTGCCCACAGCTCAGGTAGGAAGAGCCCTGTGCAGCCCCACGGCCCTGCTCTGCCCTGCCTGGCACCCGGTCCTGCTTCAAACAGGGCTGGTGCAGCTCTGGTGGCCCTCAGGAGTTGGGTACGAGGAGGTGAGACCCAGAACGGGTTGCCCGGAGAGGTGGCGGTGAGTACCCCATGGCTGGAGGTGTCCAAAGGTGTTTTGGTGGGGGCTGTGGGTGGCCTGGGCCCATCACAGGGCCTTGGGGCAGGGTCCTTGTCACCCCCAGCACCTCTGGGCCCGCTTGGTGTGGCGGCGGTGCTGCTCGGCGCTGAAAGGCTGCGGTTAATGGGAAGGAAGCGCTGGCGGATAAACACTTGCATTACCCACGAGCTTCATAAATTGTGGTGGTTTTAAAAGCGCTACTGGGGCATCCGGAGGTGCTGCGGGTCCCCAGTGAAGGTGTATCGGTGTCTCCTCGGTTCTGCGCCACTCAGAAGCTTGCTTTTTCCCCCTGTGGCTATTACCAGGTGCTGTAACATGCATTCGGTCTCACCTCCCAAAAATCTCCAAAAATCAGGCGTGCAACTGAGCCCCTTCCTGGATCGATGCAAGAGGACTTGGGCGAGCTGCATTACCAGTATTTACGTACATGGTGTTATGAATTTCCTGGTTCTCTTGCTGCTGAGCACAACCCAAAGCCTGCCTGAATTTTGCCTTTTTAAAAGGTGAATGTTTGCTGTGCCTCCATCTGAACACGGCAATTTTCTTCCTAGCGTGGAGCCGGCGTGTTAAATTTTCAGCGGTGCTACTTGAAAGGGGCTCGAACGTGAATTGGTACAACGCCTTCTGCAGGAGCTGGAAAGGACGAAGAAACAAAATGTCTGGTGCAACAAAATGAGGCACCTTACGCTGGGGGGGGAGATGCACACGAGTATTTATGTTGGGTTGACAGCTTCTGCGGCGCTTAGGCTTTTCTGGTCAATATTTTGACAAAATTAACTGATCAAAATTACGTACTCGATTAGCTCAGTGAATAACCAATTAGACAGCTCTTGTTTAGCTTACAGCATCGAGCAAAAATTTGCTGTAGTGTTGCTCCTCTTGCTTAACATAACTGTTGCTGCTCCCAGAAATAAACATGCGATTATTCCGAATCGCTGGGAAAAGGCCAAATCAGAGAGCTCAGGCCAACAGAAAAGCGAAGGTAATTGTTATGCTATGAAATGCAAGCTTAATTTTAGCCGGTGTGTTTCTGCATAAGAAATTAATGAGTTCCCTTTGCTATTTAATAAGCTACTCCCCGTGCAGATGGATGAAGATCAGCCTCAGTTTATTGCCCATCTGATGGTCAGCTGCTGTCGCGTTAGGAAGCATCGGAGCCTGCAGCTTCGGTGAAGGCGTGCAGGTATCTGGGTTTGAATGGGACTTTAAAGGCTGGCTTTTTCCTCAAGACAGCGAGAGGTATTTCACTGCAGAGAGATTGTGTGGCTATTTTTAGCTGTGGGTACTGGTGAGGTGGAACAGAATATTTTTAGAGCTGGGGAAAATGCAGCCACTTGAGCTGCATTCGAGCCACTTCTTTTTTCACTCTGATGCTGTAGATTTTATTTTGTTTCAAAATAAAGAGTAGAATTGGTAGATTTATCGTTATTACTTATATTCATTATCTTCATATATAAAATATTCATATAGATTTTTTAATAAAGTGTTCTAGCCCTATGAATGGTATTCCAATGTATTAAACTAGTTTTTGCTCAAATTTTGAAAACTCATCACTCGTGTGAAATGTTCAATAAAATATGCAAGCAGCAAGGCGTAATTGAGTCACTCTCCCTTAATGCATACCAATCCCATATGTTGTTTGGATCATTACTTGAAGGAGGAAAGCACGAAATAATTCGGGAGACTGTGGTGATAGTGAAATGGTAAAAAAAAAGAATTATTTTGGAGGAAAAACACTGCTCTGCAATGTTTGTGCAACGTTTCGGCATGTTAGCACGTCTTGCACTGATGCTGAGGACCTGCAGAGGCAACAGATCTGAGCATGTGCTGATTCCTGATGAATGTAGGTACGTGTCCACAAGGAAACGTGTATTTTCTTCGTTGCTCTTCCCAGCTCGAAGCTGGTTGAATGAAGTAGTAGCGAATCGTTCCCTGCAGCACCCCCTGTGAGCTGGGAAGTGGGTATTTGTATGGCTTGTCTGAGACCGTTCCCGCTGATGCTCATTTAATTATACAGGTTTGCTCGGAAAGCTTTTCTCGTATGCACTTTCAAAAATGTACCCTTCCAAATTCCTGAATTATTCAGGAAACTTTTTAGCAGCAAGGTGAAGCGATACTTGCGATTCATGGCATTTTTTTTTTTTAATTCTTTGTTCTTAATATGTAAATGCAGAACAAAAACCCATCCGCTAGACGTTCGTGCGCCATGCCTCCTCCCTGAGATTGCAGAGAAGTGGCCTACAAACCCCTCCTGCAAGCTCTAGCGTTCACAGAGTGCTGGAGAAAAGGTTATAAAATTGAATAATTTATAATTATGGGGAAAAAAAAGCTTCTGGCAACTTTTGTCAGGGTGTTCATATGAACTGTTGCCTTGGCTAGATTCCAGCTTTATTAGATTACAAATTCTATTTTAATCTGCTCGGTTTGCAGTTGGGGATCTATTTCTGCTTTTCTTTTGTTAAATAATCATAGCTGTTTGCGGGGCATGGTTGGAGGTTTTTAGCCATAAAAAAAATGATTTTCTAGTATGAAACTCTATTTTCTTATTTCTGGTTTTAATTGTACTCCAGAACTGTGAAAATAAACCCTGTTTGTCTTGTCAGGATCTGTTTGGTGTTCCTAAATCCAGCAGATAACACCAGATGAATTAAGAGAAACCTGTTATCTCTTCTACACTCTTGAAGTCCAGGCTTCCAGTATCTCTTCTGTGGGAGATCTGAAATCCTTAGAAATGGGAGCTCGTACAGTCAGAGATGAGCTTGGAAGCTTCGCATTGAGTGGTGGAGCTGCTAAATTAGCTCCGTTTAATTTGTTTTGTTGAAACTTTCATGCATCGTTTGTAGGGTAAATAGATACAGAAATAATAGATAAGGATATAAAAAGATAGTGAGGAAATGTATGGGGAAAACCACAAATGAAAAAAAAATAAAATAAAATCCTCCTTCCCCTCCCGGGACAGCCTTGCGCTTTGTTAGCAGCACGCCTTGAGGATGCGTGAGCTGTCACCCCACACCCCCTAAAAACAGGAGGGGGAAGAAAACAACCTGAAAAACCAAGCCCCAAACCCTCGGGTTTCCACTGTTGCTCCTGGCTGTTTGTTTGCTCTTGCTGGTTCCCAGTATGCCAAGAGCATAATGTAGAGGTGCTGGGCGGTGTGGCCGCACGTCGTCGTCCTCTGGCTGCACTGCTCCATCCATCAAGGGTTTTGCAGTCTTTTAAGATCAGCGTTTGGATCATCTTGCACTAATTAACAAGTTGCTTCTTCCTCCTTTGCATTTTGGCCTCACTCCCATGGTAATCGCAAGGCTTGCTTGTACACAAAGCAGCAGATTGGAAACGCTGCGAGGGGGATTAATGCTGCTTCCCGGGGAGGGAAGGCTGAGCGGCGCGTGGTGGAGCTCATCGCTGATCACTGGGGCCGTGGACTTGTGCTTACAGATGTTGGGATGAGTGCATCTGAAGGTAACAGCCAGTGTAAGAAGTACTGCTGGGGGCTGGCTTGCTCTTGGAGCTGCAGCTGGCAATGTTAGGAGGAAACCAGCCCAGCCCCAAAGCTTTCCTCCGTCCCTTTTTTGCTCGCAGTGGGCTCTAGTTAAGGGTCAGTTTAATATGTGCAGCACAGTTCTTGGTATTGCTCACCTCTTTGATGTTTTAAAGCTTTTGGGTTTCTGTTGCAAAAGAACTTGATTCAAGCAGAGGCAGTTCACTGCCTTACCTCCAGAACTGCAGCTTGTGAAGATGACTTGAATTACCAAAGCTCCCGTGTCAGCACTGAGGAAGAAACTCTCATTTTCTGCCATTTTAATACATAATGTTTTAACTTCACCGATGCAGGAACGTGATGAAACTGAAGCTGGAAACTCACTTCAGAGAATCAGAATGGCTTGGGCTGGCAGGGACCTCAAAGACCACCTTGTGCCAACCCCTGCCACGGGCAGGGACACCACCCGCTGGATCAGGTTGGCCAGGGCATCATCTAACCTGGTCCTGGACACCTCCAGGGATGGGGCATCCACAGCTTCTCTGGGCAAAATCCCACTATTTAGCAAAAATAAGCATTATTTTAGTACTAGCCAGTAACGAACAGAGGGAAGGGAATGAATTTTGGGATCACTTCTGCTGGTCTGCTTTGTGTTCCTCGCTACACCAGAAAGCCTTTGCAGAAATCTGTGTTAATTCTGCCCTTAAATTGGGAATGCTGCAAAAATGGAGCAGGCCAAAAGTTGAGCAGCTGAAAGGGAAACAAGATTACTTGGGAAATCTGGTTTTAGACTTTCCTTTTGTGAGTTTTGGTAACTGCTGTTTAACTTTCTTAGTTTTTAGTGAAGGTAGCCTTAGCTCGATGCCTTGTCCTTATATTAAAGGCATTGGAGTTAGCAACAAGAGCTTCCAGAGACCTTCCAGAACTTCTCTAAGAAAACCAGAGCTGGCAATTTTTAGGATAAAGCAGATAATACATAAGAAGAAAAATAAATTAATAAATTCAGGCTACCTTAAAAATGTAAAAAATATGAAATAATTTATATTCATCCCATTCTCTGGCCCGCAATGCATTATTTAACATAACTGACTTATCTCGCCTTGATTACAGGACATCACTCTGGTCCTCCCTTTTGTAACTAAAAGTAGCTATAACTTTTATTGTTTGTGGCCCGTATATGACATCTTTTATAACACATTGCGTAAGCTGTGTTTGCATTTCCTGCAAATCTTTACACTGTGATATTATGGCTGGCTGTCATCTCGAGTCCTGCATGTTTTCACTTGAAGAAATGGAACTGAGAATATATTAAAATAAAAATGGTGTTGGGTGACACTGCAGGCAGGAGTGTAAGGAAACATTCACTTGAGGCTGTGCTGCACCCCAGCCCAGCGAGAGCTTTTGGACCTGACAGCACAACCTGTTATTAATACCTGTGCTTTATTTCCTATTTCTGCACTCCAGGGAGCACTCACGGTATGCCCGTTATGATATTTGTGTAGGAAACGACTAGTAAAAAAAATAAATACATGTATATAAAAAACAAATATTTTGTCATATAACTTAATGCTTCTAGAAACACTGGCTATAGGTAATATTTTCACAAAAATAGAGGTTCAGGATACATTGCCTATTCTTGCCCATCTGGCTTTAGAGCAGCTGATAAATGAACTGCATGTGGATGCTGCATGTAATGTAATAAAATGCAAAGGTCTTGTACTGCTGTCATACGAGAAAGGTATAAATGTAATTTCGTGTGATTGCTGCTGTTAATATTTATACGAAGTCAGCGTCTCTCCTTTTGTTGGTTCCAGCCTACCACATGCTGTTTTTAACCAAGGATCTGAAGTATCACCCTGAAGTATTCACTCAGCTGTCACTTAAGAATGAGTCAGGAAATGTATTGTAGTAAAACAAAAAAGGATAAATTTTTATTAGGCTATGAACAATGGTTCTGTACTGAACATTCAAATGCTAATAACGAAATCGAACGGTGAACTTGCTCATCAATACGGGTATTGAAATGAAAGTTGTCACCTGTCAGACACTTCTCTGGGAAGATGGTGATGCTTTTGGTGTGTGTTTTTTTTTCATTTTCATAGCCATTGGGTATGGTTCTGCTGGGTGGTGGTGCCTGCAGCCCCCCAGAAGGGGTGTCTGATATAAGCACTCCGTTGGAGCTGTTTGCATATTATATGTTTGGTGCATCTAACTCCACAAAATAGATTCTGGAAATGTGAGAAGTTGCATGCCTTGTACTTGTCTTTCTGCAAGCTTTTACAGGGTAATCCATGATCTCATGTGTTAAAGGAAATGAAGTGATTGAGACTTCCTAAGAGGGTTGTTTTTATTTAATATCAAAGAATGCTTAATGTTGAGTTACCGTGACTGATGGTCTTAAGCTGATTTATCTCAGTTTTGCTGGTGTCTGTATTGCTTTTTTAATGTATACTTTATATATGAATATAACATCTGTTTATTGTGTTTTTATTTACAAGAGGGATTAAATGGCAAACTTCTTGTTGGCTGTAAAATGGCTTACAGAAACAGATGTAAGCCGAACTAGTGGGCTTGCCATAAAAATGAGTGTATGTATATTTAAAGGTTTAATGAAAGGAGGTTGTTCTATTAATTATTCTCTATTTGCTGTTTTTAAAGTGATGGTCTCTTGTTCTCTTCTAGCATCAGATAACAGTCAGCGATTTCGAGAAACCTGCTTTGCGTTTGCACTGACGCCACAGCAAGTGCAACAAATCAGCAGCTCAATGTAAGTGAGTTTGACCAAAAATACAGCATTTAAATTTCAAGGGGAAAAAAAAAAAAAAAAGCTCAAATACCAAACCTAGCTCGCCCCACATAAACCTAGCTCACTCCACATCTTTCATTTTAAAATGCGATCTTCAGCAACACAAATGTATGCAAAGTGTCTCAGAATACTCGTGTGGGGAATGTTTTCCTCCTTTGCATGTACGCTGATGGAGAAGAAAAGGGTGAGGAACTAAATAACACCACCACTGTCTGGTGGTTTCCTTTGTACTAAGTGCTGTGTAAATTCATAACTGCCCTACCTGCAGCCCTTTCTCACCCTCGGTCAGATCCTTTTAAGTTCTATGTAGATTTGGTGTAAAGATGTTCCTAAAAGTGACCAACAGAATTTTCTTTATAGTATACAAAAAAAAAAGGTAGGCAGATGAGAACATAACCGGTTTATTCACCTTGGAAAAATAAAAAGTGCACTGTATCTTGCGTGGTGTTTTGACTGACCAGAAGGCAAGTGCGGTATGTAAAGGGGTTTACGTACCTCTTACAGCAAACTCTGACAAAACATGGAAGAACCTGTTACACAAACAGCGTGTTGTAACCTGTTTTCTCTCTTTGCTAGGGATATTTCTGGGACCAAATGTGACTTCACAGTACAGGTCCAGCTAAGGTATGTATTCCTGTGACCTGTTCTCAGTGGTTTTGATTTTAAAAAAGCCAAATATTTACTCCCTGACATGTCAGGCTTTCCTGTATGGAGAAGAGTCTCATCCTGCTGTAAAGCTTGCTGTTGGCCCCCTTGGAAAAAAAGGGAAGACTTAACTACTTGTCTCTGTTCCACGCAGCTTTCCTGAAGCTCCTGGTGGCCCAACATCTGGCATGTCAAAAATTCTGCATGTACTTAGCTGTAACCAGCTAATTTCTTCCTTTTTTTTTTTTTTTTTTTTTTTGTTTGTTTGTTTTTTTTTTTGTTTGTTTTTTTTTTGGTTTTGCGTACGCTCCTCTCTTTTAGGCTGCAACCCTCAGGTTTGAGGTGCCTGGGCCTTCACAATTTATGTGCAGGGAGGGTTATTTTTTCAGCAGAGAGGTCAAACACAATATCTGCTGGTTGTGGCAAACCACAGTCTCCTTTTTTTTAGGGAATGGAAGGCAAGACTTCAGGAGTGACCAGTTCTGGTCTTAACCCATCAGTTATTTTAGAGGCTTTGACAAACTTATCATAAGTTGATTAAATCCTACGCATCCGTGTAATTCTGTGTAAGTCAGTAAAGGTGATTTCACAGCTTACTCTCCTCCACACTGGCTGTCTTGCCTTTCATCCTCCTGGTCCTGGAGGCTGTCTCAGTTCTCTTGCACTGGGTCTGCTGCTTGCATGACCCCACAGTGAGCAGAAAACAGCTGCTTTTGGGGCTCGTTCACCGGGATGCCCCCATCTGCTGCTGATCAGCAGGTCGGGCTGGCTTGGTGTGGGGTCAGGTGGACAACAGGACAAGGAGGGAATGGCAGAAGATGGGAGCAGAAGGCAGCAGCCCTTGCTTGCAAGCAGCAGGCTGTTAGGGTCAGTGTTGAGTAGCTGTACCCCCACAGGGGGTGCTTTGGGTGGCTGGGGCAGGCCCCTGGAAGAAGCCCAGTGGAGCTAAGAAACTCCTCTTGGTTTGTCCTCTGAATATCTATGGTCTGCTCTCTTGGCCTGTACATGTTTTATAGGGCAAGCAAAGCTGTATTTTTTTCTTGTTGCTCCACCAGCAAATAAGCCTTTGAAATATCAAAGCCTCTCCGAGCTTAACTGGGAAGCTTGAGGTAGGCACCAAGATAGCATTTGATGCCGTTTGCTGGCGTTGGAGTTGAAGAGGCTGTATGTGCTGTCCTCTGCGAAGGTCTTGCGTTGAAAAGTGGTGGGAAAGAAACGTGGATGATCTCTCTCTTGTAACAGGAACCTGCACATCTGAATGAGTCCATTGTTAGGCAGACCCAGCCTGAGGAATTCAAGACATCTTGATGAGAAACCTCTGACTGCCTAGATCCAAACCTGTAATTTTGGGGTGCTTTCCTGCTTAATGATCCGCACAGCTAATCTGGGAACTTTGTTTAGCAAGATTTGGCATGTTTTCACAACTCAGTGGGAGGAAAAAATGTTCATTCTAGCAAGTGGTGGTCTTTAAATTACATCAGAAATGAGTGGTGATGGAAGCTCTTTGCTTTTAGGTTTTGTTTATCAGAAACCAGTTGTCCACAAGAAGATCACTTCCCACCCAATCTGTGTGTGAAAGTAAATGGGAAACCATGCAGCCTTCCAGTAAGTAAGATGTTATTTTGACATACATAATTGGATAGCAGTGGTAAGAGCTGTCTGTCAGGAGTTTGCCTGAGAATGTATCCTAACCTTTGTTTTCACGTTTTGGAGCATTTGAATGAAGATGGATAGATGAATGAAAAAGGTAATTAAGTAAATTGTTTCTCAGGAGACCAGCCAGTAGATCAGGAAGATTTAATACTCTGAAAGCATGACAGTAAATTTTCATTTGACAAGCATCCGCCGAGCCTGGCTAAAATTGGACTATTTTGGAGGCTGCGTGTGCTGGGAACAGAGCATCAGTGACCAACAGGAGTAGTCCTGGGGCAAAGCACGGGGTTGGGTTGAGCAATGTTAGCTTGGCAGGTTGAATAAGAGCACTGAGAGACAGCAAAGCTGCTTTTTAATGTTCCAGCGGGCAGGGTTAGGGTTTGGAAAGTGTCAGGCTTAGCGTAAAGAAGAAGGACTTGTGAAATATCTCGTGTTTGCTGTCCGACAGGTGTATTTTTAAACTGAAGAGGGAGCCTGGCTCAGGTGGGACACAGCAGATACTGCCGTTGGGTTGGGGGGAGCGGGGAGGGAGAAGGCAAAAGCACTTTTCTTATTTTGCTGAGAGAAAAAGTACTTTGATTCCCAGGGCTATCTTCCACCAACCAAAAATGGTGTTGAACCAAAGCGACCTAGCAGACCAATCAACATTACCTCACTCGTCAGATTATCGACGACGGTACCAAACACAATCGTTGTTTCGTGGACTGCAGAAATCGGAAGAGTAAGTGACTTTGCTTGGTGCACAGTGCTGTCTGAAGCTTACTGATTTCTGCTTTGGCATCTGCTTGAAAGATTTGAAAGATAAGCAAGTTTAATTGTGCAGAAAATGCTTCATGGTTTAACAGTAGGATGTTCCTTCTTTTGGTTGTGTTTCTGTTACTTTATGCTAGGCAGATAGGACACGCTCCCTTAGATCAGTAGTCCTCCAATTTTTTGGCAGTGCGAGCTCTCCTTCACCCACTGCCTGTCCATCTTTGACTTGGTGAAGGCACAGATAACAAGTTCAAGAAATAAAACTAATTTATTTGTCCTAACTTCAGGCATTAAGCACTTCCTGACTTGGGGACTTGACAAAAACCAACTTTAATAAGTCAGTCCTTGAATCAGCGCATTGCTTCTGCTGATGACAAAACACTGGATGTGCACTATGGCATCTGTATGGGCTTGAAAAATTCTGGCTTTGCCACTGCAACCGTGCTTTTTTTGAAGTCCTGTGAATTGTCCTGAGATGCAGCTTTGTCCAAGAACTGGTCTGTGTGCAAAGCCCAGGACTCCTGAACCAGTGTGGAAAAATGCTCACAGCTCAACCACGCACAGCAGGCGGTCGTAAAACATCCCGGTGGTATTTCACTCCCTCTGTGTCATGATGGATTTCTTTGGGGTGTAAAACAGCCGCCAGTTACATCACAGAATAAATAATGGCAGAATGAGTTTTTTCAAAGTTGTCTTTTATCTAACGAGAACCACAGGTGTCAGAAATAATGATGTAAAATATACCTATTTCGGTTTGTTGCAGAAGTATCTGCACACAAATTGAGGAATCTGGTTACTGCTTTCAGTAAGGAGCTGTGCTTTTCCTTAACATGAATTTAGGGAAAATAAATGTCAAGTCTGCATGGACTCCAGGCTGTTCCCTTGTGAACTAGCTCTTTTCTCAGCTTTCATAGATATTTCAGCTGTAAAAGAGTATAATGGCTAACTTCTAATTTACAGTATGAAATCAAAGATAGGGGCAAATTCTTGGTGTCCTTGATGAGAATTATGTGCTGGTCAGAACTTCCCCACTCCTAAGATCTAATGCTCCCTAATGTTGGAGGCCTTGACAGTTAAATCTGGGGAATTTTATTTTTAGATGTGCCTGTGTGGAAGAAAATTTGAATTCCCCTCCTCCCCTCCCCTTAAGAGTCAGTTGCATGCCTCAACTCGTGCGCTCTACCTTTCCTGAAGTCAGAATGGTGATTTTTACACAATCTGTTTCAAGAGCCTTCTGTACAAGATGCCTTGGGCAAGTTCCTAGCTTTGTAGATTCAAGCTGTCTGTAAATAATTTCACAATGTTAATTAGCTTTTTTTTCTAACTTCTATACTAATTGAGGCATTAAACAAACAAGTTAAAGCAGTAGTGGTTTTTAACGATGTGAGAGGCATTCGTTGCAAGAATAAAATATTTAAAATGTGTTTCTGATGCTATTTCCATTTGTGTAATTCTATACTAAGATGTATGACTGAAATCCTGTCTTTGGATTATGATGACATCCTAAATAGTGGTAGATGTCACAACTGGATGGATTTTTTGGATTTGTTTTGTTAGTGGAAACCTACATGACAGTTGCTGGGGGCTAAGGGGGGGGGGGGCAGCTCTTTCATTTCTCAATTTTAAGTATATGGATGCAGCTACAGGTTCGGAGAACGCTCTTTATATCAAAAAGTAAGTGTGAGCATGCAAATTCTGTGCTTCCCTTTTTGTTTCTAGGGTGTGGGGGTGGTGGCGATGATGCTGGTGAATGCATAGTACAACATCCCATTTTTAGAAGGATGGTCTTACCTGCTGGTAGTAGCTTGCAAGAGAAATGAAAGCTTCAGGAGCCGTAGGTGGTGCTCTGAGACCCCTTAGGGATGCCAGCAGGAGCTGCACTCCTGCCTGCCCTGTCCCTGTAGCAAAAGGGGAGCTGGTGGGGAGGTGTTTGCCCTGCCTGCATGCCAAATCACCTTCTGGAGGGGCAGAAGCGAAGATCTCCGGCTCTTTGCTGACACAAATAAGGAACATTCGCCTGGTCTGGTCTGCCAAAGGGGAAGGACAGGCGGTGGGGAGTGGCGATTTCCTGCCCCCCTTGCTGGATCCTGAGAGTATTCCTTGGCCCCCTGGCACTGCTGAGCTCTCACTGCCTTACTGCTGCTGAGCTTCGGCAGTGGATTAGCCACAGACATTTCACAGACAGATAAGTGCAGGAGGATAAGAAAGGAAGGCTGAACAGTGCTTCCAGACCGAGTAGGGGACTCTCCAGATGATGCATCTTAGTTATTACTTTCAGAGAGACACAACTGTTGTTTTTTTCCTCTTTTGAAAAAGAAATCAGCTTTTATTTTTAAAAAGAAAAAGAAAAAAAGATCATATTTGGTCTGACAGCTTCCCTTGGATGTGTTGCACAGCTGTAGCACCTAACATAATTTATGTGAAATTACCCTTTTAAAATGGGCTGTAGGCTACATGTCCTGATTTAGATGTAAGACTTGTAGAAGAGCCCTAAGTGCTCCTTTGATAGCTGAAGGAATAGCTTGTTTTGCAGCTAAATCTAATCTCAGTGAAGCCCGAAGTCGCTCTTGTTGCATCTCTAAAACTGCAGCCCTGTGAGCTTCCTGCAGCACCGTGGGTTTTGTTTAGGTTGAAAACTGCCTCCTGACGTTCCCTAACTCCTTCAGAATTGCAGGGCCCTGTCATCGTGTAACAAAGGGCATAAACATTGCATAAGATGCAAGCTATCTCCTGATTAAAACGGTTTTTATTCTGATTTTTTTGTCCTGTTTTCCAGAACTATTCCATGGCAGTCTATCTGGTTAAGCAGCTATCCTCTACGGTGTTACTGCAGAGGTTGCGAGCAAAAGGCATACGGAACCCCGACCACTCTCGAGCACTAAGTATGTCTGATGCACTTCTCGTTTAAAAAGGAAAAATAGCTTTTGTAAGCGAAGATTTGAAATAGAAATAGAAATACTAACCGAGGTTTGGACTTCCTACAATTCTCTGAGTTTCGAGAATCTGATAGTGGTGTTCTTTGTATTCAGTTCCAATTCAAAGACTCAGAGGCTTTTGTTTGTACTAGGAGCCAGTCCAGGAACCCTGTTGACACTGTGTAGGGAAAAATGCAAGAGAATCTCTTTCAGTTCAGTCATGCTGGCTTTGTTTCTTCAGAATACAACAACTGTATTTACATAGTTAACTGGTAATTCAGTACCTCGAGCAAGCTGAACTAAATGGCAAATACTGAACCTTGATGCTGAAGTGCTGGGGGAAGGTCGTCGTCAACATGATTTCTGTTCCTTTGGCACGGTACTGTGGTTGTGGAGAGGGCTCCTGGAGATAAAGAGTCTGGCACAATGCTCCCTCCACTCCCCTCCTTCCAAATTTAGTGTGAGGTTTGCTGCTTTGTTGTTTTCTCTGACAAGTACGCAGCGGTATAATAAAAATGCAAACAGAATCTGCTACACACCTTTCTTTTCAAGGGAAAGGATGAAAATACCAACACCTGCCAGCAGCTGTTGGTCAGACTCGTTCATGCCCTGGTGGGGGATGCTCAGATGATGTGCGTTGTGCACAGCACGGGACCTTCCACAGGAGGGAAGAAATTAGCCCACCAGTAAACGCAGTGCTACAAAGCCAGTGGTATATAGCACCGGGCATCAGCTTGTGCTAATCCAGTATGATTCACAATGCACAAAAATCCAGAGTTTTTCCAGGTGGCTCCTGCTTTTTGTCTACAAGGGGACAATGGGTGTAGGTACGGTTCATAGAGCAGGAAGAATGTGGAGCTGTGACTTGTTCATTTAAACAAAAGCTGCTTATAAAACAGTCCTTATAGATAAAAATAGAGGTTGGGCAGAGATGAAAGACTTCTGTAGTTTCACTGTTATTTTCACTGCAGTTATTTAAAACACAAATTTTGTCAGGGTACTTCTGTAGTTTTCTATTTCTCAGTTTGCTCTTCAGTCTTGAATCACAGGATTGCTTGATGAGTATTGCAGAGGTTTACATAGACTTGTCCACGTTTGAATTACCAAAGTTTTTTTTTCTTGAAGTTAGCAGTAGTGTTAATGTTGCTCATTTTATTGATGGATTTTAAGTAACTTCCAGCTATATATTTGTGTATATATGGAAAGACACATCTCTGTGTAAATATTTTTTCTAGGGATCTTGGTTTAAGATGAACTTTTCCTGTTTTTAGCTTAAATTATCATTTATGATCTTTCTAGACAATAAAGACTACTTATGTTACATATTCATTGTGCAGGTTTGAAACAGTAGGTACTGCTGTTTGCTTCCAGTAGATATGGTAAATTGTTTAGCACAGAGTTTTAAATCTGTTTTGTCATCATTTTTTAAAAAAATCACTATAAAGTTAACATTGTTTTTCTTTCAAATAACAGTTAAAGAGAAACTGACCGCAGATCCCGACAGCGAAATAGCAACAACAAGCTTAAGAGTTTCTCTTCTTTGTCCAGTAAGTGTTCTTGATACCCTCACAACTGATTCTGATCAAAAGGAAAAAACTAGCTGTTCACAGACAAGTGTTTGTAGAGGTTAGCTTGTGCACTACCTTTGTGGGGATGGGATTCTGTACTGAGCTTAAGCATGTGCTTTGGCCCTGAGCAGATGAGTTATTCCCTTTACTTGAAAATGCTATGCAAAATTACATGTAAGCATACATTTAAATCTATCACTAGATCATGTGAATGTGCAGCTTGGGTCCTTGGTTGTGATAAAACCACTCTCAGCAGTAAGGTAGGTGAATCTATCTATTAAAAACAGCTCTTCAGATGGTGTCTGTAGCCAAAGAGTTGAGCATCTTTTAGTTGATTATATACGTGTGTACACTTAAAATATTTCATCGACTTAGATGAAAAATGAAGCAATGTCCTAGAGGATGTTCAAACAAAATTTGTCCCAGCTTTGAAGTGGGAGAGTCCAATTCCAGTGAATGTGGAAGAGGCAGGCTTAATGTTTCTTGGCCTGTTAATTGTTTAACCAAATACATGCAGGGATAAGCAGTAGGTTGTACCTGGATTTGTTACCATTGTCTGAACTGCACAATATCAATATTATGTGTGCTTTCTTTTAAGCTTTGGGACATGGTGCTATTCTTGTTTTAAATATCATGCACCTCCAGAATACTGAATTGTTCTGTGTTGATTGACACATTGTCTTTATTGCCGTATAACTTTTTAACCTCTCGTCAAGATTAAGGATGCATCTGTTTCCTGGTTTGGCTCAATCCACTCAAGCTTGACACGAAATTCTCAGTTCTGAAATCTAAAGAAAGTTGACTTCATTTATTCTTAGAAAATGATTTTTCAAGTTACTAAATACCTGCTTATACTCTAACAACATAAAGATAAACTTTTTACGAAGCAAACCTTTTATATCTAACTGCATATTTAACACAGTTGTTACTTTTTATTAAAAAAAAAAGTAGATTATCTGTGTGGTATTTGCACAATCTTCAGTCTTAACACTTACCATCAGTGTTAATATGGAGAACTGCAAGTAATATATTTACTTACAAGCATGTTCTGTCTTTCTGTAAGATTTAGGAATTGTCTTTAAGATAAAATCCTGATCTGTAAACTTAAAACCTCATAACTTGAAATCTTAGAAACATGTAACACTATGAATCACATCGAAACTACTGCAGATGTGGAACACTGAAGTGTTTCAGGTCCACACCTGGTAGTTCGTTTTGCTGAGTCGCTTTAGTTAATTTTTGTTGTGCAGTCAATACTTTGTTATTCTAGAAAGTATCACAGCAATAACCCCGCTGCTTTTTACGTCATTCTTCAGGCATGATGTTTTTCCCACTTTATTAGTTTCGAATACAGACAAAAGTAGTGAACAATTAGTAGGAATTAAATGACTCTAAGAGTTTAGAAGTACCTATGGATTAATTCGTTATCCTAATCTTCATGCATCTTCTGGAATTACTTTTTTTTGTAATTTTTTTTTTTTTACTTTAGCCATGCTTAGTTTGTCAAAACTGCCACTTCAGGTAGTCAGGTTTCTATCCTGTCTTAAGTTTTCTGGCATACTTCAGTTTGCCCTAATTGTGTCCATTTGATTTCTAAATGCATCTTCCTCCTTGCTGACTGTGATTCAGATCAGTTATTAAAGCAGGAAGATACAAGATTAGGTATTTGTAAACTTGCAATCCTAAAAACAAACGCGTCAAGTTCTACTTGTCTTTATCAGTTTTGTCAGGGATTAAAATGAAAAACTAATCAACCATTAGGCTGCAGCTTATCAGAAGTGCTACTTTCTTCAGTATTTCCTCTTTGAAACGTAGTTCTTATCTGATAGGCATACAAACAGTCTGTGGCAACATATTTGTCTCTGTCATTTTAATACTGCTTACAAAACGTGTATGCTTGAGTTTGTTCCAGCACGTTCCGAATTCTGTGCTGTTTGATCTCACTGTAGCTCTTGGAATAATCCATCATTGCAAAGCTCTTTGGGACAGAGCCTGGCCCTTTCAAACTGTCCTGTGAAGAGAAGGATGGCTAGCAGGATTCAGACTGTCCTCAGGTCTGAATGCGTTTTTATTATAAGCTCCATATTTTCACCTGCTGGTTTGTAATCATTTGGCTTAGGCAGATTTTTTTTTTTGCCTGTACTTTGTGCTCACTTTCTAATGCTTGAGTGGAAAGTGGATGCCTCGAAAGTATGCCTTGAATATGCTTTAGTCTCCAATAGCAGAACCAAAGCTTAAAATATAATGCATCTTCGGGTCTGTTGATGTGAAGATGCTGTTCCTCGTATCTCATTCATTATGGGTGTGATTCTGTCATGTTATGTACATGTGTGTACTAACAAAATAAGTGGAATTGGATAGCTGGATAAATAAGAGTGGCAGGTTTAGATTTTATAACCTTTATTTTGCCCTAAGAAAAAGCACAGGGCGAGACAGCTTCCTCCGAATGTGTTTTGGATTGCTGCTGAGCTTTTTTTAGCACAGAGGCCTGCTCTCCCTCAGAGACCGTGTAGCGCAGAGAAAAAGCTGCCCTTAACTGCTGGCTGAATCTAAGAATCAGCAGGCAAGGAGGCTGGGCTGAATCTGCGTTTCAGGAAGGCACTTGGATTCATGTTCCCCCTCCTCTTTCCCCCCTGGAATAAAAATAAATAAATCCTCGGGCTCTGCAGCAGGACCAAATATTTAGCTGAACAAAAATTCCAAATCTAGCATTTTACTGTAGGTTTTGCAGCGTTGTTTACAAATTCTTAGCTCCTGTTCTGGGTGCATTTTTTAACATGAAGAGATAGCAATGTTTTGTAAGCTAGTAAAAAAAAAAAAATAAAAATAATAATGCAGTGTTTCTTCAGCTGATGGGAGGCAGGGATCAAACAATAACACTATTGGGAAAGAGTTTTTCAAAACTTGGGATGCATCCTTTCTTTTGTGACCTTTCCTTTTTGTCAGTTCTGGCACAGCTTGGCCAGTGTGGCAGAGCTGATCCGGGATGTTCAGTGCCAAAAGTGGGGAAAGGAGACGTGGCTCGTTAACGCTGTGTGTGCTGCTTCTGTCAAAGCCAACTGCTGCATAGAAGTTACAGGCACGGTTCTTGTACCAAAAAATTGTGATTTTTTTCTGGTTTAAATCACTTGGGAGCGTTTGTTCTCCCTGCAGCACGTGTCTTTGACCTGTTTGCTTTTCTTTTGCATCGCATGGAAGCATCCAGGTTTTATCTCCCCTACCCTCACTCTTGCTCCTTGCTGAGCTAGGAGACTCGTTTTGTGCCCAAAAGACAAATGAGCCATTGACCTGCCATCTGGGAGATAAGAATCCATAACAGACATGGATCAGGGGGCCTTGCTTTGTCGGGGGTTGATTATGTGATAGAAATAATGTGCTTGGTCATGGATTTTGGGGGAGGGGGTGCCAACCACATGGCGCATCCAGCACCTCCTGCTGCCTGAGCTCTCCAGCACCATTACTGCAGACTCCCCAGGGAGTTCTCTGCTCCCCTCCCATCTGGTGGCAAGTTTTGTGACAGTGACTGAAAGCCAGGGGGGAAGAAAAACAAGCGAGATCTTGTAGCTGAGCTGAGTTTGCTGAGAACAGGGTGGAGGGGTTTCTGCTTACAGGAGATGCAAAAAGAAAAAAAAAAAAAAGTGCATCATGGAGGAAGTAGTGGGCTGTGAGAAGAGCCTTTGTTCTTGATATTGTTTTTAGTTTTTTGATATTCTGAGATTGAGTGCCATCCTGTGGCACCCGTCTTGTATTGCTCATAATCAGTATGCATGACCACATCGCTTGCTTAGGCCAAACCAAAAACAGTTCCTCCTCCTAGCTGCTGCTGCAGTTGGCTGAAGGTTTTCAAATCAAGTAATCGTGTATTTTGATCAATTACATATAACTTCAAAATCCTTGGTATAAATAGTCCTTAATAAATCTCTTTTTCGTGTTTCTGTTTTTTCCCCATGGAGGGGAAAGTCCTGTTTAGATGTTCCTACTTCTTAGTTTTAGTGAGGTCAGTTAAAGCCCTTCCTAAACTGCAGCATAAGCACTTCACCAGCAAACAGCTGCCTGTTTTTTGGGGAGAAAAAATAAAAAAAATAAATCTGATTAATGAGAGAGGACTTTCACTGCCTAATCAATTTTGCATTCGTTGTAATCATATGTCAGTGTTTGGTTTGGGTTATCATTGATTTATCATTGATCAATCTAATCCAAGTCAAGATATTCCTGTTCCTAAATTCAGTCTGGACACCTCCTGTGGGTACCACTCCTGTGTTTGTCTGCTCTGTGTAAGCACCCAGCTGTGCTTTCTGTAGTAAGCTTCAGGAAGCTCTGCTGGCCTGCAGACCCCTGCTGCCCTCCTGCTCTTCTACAAACACGAAGGAAGGGTGCTCCCCGTCTGAAGGCTTATTTAGAACTTGTTTTCTCCTATGTCATCTTCCACTAACATTTGCAGACACTTTATAAAGTTGAAAAGATGTAATGTGTGGTAGGGGATAGTCAGCTGTTTGTATTTTACATCAGAAAAAGGGCAGCAAACGTTCAGGGTAACTCAAGTGTATGCATAGCAGTGGTGTTTAGCACAGGGGAGGACGTATAAAATAGCTTCTTAAGAGTTAACAGGTGTGACTTATTTTGTGAGTAGTCACTTTCTGACAGCTCCTTGGAGAAGGCAGTGAAAATAACAGAGAAAAGTACCAGGAAATGAGCTGTAACACTGCAAATGCATTTCTGTATGCTTGCTTCTGAGTGTAAAGTCGAGTAAGTAATTATAGCAGTGCCCTGATGGATGCAAGGTGGACAGCAGTTTGAATGCACACTTTGTCAATTGTCAACTATGAATGAATAGGAGAGGACTGACCCATGTTCACCAGATTTTACAACACTAACAATCACAGAGAACTGTTTTTTGTGGTTTGTCCAGGACACTGGTATGCTACAGATGGTTGGTGGGCTCTGCATGTTGATGAGGGGAGTATGGAGGATGTAGTCCTCAGTTTCCTCGATCAAATGTAGTTAAAAATTTGATTTTTAGTAACATTTGTGTTGACAATCAAACCTACATATGAGGAAGGAGGGAGTAATGTACTATGGCATTTGTTCTAATTGAAACTTAAATTTGTGAGTTCCTTCTCAAGTAGAATTCATCCTGTCCCTGTATCTATTCAGACAGAAGACAGAAAAGCCCTGCTTGTTAATTTAATGACAAAGTGATGCAATCTTGTTGTTTTTTTCTCTTAAAGCTTGGTAAAATGCGGCTAACTATACCGTGTAGGGCCTTGACTTGTTCGCACCTGCAATGCTTTGATGCCACTTTGTATATCCAAATGAACGAAAAGAAACCAACTTGGGTTTGCCCTGTCTGCGACAAGAAGGCTCCCTACGAACATCTCATTATTGATGGGTAAGTACAGCTTAAACCAAAACGAAGGGTATAATTTACACTTGTGTTACTGCATTTGTGCAGTACAGAATATGTTGCTCTGCAGTCCTGGTTATCTGGCTATGAGCTGCTTTAAGCTACCTCGTCTTTTAATTTCCCTGCTGTTAGGAACTATTAACGAGTTGCATCTTCATTCAGTGTCCTGGAAGAATTGTGGTGGTCAGACCGTTATAATTAATAGCAATGAAAGGTGTTCTTTTCAATCCCAGGTAGACTTTTTGAGCTATTGTGCCTAATGGACAGTTATTCTTTTTAACATTCCATATTTCTGGATTTCTAGGTGAAAACAGCACATTCCATTTTTTTTTTTTCCCTTTTTTTAAATGGGGCAACTGCACAGATCTGCCAATTGATAAGACATTCATGTTAGATCAAATTGATACTGCCACCTTGCCCCCAGGACGTACATACGATTTCACACTTGAGGGGTTGCTATATAGAGAAAGTGACAGAGATTGATTCCCTCCTACTGGCTACCTGCAGAACATTAGGAAACAAATATCAGTCTCTATGAAGAAATGCTGGATAAGAATTCCTGGGTTTGCAGTTTGATTCCCTAGACAGGAGCCTTTTTTCTGGAGTGTGATAAAGGAGGAGAACAGGTAGAGTATCTTGGAGAACTATATATGAATGTTTTATGGAAAAGAATAAAAAAAAAAAAAATGAAAACCACCCACAAGCCTTTTTGGAGACATTTAAGGCTTCCACAGGCTGCTTTAGATTCAGGGAGCCCTGAGCTTACATGTCCTCTGCTTTGGATCAAAAAACTGTAGGGTTCCTTCTTCTAGCTTTACAGCCTATACCAATAGAGGCTAACAGTAAATAATTCAAACAGTGTGTCATCCTTATTTCTTCTTGTGTTGCCCAGTGTGGATGGTGGCATTTAGGTGACGTAGCAGCAGAATCCCAGAGAGAAAGTTCTTTCTAGAAAATCTTTTAATCTGGGAAAAAGCAAACTTTCTCACTAATTAAAGCAACACTCTTTGCTAGGCGAGAACCACATGAATAGTCTTGGTCAGAAGCTGGAATTCCCTCTGGGAGTGATGTTGTGCCAGCATCCTAGACGCTTTAGGAGGCACAGCAGGGAGAAGAGTCTGAGTTTAGATTCCCATGCTCAGACTTTGTTAGGAAGTTTTCACTTAAAAAGGAAAAAGAGGAAATACTAGCCTTGAAATATTCAGCTGTAGGGATTGCTTTAATTACTTCCTCAGTTAAATATTGTTGAATATAAATAGGAGTAACTGAGATTTTTCATTTTTCCTTCATTTTGGGAAATGGAAGGTTCTGTGTTTTGAGATTTGGAGGATCCTACACCTGTTGTTTAAGTGAATGTGCAGATTTGTATTGTAAATTTATTTTTCAATAGTTTCTTAAGGAATCAGATAAGGAAAGGTTAGAACAACAAAAGTTCTCGAGTCTTTTTCAAAACTTATTCAAACTTATGCTAATAATAAAGATAGTGAATTTACTGAATTAGAAATGAGCTAAGCTCTTTTTGAGGACTGATAAAAAAAATTTTTGATCGACAGGTTGTTCATGGAAATCCTGAAGTATTGTACAGACTGCGATGAAATTCAGTTTAAGGAGGATGGATCGTGGGCTCCTATGAGATCAAAGAAGGAGGTGCAGGAAGTAACTACATCGTACAATGGAGTTGATGGTAAGTCATGTTTTGGGACATACAGACTGACTGTCAGACTGTTGAACGTTGCACTTGCTGCTATTCCTTTAACTTTGATACAAGGTGCTTATTTTTGCACTTTTTTTTGTAGCTTTTGATAAACATTTGTGGGAAAGATTACTTCAGTAATACCTGCTTGGGGCTGGTGTTACTTCTAAGGTATAAGGAATGTTATATAATATTGTCTTCTCTTCTAAGTTGTAAGCTTTGTGTATGAAGGCATATCATAATTGTGATGTTACGATGATTGTAGGGTTGCTGAAAGCTACAGCTAATAATGTTGTTTGACTTTGTGTAGGATGCATAAGCTCTTCCATGGAACATCAGGTGTCTTCTCACCAACAATCAAATAAAAATAAGAAGGTAGAAGTGATCGATTTAACCATTGATAGCTCATCAGATGAAGAGGAGGAAGAACCATCTGCGAAGAGAAGCTGTCCTTCCATATCTCCAGCATCACCATTGAATAATAAGGGGTGAGAATTAAGTATGCAGACCAATGCAGAGAGAACATATTCACAATGGAAATATTGATGAACTTCAAGATAAATTGTATCTAGAAAGTTCTGTATTCAGATTACATCCTAAGTTAGAAGTTAATAGCAAAGGAATTCAGTCTCTTCTTGGAAAGCCTGAAAAGATTGCAATACAAGAATGTTACATACGTTGTACGTAACAGAAGGTATCATACTTATAACATTACATATATAAGGGATGTGCAGCACATAAAGATAAATATATACAAATTTCTATAGTTGTGAAAAAGTAACTGAGTTTTTAGGTGTGTAACAGTGAAGTTTTTTAATTGCATTTGTGAAAATGAGTATAAAACCACACAAGAGGTGGTGGCTTAGAAGTATGTTTTTGTGGGTTTGAAAGTGTTTTTGTTCTATGGAGAAACAGAAAAGCAGCACATCTGGAGAGAGCAATGAGAAACGACCTTGGGTGTGGTATGGGAGTGTGGGTTTTGCCAGTGATTACTACCAGTAGTATAGTGATAAAGAATGCTGGAATAACCTGATTATACCTAAGTAGCCGAGCTGTTAATAGCACACTGTTTACACAAACATGTAGCAATGAAAATTGAGGCTGAATCTAAGGGATTGTGCAGACTCATTGAGGTGCTGGAGCACTGGAGATGGTGCAAGACTCACTGAGGTGTTGGAGCAGCATCTTGGTACTCTCCAGTGAAGCTTTGAGATTTAGTAGGGGAGTTGTTGCACATCTCTCACAATGTTCATTATGTGTATTGAAAAGTTGACTTTGTGTTAATTTTAAGAATAGGTATAACCTGCATGGGACAGCAATAAAAACTTTCAAACGCTGTACTTTTAGCCTTAAAGCCAATATTAGATTTTACACTCATAACAAACCCTCGTTTCTTCCAGCATTTTAAACTTACCACATCAAGCATCTCCTGTGTCAAGAACACCAAGCCTTCCAGCTGTTGACACCAGTTACATCAACACGTCGCTTATCCAAGACTACAGGCATCCATTCCATATGACACCTATGCCTTATGACTTGCAAGGTGAGCTTCTGTTTGTTCATAGCTGTAAGTACAGCTCTCTAAGCAATACCATTACAAAAGGATTTAAACAGTCATTTTACAATCCAGTACTACAAAATACTATTTTACACCCACAGAAGATGAAATGGTATTTTAAAAGAAAGTTTAGGTTAGTGTCTTAAGGTTTTAAAAGCCTGACTTCAGACTCTCTTCATTACCAGAGGTTGCAAGAAGTGTAATCAGTTTTATGCTGATTACGTTTATTTCATTTGAAAATAGGGTGGAAAAAAAGTGGGAGGTGCTTGTTTTGAGAAGCTGAATTTCTTTTCTTTGGCTCTTCACAGGTTTAGACTTCTTCCCTTTCCTGTCAGGAGACAATCAGGTAAGTTGAGGAGAATCAAGTCACGTGGCAGATTTCTTTTCTGACTTCTTTTCTGAGAAGGGGTTGCTGGCATGAGTGTTTAGGTGAGGAAGGAGCAGACTTACGATGCAGTTGTGAGTGCAGGCAGGCTGCAGCTTTTTCATATACAGAGAAACTGTAAGCAGACATAAGCATTGCCATCCTATTGGTGTAGGATGAGGCATAACACAGGTAAACACTTCACTTCTCAAGGGTTTTAAGCTAATCATCTGCAGCTGGACCTTCAGCCATGGCTGAGGATCATTCTACAATGCACCAGCCACCTCCTGAATTTTTCAGACCTTATGTCTGGCCTTTTGCTGCCTGACAGCGCTGGGCCCCACCAATGGGACTCTTGTCAGTCCTCTACACAATTCTGAGAGTCAGGGCAGCTCCTTTTTTTTTTTTTTGAGGTCATTTGCCTGTTCACTCTGCCACTTTTTTGTAAGTGCTTACTGAAACAGGCTAGATTGGTGCTCTCTCCTCCAGTTTTGGGAACTAAACGGTTCATTCTCAAAGGGAGTCTGGGTTGGCAAGCCCTCTCATTTGATTGCTTTTCTCCTGTGCCTTCAAGAAGAGAGGGGGGTCTGGGGTAGTTCACCTTCCATTTCATCCCTTCATGCCTGTTCTGCCATCTCAGGTGGGAGAATCCTATTAAATGTAGAAGGGATACTTCCATAACAAAGCTAATTCTGACTAGAGCCTGTGTAGTAGAATTTCAATTCAGAAAAGCTGTCTTGACTATGCTGATATTCAATAAAAAACACAGACATGAGAATTACTCTGAAATGAGTACTACAGAAATCTGGCATAACTATACCAGTGCGTGAGTGTCAGGGAACAAGGCCAAATAGCCTGCTTGATGTTTCATCAAAGTGGAAAGAAATACCAAGAGTAAAATCACCTTACAGGTAAATTGCATTTAAAATCTGATTATTGATAGCTGAAGTTCTTGCGTTTTGGGGGCTGCCTATCAAAGAGATTAACTTCAGACAGCCCTTGCTGCCTTCTGATGGAGCTAAACGTGCTATTTCTAAATGTATTTTTCACTGAAGTATGCTTTCCTCCACCAGCAGTGATTAGCACATAGTTTTACCAGCTCTGGTTGGTGACCTCTGAGTGGAGGAAAGGGATGGCAAAATGATTCTTTGAATTTTGGGGAATTTTTCTAACAAGGAATTTTACGAAGAGGTAAAAGAGTGCTGCTTCTTACAAATTCTGTTTGGGTGTCTTGCAGTACTGTTACATTTCTAGTGATTATGCTTGCTAATGCCAGTATTTCCAATCTTTTCTTTGGCTTCAGAAATCAGGGGCTGCAGAGGTAAAAGTTCACTGCATCGGTCCAATTACCTTACAGAAAGGTTGAGTAGACGAGCTGGTGTGAAATCCAGAAGCTGTCAGAGCTGTAGCTTACAAGTATATTCTCTTGTGCTGGTCTGAATCAAAACTATGGTGTCTGAAATGTAACTTGAAAATGTTGTTTTTCCCCCCCAGCATTACAACACATCCCTTCTTGCTGCTGCAGCTGCGGCAGTTTCCGCATCAGATGATCAAGAACTCTTACACTCTCGTTTTTTCCCATATACTTCATCTCAGATGTTTCTCGATCAGCTAAATGCAGGAGGAAGCAGTTCTCTGCCAGCCACAAATGGTAGCAATAGTGGCAGTAACAGCAGTCTTGTTTCCTCCAACAGCCTGCGAGAGAGTCATGGTCATCCAGTTGCAAGTAGGAGCAGCACGGACACGGCGTCTATCTTTGGTATCATACCAGACATTATTTCATTGGACTGATTTTTGGAGCAAATGAACTTGTCAGCGGAAGTCTTTGTGCTTGATTTTACTTTATGTTAGAAACATAGACAAGTTTTTTTCCTTTTTTAGGGAAAAAAATTTACATGTACAGAGAACAAAACTATATTTTCAGTTTTACTTTTGTATATAAACCTAAAATGGCCTCACTGGTAAAAATAACAAAAAAACACAAAAAGAAAAAAAAAAAAAAAAAGAAGGAACTTCAGTTCAATTTTATGGATGCTGAAGATTTTACACCTGTGCATTTGTCATGTCAGTTACTTTTTTTTCCCCTTAGTTTGGACACAAATGGCATTATTTTTCTTCACAGTTACATAAATGGGAAAGGAACTGAACTTTTGAAGTTCAAACGTGTAGGAGGGTATTTTTTTTTTTTTTTTTTTTTTTTTGCCTCTTAGAGACATTTATATGTGGTGGTGGAATCTAATTCCCCCATCTCATTTTTAGTGCAGATTTTATTATGCTTGAAGTGGAATAAACCCTACCCAGACTGTTCCATACCATTCCCTCTGTTTGCAGGACAGCCTTTCAGGACTGTGTTTTGTCACTTCTGGTTCTGTGTGACCCTCTGTTCAGATGACATTTTTTTGGAACTCCATGCTTCAATCAGGCATGTTGCAAGCTCATTAGTGCACCAATTATTCTTGAGGGCCAGACTCAATAAAATCTTAGGCTGAGAAATTACTTGGCTGTGCTTATGTGGGACAAGACAGAATTTTTTTATAGAATCTAGCCCCGACTAAAAGCATCGACATATTTGACTGTAGGTTTTTGTTTCTAATAACTTGCTATGAAATCCTTTGAAAATAACTGAAAATCCTAATCAAAATATTAAGCATGTGTCAGTTTTAACTTTGTGGAACTGCTTGTGCTTTCCAGTTAGCCATGCGTGTATAAGCGGCCTACTGAAGCGAGGCCTATCTCGTTCTGTCTGGGAAAACCTACTTTTAGCTGCCGTAGATCAAATTCCTGCTTAAAAGCGAACTTTTCAACAAAAGGAAGAAAATACAAATACCAGCGCGCTATTGCATGGTTTGTGCAGCTGGTAATGGTTTTGGTACACTGTCTCTTGATTTCACATTCATCAAAATTACGTTGATATTACGTGTCCAATGCGAGTCTGCTAAACCAAAAACTAATCCCAAATGCCCTACCCTGCACTTAAATGAATTTCTGCCTATTGAAGTCTCTTAGGGTAGCGGGTTTCATATTCAGTTTTCTCTTTTTGGACTTGCAATTACTGATTTCCCAGTTTTTCAGTATGTTTATGTTGAACTTTTTGAGCCACACTTACTTCCTGGTTTCTTTTCTGTTTTTTTTTTTTTTTTTTTTAGGTTGTGCATGACATAGGAAAATCTTTTTTTAAGAACTGGTGGATCATTTGGGCTGATCCATTCTTGTTACAGAGAGAAATGTGTAAATAGCTGGAATGCAGTTTTTCAGGAGATTCTTTAAAGTAAGAGTGGGGGGAGGGAAGGAGGTGATTCTCTTGCGTCCCAAAGTCCACGTCAGAGAGAGTAAATATTTCCTCTGGTGTGAAAAATATTTTTTTAACTGGTTGAAAGTGCAGGTAACAAGTTTATCAGGAAAGAGAGTAAGGAATACTAAAAATAGCAGATTGTTGTCTGAATTTTTAATGTCCAAAACTGCAGCTAGTTGCTTTGAGCATTGACAAGGGCCACCTTTTGCCTATGAAGTTGTCTCAAAATCTTGCATTACTTAAAAAAGAAAAAAAAAAGAAAAAAAGAAAAAAAAAAAAGAAAAAAACTTTAATCCAAGTAGCATTAGGTATTGCTGTATGATCAGTTGTATGGTTATTTGAAAGGTTCACATGATTATGTGGCATCAAAATTGTTTTTAGTGTTTTTACAGCATCCCTCTGCCACTAAATAGTTGACTTGAATTTTGAAAACAAATGTTTGTGTTTATATGTATATGTGTGTGTATATATGTATTTATAGATCTGTGTGTGTGAGTTAAAAGTGAGTTAAATAGTTTTTCCCATGCATGTGTATTTCATACATATCTGGCTGATATATATATATATATTTCACCATACACCAGTTTTATAATTTATTAAATGTCAGTTAAAAAATAAATAAAAGGATAGAAAATGGGAAATACTTATTTTTTAAACTCAGTCTGATTTTGAAGTGATTAAACCTACATTAGGAATATGTCTCATACATTTTAGTCATGAATCCTAACCTGGTAACTTCAGAGCATATGCTTTGCTATGATACCTTTTGTAAATCTGGAGTAACTCCGGTCCTTCCCCACTGCCATCCGGGTAACTGGGAGCGTGCGTGTCCCCAGCTGCTGGAGCACCTAAGAGAAATTCTGGAGAGCTTTTGCTGATGATTGCACAACGTTTCCGTTGCCTGTATTGTTCAAGGTGAGATGAAAAACAGCTTGCGTCAGTTTTGACGATGGTATTAAAATCCTGTTAATTCACGTATAAAATTAATCGTGGCAAGCGTATGGTAACACAGAACCTGGCACCTTTCTGCCTGTGTTAGTTTTTGGAAAGTGAGGTCAACTGATGATGTCTTCCACTTCCTCACAAGTTCCCCTGAAGGGAAGGAAGGCCGCTCAGTTCTCTGCGAACTCATTTTCTAACCTCATCGCTCTACAGAGAAGGGGGAGAAGTGTTCTCAAGTCCTCCTTTGTGGTATTAATCCCGTATGCTTTGTGAGTTTTCCTATTTCATGCTAAGGTGTTCTTTATAGTTGATAATTCTCTGTGCCTCTGACCACAGTTAACATTACTTGGTAGAAGTCTCAGTCTGAGTTCTCGAAGTTCCCTGCAAATGTATCTCCAGAGGTTAATCCCCGTTAGTTTGCAGTACCTGAAGATGCAGCGAGGTGACCCAGCACGTTCCTGGCTCACGGTACTGCTGGCTTTGCTGTAGCTTCCGAAGCTCCTGTAATCCTTGGGCCGGTGGCTTCGTGTCCTCAAATTCTTCACTAGAAGGGTTTGGGGTGCGCACACGCCTGCGTGATGTGTGTAGGTACATCCACACGTGGCATGGGGAAATGCTGCTGCTCCAAGAGCAGGGTGGAAGCAGCTCTGAATCACTCTCGTGGGCATTATTGGTGTGTCTTTGGGAAGAACAGAACACACTGAGCTATAACCTAGAGCGTGCATTGCAAACACCGTGGTACGTCCACAGTTAAAGGCGAGATAGCGATTTGGGCTTGCCCATCCCTCTCCACGGCAAGGATTCAGTAAGGCAAGGATTGAGTAAGGCAAGGATTGAGTAAGCCTTCCAAGGACGGGCTGCCTGATAGGTTTTCCTTGGACTGTCTTGGAGCTGCCTCCTAACACAGAGCTAAGGACTGGGAGGAGAACAAGCTGGAAGTTAATTCTTTGCTGCAGTTCAACATTTCAGGGTTTTAAGCACACTTTAAATATTTTCAGAAAGGGTTTTGTTTCGTCAGTGTAACTGTTTTTCTTTCTTTTTTTTTTTTTTTTTTTAACCAGAGCTTAGATTTCTAACAAGGGAAAATTGCTGGTGGTCCCCGAAAGTGCTGCTGTTAATTGTTTTAATTAACAAAGGGAAAAATGTATATAAGCAGAATATTAAAATTACCATTAATTCCATGAATTTAAATCTGTCATTCATTGCCTTAAAACTTTCTCTTAGTTTCCATACGGCATGCCAAACCAGTAAATGGCTTTTAAAAATGTATAGTAGACCAATGTCAGTTTGTATAAAAGTACCAAGTGAAAATATTTATTATATGCATTGGAAAAAATGGTTTACCTATTGAATGTTACCTGTTTATGTAGAAATCTTTAGATGTAATAAAAAGCATTCAGCTATGTTGTGTTCTCTAAAAAAAAAAAAAAAAAAAAAAAAAAAAGGGGGGGGGTTTGCAGGGTGCTTTCTGTGAGCTCAGAGTTGCAGAGGAGCCTCTTGAGCAGGAATGCTTTGCTTGGAGATGTTTTGTGGCATGGAGTGGTTCAGGCTTGGCTCTCCCAGCTCTGACAATGCTGCTTTGTTTTGTGAGTACACGTGAAGTGCCGTTCCCTTTTGCTAGCTTTTCTGCTTTTATTTGGGTAGTGTTTACCCAGCCTGAGAGGGCAGCACCAGCCTGCTGCCATACGGGTGTGTTCTGGGGTGATCCGAAGCGATTCTGAGCTGATCAATCCCTGGGACATCCGAGCTTTTATTTTGTCTGCAGCTGAAGAGATTTGTTAATCAGCTGTTCTGGTTAATAGAGAAGTATTAAGCACGGTGCTGGATCATTTCTAATTTAGCTCTTGATGCATATTGGAAACAAATCATCCTGAATGAACTCCTTGTTTCATAAGCTAATTGTATTCACTCAGAGCGAGCCAGGGTCTTGCTCCCTTACCCTGCTACGAAGCACCAAAGCCCTGGAGCAGCTCCAGTGGGCAGGAGGCTGCAGCCTGCGGGCGGACTCGGGGTGCCCAGAGGCTCTGCACCAAGGTAGGTGAGGTTTTGGCCAAGTGTCGAGATGAACGGGGCATAGTGGGGACAGTTACAGGGAAACGGTGTCCCTGCTGTTAGCTGGAACCTGCTCCTGTTCTAGGGAATCCCAAGCTGTATGGCACACCATGGACGTAAGTGCACTTGTTGAAGTAAGAGTTGTTTTTTTAAGCACGACACGTTTGACACAAGGAAATGTTACATCCCGTTTATTTAAATATCAGCTCGCACTTCGCAGCAGAGCTTCTCTGGAAATGGGGTGGGAACCTGTGTAAGTGCAGTCGCAAGGCAGAATGGGGATCCTTAAAGGCAAATGCTGATTCCTGAGTCCAAGCAGTAAGGAGGAAAAAATGAAAAAAGTTTCAGGTCCTGCCCTTATCAAATCTCCTGAATTTCAGTAGTCGACTGTAGGAATACAAATGGCGTGGGCAAATTCTTCATATCTTATTGTTCCATTTGGTCCAATCTTAGCCTCTTTTAGCAGGTCATCAACTGAAAGAAAGCACAAAAGAAAATACAAAGATCAGATTTGGTACATATAATGGATGTTTCAATATTCAAAATAAGAGGTTTTCAAAGTGAGTTTCCAGGATCACTCGCAGGTGCCAGCCAGTTTTAAGCTCAAATTGATTTTGATTTGATCCTGGTGTCAGTGTCTAACTTTTTAATAAAAATTTGGAGCAGACATTTTCTCTGAGTTCCTGTGAAGCGTGGTGCTGGTAATGAAGCTCTTGCTGGGTCACACCAGCTGAAGATCGGTTCCTGAGGCTTCCCCATGGAAAAGATCCACAGATTGAATCCAAATCAGCGTATAACCACTCTTGGTAGGTTGGGTTGTTGGGTTTGAGTAACAAAATTGTTCCTATTCAGTTTAGCTGAACTAAGTGCTTATATAGATTACATGCCCGGCTTTAAGTAGATTTGTGTGCCACTTCTAATATCAGCTTTGTGTTTGAAAGCAAAGCATCCCCCTCTTGGCTGTGGCTCCAGCTGAAACCCATTCCTGGAGAAGCGGTAACTGTGGTCACCGCCTGGCAGCAGCGATGCTCCTCGGGCTGGCGTTGGGAATGCCTCGGGGGTGATGTCAGTTATTGGACTTAAAACGTTCCTTTCTGCAACAACTAAACCACTAAGAGGTATTTTCCCATGAAATAGTAAAACGTCAGTAAAATAAGAAGCACATGAGGAATTATGCATAGAAAATACTTGCAGGCAGGTATCGGTGTATGGATAAAGGGATATGGGACCAGCAAGGCGCTCCGGGGAGCTGCAGACACGGAAGGTAAGGAATGATCCCTTGCTTCCAGATCTAATCCTCTCAAAGAGAATATCCTGATGGAAATCGAATGCTTCTAACGGCATAAATTCGGAAATAATTATTCCCAGAACACTGAGAAATAACACAGAAGAAAAACGTGTCGGTTCTCATTTGGTACGAGTACATTAGAGGAAAACGAAGCGCGAGCTTTTCTGGAAGCCCTGTAAATGAAGGTATGTGCCAGTAGTTACTGAACAGCCGCAGATGCTAATGAAATTGAGTCTGCTCTGGCATCAAATATTTATGGCAGCTTAGCAAGCTGGAGTTCAGCGTGTCAAGCCAAAGGGGGAATTTCTTGTTGAGAAGAAGCATCGCTTGCTTCATGGGATCTATGGTGCTGCGTTAGGAGCTGGCGGATGGGCTGCACGTTTACTCCCAGAGTAATGGGAAATCCCCCCCGCGCCTCCCGAAGCTTCTCTGTGTAATAGTGGTTCTTGCTGGGATGCCTTTAATTAGGGTTAATGCCTCCGTGTCTTCACTGTTTGTTCAGCTCTCATAATAGCTCCGAAAGTGTTTTCAGATGTAAATAGCTGCATAAACTATTATTCCAGTTAAACAATTGAGGAAAACGCTCAATGTTGTGCCTTGCTGGCACATCACCCGTAAGGCTGGCTCAGCTGATGAGTGCACCAGGATGGACAGACCTTGTCCTGATGAAATCCAAATCTCCTTTACCATCAGGAAGGCCCTCAAGGAGCCTGACGGGGGCTGCACAACCCCAGCACCTTGGTAAAACCGTGGTAAAACTCCCCCCTTGCCTGCCTCAAACCGCTAGTAGGGGTTTCTGGTGCCCCAATTTTGGGAGAGGGGAGCAGCTTTCAGACAGGCAGGACTATTTTTCTCAGCTCAGGAGCACACACTACGTCTCTGCTACGTCTCTGTCTGGTGAAATACCTTCTTCCTCGGAGAGTTTTTCTCCCAAGTTTGTCAGCTTGGCCCTCAGCTCTGAGACGGTGATGACCCCTCTCTTCTGCCTGTCTATCATGGACAAGGCCGTGAGGATTTCCTTCTCGGGCTCCTCCTGCTTCGTTTGCCTGTACATTATGTTCAGGAAAGTGGAGAAATCCAGTTCAGCATTTCGCTCTGGGGAAAAAAAAAAAAAAGAGCAGATTCTTTACGAGGGGCTCAGTGCTGCAGTCCCCACCCAGCCCTAACACCCTCCTCTGTCCTCCCCCCAAAAAAAACAACCAACCAAACAAAAACCCCTGCCAGGACCAGATAGTTTAACTTCAATGTGCTCATCATTTTTTTTTTTTCTGGCTGTAGCCCAGCTCGATTCCCTCGGCTGCCCTGGACTCACCGATTTTGTGCAGGTGAAGGTGCCTCTGCACCTCCCCTGGCGTGGGGCTGGCTCCCAGGCACCGCATCACGGCCATCAGGTCGCTGGCTTTGATCTTGCCTTTCTGTTTCTTGTCGTACAGGGAGAAGCATTCCTTGAACTCTAATTAAAAACCAAAACTCGCTGTTATGCCATGTAAGGTTACCTCGAGCTGCAGCCCTGCTCCTGCTGCCTGCGGGGCGGCGTTGGTCGGGTTCCAGCGCGGATATTGTGTCTGCCTCCGGTGTCTCCTTTCACAGAGATACTGGATTGGGGGGGATTGGGGAGGGGGGAAAGGACCCGGAATATACTGCCAAGGGTAATTAAAAGTCCAGGCTTACAACTAACTGAGCTGATTAGGGTCCTTCGGTCTAATGAGGGAAGTCTGAAAGCGGAGCCTGGTCTGCAACCGAGTTCAGGACCATTAGGAAACGTTTTTCTCCCCGTTCCTGGGGGCAGGAGGGGAGCTGGAGGCAGGGATCGGTCCCTGCCGGTGCTGCCCTGCAGGTGGACAGCTGGACCTTCAAATGCCAGGTGAAGGAAGGGGTAATGCAAAGCACAGCGGGGTTTGCAGAGGAGCTGGGAGAACCCAAAACCCCAAAACCAGCCTCTTCCACACCCCCCCCATCACCCCCATCCTCGGTGCCCGTGTGGGGGCCGGGTACCCATGGGGGCTGTGGCCCCGGCTGCCCCCTCCCACGTTGCTGAGCCGCAGCTTAACAGCTTTGCAGTAATACTTGCAGTAATACTCTTACTCCAGCTCTCTTCCGTGTTTCTCGTAGCAAACCCTTCCTGCTTGAGGCAGGGGCCCCCTTCCCACAGCCAGTCCCCATTTCTCGCCCTGAGCCCCCGCTGCCCCGGGCTGGCAGAGAGGGTTTGTCCCCTCACCCCCCTTTGCTCTGATCGGAGGCGAAATGGTTGTAGGTGAAAAAAAAAAACAAAAAAGTACTTACCATTAATTTGATCCTGCGACAGAAATTTTGCCTGCAGCGAAAAAGGGGGGAAAAAAGGGAGAGAACAGCAACACAACTTTAAAATCTGGAAGGGGGGGCATAGGGAGATGCGGTTTGTATCAGCCCAAGCCCTCGCTCACCATTATTTTGGGTCTTTCCGTGCGTTTCAGGCTGTGGGGACGGGCGGCTGCTGCCTTCGGTGTCAGAAGGGCTAAAGTCCGCCAGCCCTGGGTGGCGAGGCAGGGCTGTAATAAATACCCCGCTGCCATGGCTACCGGGCCTGATCCCTGCCCGGCCGCATCCCGCAGGGCCCCGAGCTCTTACACGGGGCCGAGAGAGGAGGATTTGAGCCCAGATGCCGAAGCAGAGGGGGGTCTGCAGGAGGTGGTTGGGTTTAAAACCTTTTTTTTGGGGGGAGGCAGCAGCCTCCGGCTTGTGGGGCCTAGCCCGGGTAGCTGCGCTGTGTCTTATGGCCCCTTGTGGTGCCAGGCTTCTGGCACTCGGTTGACATGCAGGGTATTAAAAAGCAAGGATTATGTACAAAAATGCTGAGCAGAACTCACTGTCTTGTCCCAAAATAATAAAAACTGAGCCAGCAGCTCAGCTGGGCGCTGCTGTGCCCTGCTGGATCCACCGGCAGCCCCTAAATAACGCCTTCAATGAGCGCTGCAGCACGGCCGCATCCTTCCCAGCCTGCTACACCCCGAGGCACCGGGTCCTTGAGTCCTTGGGATGAAGATTCTCCCCTCAGGGAACTGCTTCAAGTACAGCAAGTCACTCGGCTTTTATCAAACGTTTTTATTCAGTCTGTTTTGCTATTAACTTTATTTTTTAACCACGTGGGTTCTGTCACACCGGGGTTTGATACAGACTTTGTGGACATAAACCATGACAGGGATTCAGCCGGGGTTGGAGGAGCTCAGCTCCATCACCTGAGTAGTGAGCGGGTACAGAAAATAATGCTACCAGGGGGGCGTAGGGGACCTGCAGGATCAGCCCTTTGTGCTTGGGGGCTCGTACGAAACCTCCCCTCCTTAGCTGGGTCTGGGTAACACAGGACATGCCTTGCGCCTACGTCAGTCAAGGAATTTATTTGAAATGCCTCTACATTAGAAAAACTATTTTTTTTTTTCCTTTGAATCACTCAGAAATATCAAAACTTAGAAACTTTCCTTTCCTGCGTGGAGGTTGTTCATGTGCAGGGTGTAAAAAGCCCATGGCTCGGGGATATAGATCACGCCAGGGTACTTCTTCCTGAGGATTTTGTCGTTCCACAGCCAAATCACCCAGACAGCAATGAGGACCAGCGTTATGATGAACGAGTAGAAGAGGAAAAGCCCATTGCTGTCCAGGACGAGTCCTTTGCGTTTCTGGTGCATCACCAAAGCCATCATGGCGAAGAAAGTGAAGATGTAGAGGATGAAGATCTGCCCCTCTGTCACGAGATACCTGCAAAGCAAAAGGAGCCGTCAGTGCTCTTCGTGGGGAGCTGGGCTCTGCAGCCAGGTGAGCCGAGCTGTGCTGCTGCCTTGGGCAGCCCTAAAATTCACATTTTGCACGAGTAGTTGTCCAGGCTGTTTGTAGTTGACAGTAAGAGCTCCTAGCAGTAAGTATCCTACGTATTTTTCCTTTATTAAAGCAGGAATTGGGGGAGAGGCAGCAAACTCATCAGGAGCAGAAGAAAACAGATGTTTGGGATGACAGCTCCTGGGAGAGCCCACGTGGGTGGAGGGGCAGGTGGGGTTAGCAAACGGGTGCCTCCTTGCAGAGACCTTGCTGAGGAGCTGCTGGGCTGCCAGGAGGAAGGAGAGGAACTGCACTCAATGCGTCTTAAATCACCAGCACACAAATTGCAGAGACTCACGCTGATGTATTTAAAGGAAGTGCAGTGGGGTAACTGGGAACTGACCAAATCATCCTGATGATTTTGACTATCAAAAATTAATTTACTGTATAAGAACAGGCTCAGCAGGGGGGGCAAAGCCACAAGCAAGAGAGAGCATCATCTCTGAAGATGAATGGGAAGTTGTTTGGCTGCCATCAGGGAAACAGTTTGGGAAGATGAGGCTACTGAAAATGAGAAATAAATAAGACCTCTCTCAAAAGGCTATTTGGACCTGCAGGGCAAGCCAAGGAGGCAGCGTAACAGCATCAGGCAGGCAGCCTGGGCTCTACATAAAGTCTCTGTACCACTGGTGAGAGCATCCTTGTTACCACAAATGGCCTGAGACCAGGTGGATGTGCTGTGGGCACCAGGAGATCACCCCAAAATCTGTGCTGAAGCTCTCCCAGCTGGTAAAGGCTACACAGGCTGCCCATTGAAATGAGATTTGATTTTTCCAGGCTTGCATAGGAGGAGCTACAGCAACTTCTGCTCTGGGAGAGCTCCTGCTGCACCCTGCAGAGCCTCCTGTGCTGCTCCCTTCATCCCGCACCTCTCCAAGAGGACAGAAGCCACTTACCAGTAATAAAGGCTGCTCGGCCCCATCAGCAACAAGGCAGCCACCGGCATCCTGCTCTCATCTTCAACAGGAGTGAAGCAGCCGGTGAAATATATGAACAGGATCAGAAAGAAAGGGATGTACCTGCGAGCAGAGACAGAGCTCCCATGGGTGGTGTGACCCCACAAAGCGGCACCGCGGTGCGCCGAGCCCTGGTTTACCTCCCCTCCTGTGCCATGGTGGCTGCAAAGGTGCAACCAGCGTCACAGCTGCTGAAAACAGCCTGGTGTGGGGCTGCTGAAGGTAACAAGACTTGTGGGGCCCTCATGGGAAAGAAAGGCCAGAATTTGCTGTTTAGCTCAAGTGCTCAGCCCAACACTTGTGGTTGTTGCCCTCGCGGGCTCAGAAGGCTGCGTGAGGGCAGGGGGGTGAGCTGTGATGTGCCAAAAGCTGAACGGCAGGCAAGCAGGATGCAGACCAGGATCTGAACAAGCTAGAAGTTTTGTTTTTAATTTTGGGATTTGCTTCATGCTGCCTGAGGAACAGCAAAGCAACCTGAAAAGGGGAGAGATCTCCCTGTCCCCTGCCTGGGATGTGTAAGGATAACCAGCAGCGGATAAAGGGCAGAGCTCTTGGGCTGCAGAGGCTTGAGCACGGGGTGTGCTTGCACTGGGGGTGAGGCAGCACGCAGTCACACAGAACCAGGCACACGGTGCTTGTAGGACCAGCCTGGGGCAGCACTGCTGCTGTGGTGGTGAAATCTGTCCCTGAATTACCACGGGAGCAGCGTGGCCAAGCAGCCTCTGCCACTGCAGACACAAGGGCGCCTGCCCTCTGGCCGCAGGGTCACCAAATGGCTGCGTGGTGGAGGAGGAGAACAAGCACAGGGCCAGTGAGACAGGGCAAAATCAGGCTGTTTCAGCTGGTCTCCAGCAGAGCAAAACCCTCAACAAGTCTTCAGCGGCCTCAGCCTGGCACTGTAGCTGGCCTGGGAAAGGTGGCTGGGGGAAGAGAAGAGCAGGGCTGCTCCTGCTGCTCCCCACAGCTGTCAAACAAGCTGCACATCCTCAAAATATCAGTGAGAATGACAGGGGCAGAAAAAAAAAACCTAGCAGGAATGGGCAATTTTCCAAGGGAGAGAGCCACTGTAATTACACTAGCTGTGAGAATATTATCCCTGGCCGGCTCTCATCAGCTGTGCTTTATTTTTTACGTATTAACCTACAAAGAGCCCTGGCCTGCCTTTCCTTGCATTGTGCTGGGGCCACCAGATAGGCTGGAAATTGCTTACCACATCGAGTGACCTAAATATTCATCGTAGTAGTACAGCAGCTCAAAGGAATCAATCTGCAATGCAACGAAACAGATTTAAAAGGGCAAAAAGGGAACAGAGCACCGCGAAACGAGAACAAGCAATTAATACTTGTTTTAAGTGCTTGTCTAAAACGTCCTCTTTACCAGTGTCTCCGGCTTCAGGTTCTTGATGATGGGGTTCTCCCTTACAGACAGATGGTGCTGGTAGCCGCTGAAAATCAGGCGATGGTTTACAGAGTCCCCAACCAGGTGGATGCTCGCGCCCATGACGAACATGATGATGCTGACGTACACCATGGAGCGTGGCAAGGTCTTAGGGGAGCGCTCGATGAGCTGAAAGCGCAGAGATGGTGAACAGTCAGGAGGTATGAGCACAGAGGGGTGAGGCCGTGACGAACTCAGCCCTCTCCCACTTTTACAAGGGCTTGGAAACGTCACCTTGAGACCTGCAGAGATGTTTCGCTGCCATAGCAGAGGTGAGCTGCTGCCCACAGCTGCCAGCACCCTGCCTGGATGTGTCCACCCCAGGCAGATCAGTGTGACCGACCCCAAGGGAATGCGCTTCCCTGACCACAGCTGCTTTCCCTACAAACATCTCAGACGTGTTTCTACCAGCCTGGGTGGTTTTCAGTTTCCAGTACACACTCCTCTTCCTTTTTGCAACAAACAAACCACATTTTTGGCCTTGCTGAAGCTTTCTGCAAAGCAGCACCCTCACCTGAGCCAAGGCTTCGGCTGCAGCAGTGTCCCGGCACTTCTACTGCAGCACTCAAAGCAGCTCAGCCACCAGATGTGATCAAACCATGATTAATTAGAAACAAAAAGGCAGCTGCTTTCTAGAGCTCCTTGCCTCTTTGGAAGCCTCCCTGTGCCCTCCAGTGGCGAGCAGAACCTCCAGCAGCACTCCCACGGCGCTCGGCACAGACACTTGTTCCTTTGTACCTCTGCTGGATCGCTTTCAGAGGCCTCTTGGTGAATTGGTGGTGTTGTTTTGTTTTTTTTTTTTCTTCCTAATGGAATTGGACTCAACCCTCCCCGTGTGTTTGGCTCTAAAGAAGAGGCTTCAACCAATCTGCTATGTAAGAAAACTCTGCCTGCTGACACACCGGGGCTGTGGGTGAGGCAGCCCTGGGAATACCAGCGGCGGATTTAATGACGAGCTCTCCCTGTCCCATCTTGTGGTCTGCCCGGGTCTGGGTGGAGGCAGGCACGTGAGGCTGACGTGGAGCCCAGGGAGCCTGCGGCGAGATCTTGCAAGCCCGGTTGGAGAAGAGAAACAAGGGTGGCTTAACTCACACGGAGCTCCCTGCTCAGCTTGCAGAGCGGGGAAGGTCTCCAAATACATCGCTAAGGTGCTTCAGCCTTTGGGATCCAGCCCCTCTCCGAGCATCTGCTGGAGGATCCTCTGCCTCCCTGTGCTGCCAAAGCAGCTTTGCAGCCCTTCGTCTGCATAAACAGGGAAAAGCTCCTTATTTGTAATTAATTTTGAGGCTTAGTTTTCCCTTTCTCTGTAACTGCTGCGTGAACGTCAGAGGATTCAGGGAGAGGGGAGGAGAACAAAAGGCTCGGGGAAGCTCTGCTCTGATGGAGAGAGAAAGCTGGAGGTGTCCTTCGGGGGGACAGCAGGTAACAGAAATGCACCAAAGGCAGCAGGTTTTAACCTGACAGAGTACTGAGCCTGCAGAAATCAGCTGTGTCAGGCTCGGACAGGTCTGACCAAGTTTCATAGCATTAGGTTCCCCCAGAGGACCAGGTGCTGAATATTTCTTTCCGGCCACAGTGGTGTTTAAAACCTCCCAGGCAGACTCAGGAGAGAGAGAAAAGCATTTACATCTTGGGACATAATTTACTTTCCAGCTAATGAAGGTTAAAATACATTTATAATTGCTTTCTCCTATCTTCTGGCTGCTAAGTATTTAATATGAAAAGATTTCTAATGATACTGGAGTCTAACCTCATAAACGGTCTGCACAATCCGGTGGCTGGCAGATGAAGCTAGATAAAGTCAAGCTAAAGATATGATTCTGATGTCAAAGAGCAAGTGTAATTAAGCACTGAGCAATTTAGAAAATCTACTACAGCTCCAGCTGTCTGGGAAGGTTTTTAAGTTGTGGGCTCACGTCATCACAGACACACGTTAGGTCAGCCAAGGTGAAGGGCTCTGAATTCTCCTGAATCTGGAGTTTCCGAGCCACGTGCCTTGCTTTGTATATTCAGGGAGCAGGGGTAACGAGCAAAAGGCTTTCTGCTGGGCTTGAATTTCTACAGCCTTCTCCTCGAATCTGTGCTGCTGTCAAAGGCAGGAGGCTGAGCTGCCAGGGGAACGTGCAGAACCCAGTCTGAGCAGGTTTGTTCCAGCCCGTAAAACACAGGCAGAGCAGCCAGCCTGGTCTCCTACTGCTTCGTGGCCAACAAACTGCACAAAAGCAAGAGACTACGTGATTTGTCTCATCTATTGCCTGTGGCTGGCTACTGGACAATTGTTAAAAATGTTTTTTCCAGCATGCAGAGAGGTGGGGAGATGGTCTGTGAGCTGTATGAAGGTGGGCACTGCTTCAGTCCTTAACTGGCATCATAAATTCTTGCTGGAGTAGAAAACCTCGAGTATACAGTAGGACCAATCACTAGCAGGAGTGTGTGAGTAACTTCTCCTTTGTTCAGTAAGTTCCTAAGAAATTCTTAGCCTTTACAAAGCAGTGGTACTTGCCCTGCTTTTACAACTAGTGATATTTTAAAAAGTTACCACCAAAGCCTTGAGGTTTACCTTTAGCAGAAGAAAGGGTGTGATAACGTTGTAAGCCATGTGAAAATAATCTCCAGCACTCGGTTTGTTTAGAGGAAACCACTCCAAAGGCAGGATTATCTGAGGAGAGGGGAAAAAGGCACATCAGGACATCCCCGTGACCCAGCTCCCAGTTACCGTGCTTGGTTTTCGAAGCACCTGCAGCCCTGTAACAAGCTCCAGGACAGGGAGGGAGAAGACCTTTGCTCTGGACTTAAACCCCTCGCTCCTGCAGCGCTGCCAAAAGCTGAGGCTGTGATGTTGTGTGGCCCAGGGAGTGAGAAAGCACCGGGGAATCCGACAGCAGCAGATCTCTGCTATGGTGCTGTCATGTTCAGGTGTCAGCAGGAACCCCAGGCTCAGGCTATCCAGGTACAGGGAAGAGCAGCAGAAACCTCTCCAGGTAACATTTATGCTATGAAAATGTAAATTTGTGGGACAGGTGGTGCAGAACCGCGTTATCCAGATACCTTCCCTGTGCCTGGAACCCCACACCAACACCTCGTGGTGGTCCTCGTTTCAAGGACAGCTCCTCCAGGGTGTCCCCTGGGTGCAGAAATCAGCTCACCCCTCTGCAGGGGAAGTTCTGGGCCACCCCAAATGAGTGCGAGGCCAGCAAAGCAGCGAGCCTGCTGTGCTCACCATAGCAATGGGACGGCCGAAGTCCAGCACCCAGTTCTGCAGCGTGAAGTAGAACCAGAGATCAAGGTGAAACTGGGAGGTCTTGAAGGTGTCCTCGTTCTTGCCAGCTCCATGCCTGGAGGGGGACAAAAGTCACCGTGTCAGCCCAGCACCGCCGCTTTCTGGATGGGGATCGCTCCAGTTTTGCACCACTAAGATTATTTCTCCCTCTCCTCAAGATTTTTGTCAAGAGTGAGTGTTTTGGGTGAGCTGTTTGGGTGTATCAGAGCCCTGCTGGCTCTGTGCAGCAGCACTGCCGCCGCCTGCTGCGGACGTGCAGCAGATAAGGGATGGGGAAACAGCCCAAATACCTGGGGTCATGCAACAGGTCCCTGAGGAGGCAGGGAGCAGGCTCCAGGTCTGCGTCCCCACCCAAAACCTGCGCTGTCCTGGCAGATGTTCGGAGAGCTGTGGCACATTTACGAAGTTGAGGCTCCAAAGAGAGGAGGAGACAAAGCAGCACGAGTAAAAGCTGGCGCATCCCCGTAAGAAGGCTCTCCCTAGCCGAGAAGGGAGCATAAAGGCAGGATGAGAAGCTTAAGTGCTGAATTAAGTGCACCTATTTTTAACTTTTGCATGACAAAGCAAAATTAAACTCCCAGGGCACTTCTGCCAAACGCTTAAAAAAGTATCCGTGCCCGCTGGTGCTGGGGCCCGGGGATGCTCAGGATGCGCTGTCACCTTCATCCTCCTCTCTGGAGATCCTTCTGTCCTCTACCTCTGCAGAGCAGGGGCTGCTCCAAGCCCAAGGAAGTTTTTCCATCGAGCAGCCCTCTGGCTCCCTCGGTTCTTCCCTGGTGCTGAGAGTGGAGGGGGAGCAGGCAGCCAGGAGCTGTGCTACGAGAGCATGGGGTCTGCAGCGAGGGATGGGCAGGGTGGTGGCGTCCCGTAAAATTTGGGATGTCCTGGGTGAGCCAGGACGGCCCCAGGGAGCTGGGGAGAAGCTGTCAAAGCCTTGAGAAGTTGGGGTTCCCTCCGCAAGCCGTGGCTAAACCTGCACGAGGCTGGAGACCCCATTGATGTGGGACACCCCGGACCACTGCAGCATCTCGGGGAAGGTGGTGGGACCCGGGACAAGGTGTGGGGACCCAGGACAACGTGGGGGGACCCAGGATAAGGTGGGGGGACCCAGGATAAGGTGGCAGGACCCGGGATAAGAGCCCAGGTAGCCCAGGATGAGCTGGGATGGGGGGGCTGGATGGGGCTGGGGTATCGGAGGGGAGCCCATAATGATCCCAGAGGGGTGCAGGGGGGAGATGGGGTCCCCTAACCCGGCTTGGGGTGCAGGGGGGAGATGCATGAAGCTGGGGGGACCCCAACCCGGGTGTGGGGTCAGGATGACGCTGGGGTGTCCTGGGGGAGCTTGGGGGGGGTTCAGGATCCCCCAGAGGCTGCTGGATGGGGTTGGGGCACGCTGCGGGGGGATGCTGCTGGGGTGCGGGGCTCCGGCGTCCCTAAAACAGCCCCGGTCCCATCCCCGCCTCTATCCCCGTCCCCCCCCCGGTCCCCGCCGCTCACCTGCCGGGGTAGAGCGGCCCGGGGGGCTGCGGGGAGCCCGGGGCAGCCGCCGGGAACGGCCTCCGCCTCGCCGAGCCCTGCATGAGCCCGGGGAGCCCGGCCCGGCCCGGCCCGGCCCGGCTCGGCTCGGAGCGGCTCCGCCCGGGCCCCGCCTCGGCGCCGGGGGCGGGCGGCGGCTGCGCGGCCTTGGGAGGTGGGGGGGGGACACACAAAAGGGGGGCCTTTAGGGGCTTCGTTACCGCTCCTGGAATCGATTTGGAGGGTCAAAATTTTATTTTTCACTATTTTATTTTCATTTCTTATTTTTTTTCATCAATTGGATTTTTATTCTGTTTAGGCCTCCTCTCGTCGTTTTATTATTTTTGGTGCCATTTATTTATTTATTTATTTATTTATTTATTATTTGGAGGATCAATATTTCATTTTTCACCATTTTATTTTCATTTCTTATTTTTTTCATTAATAGTATTTTTATTCTCTTTAGTCCTCTTCTCGTCATTTTATTATTTTTGGTGCCATTCCTTTATTTATTTATTTATTTATTTATATTCCATTCCTGTATTTTTATCGTTTTTATTATCGTTTTATTACTATAAGCACCAAGCACACACACACTGACACTTGTCCTGCGTTTGCACGCAGCGCTGCCCCAAAAGATCAGTGACGGGGCTGAAATCCCTGCTGTTCAGCCCCAAAACAGCCCAGCTGGGCATCGCTGTGTGGGCCCGGGGCTGAAATCCCCGTGGTTCAGCCCCAAAACGGGGAGCAGCCCGGCTGGGCATCGCCGTGTGGGCCCAGTGCCACCCTGCTGCCTCTTCCTCCTTGGCAGCCTGGTGCTGGGGCTGGGCGGTGTGGAGGAAAAGCTCCGAGTGCTGTTATTTCCTGGATCCGAGCACAATAATGCGCAACGCTCTCGTGGTGTTTGCTCCAGCTTTCACCCACACCCTGCAGACCGCAGGGACCCCCGGCACCCGGGGCTGGATGGGCGCAGAAAGGAGCTGCCGTGGTGTTGGAGAGGAGCCGTGAGCCCAGCTTTTCGGAGGGGCAGTGCTCAGGGAATCGGCCGGGCCCACGGCCTTCCCCTCGGCGGTCTGTCCCTCTGTTCCACAGGGAAAAGCCGGGCAGCTTACTCGCTTTCCCTGTCCAAAGCACACTCAGATAATCTTTGCTATTTTTAAAGTAGAGGAAGGGGAGAAGCACAATGTTTAACTCTTTCAGGGCTCCTCAGATAAAGAAACAAAAACTACTGGCCTTGAAGTACCTCCGTGTGCTCACGGAGTACCTCCGTAGGCTCACGCACCCTCAGGATCAGCCCCTCGCTGGCTGCACTGCAGTAATTCCACTGAAACACTCATGTTTTTGTTTCTTTGTCAGTGTGAATTTGCGTAGATGAGAGGGTAATTGTAGAATAATAACTTCAGACTGCGCCACACTGACAAACTGTGGTCCTGAGTGCAGCCAGCTTGGAGTGAGGGGATTCCTGCTGAAGGCGATGAGGCTGCAGGACACGAGGGATGGTGGCAGTGCTCCACCACAGGCACCTTCTTGTACACTTGGGCAGCCGTGGCTTTGGTTGGTTAAAACAAAAAGCCTGCGAAGTGGAGGAGATCATTGATGTAATGGAGACAGGCTCCGCTGACACCGAGCGTGAACCCTGCTTGTTGGGCTGCAGCTCGGGGGCGCGTGTGCCTGTCAGGAGCTGATCCCCGTTGACTGAACACCGCGGCGCTGACCGCCTCCAGCCCAGCATCGCCCCCAATCTCCTCAGCGCTCGTTTTGGCGATGTGCGGCCTGGCCAGCGCTGCCATGCATAATGCAGGGGGCCCAGCTGCCTCGCAACTTTCCACCGGGCTCTGGTTGCACGGCGTTAAATTAACTATTCATACGGCCGACACCGTATCCCCTTCAGCACAATGGCTCGCGGCAGGTGGCGGCGCAGGCTGGGGGTCGCCTATCGCTTTACTTGACGTGCCCTCAGCAGCACCTTGGGGTGCTGTTGGTGGTGGGGGCTGCTAGGGGGTCCCAGTAGTGGTGGAGAGCCCCGTTTTGGTGGTTGGGGCTGCCTTGGGGTCACCTATCACTTTACTTGACGTGTCCTCAGCAGCACCTTGGGGTGTGGTGGGTGGTGGGGACTGCCAGGGGGTCACAGTACAGTGGTGGAGAGCCCCAGTTCGGTGGTGGGGGCTGCCTGAGGGTCCTGGTTTGGTGGTGGGGGCTGCTTGGGGGTCCTGTTTTGGTGGTGGGGGCTACTGGGGGGTCCTGGTTTGGTGGTGGGGAGCCCCACTTTGGTGGTGGGGGCTGCCTGAGGGTCCTGGTTTGGTAGTGGGGACTGCCAGGGGGTCCCAGTACAGTGGTGGGGAGCCTCAGTTCGGTGGTGGGGGCTACCTGGGGGTCTTGGTTTGGTGGTGGGGGCTGCTTGGGGGTCCTGGTTTGGTGGTGGGAGCTTCTGGGGGGTCTTGGCTTGGTGGCCACGACGTGCTGAGGGGAATGGCGGGGGCACACCACTGATGGGCTGCACAGCAAGGACTTGGATCTGGGGACGAGGCTCTGAGGCCGGGCACAGGCAGCCCACAGGCGGGTGGGTAAAAACTGCTGCTTTGTTCTGTAAAAATAAACACACACACACAAAATAATAATAAAAAAATAAATTCAGCCTGAACCCAACTGCAAACAAATCCAACCCAAACCCAATCCCAGGCCTGAGGAGGGCAGGAGGAGCCCCGCAGAGGCTGGGCATGGACCCGGGGGGGGGGGGAAGCACAGCCCCAAACCCCCCCTCCCCTAGGCCCCTTGCAGCCCCCGGAACTCCCGTTCGCTGCCTCCCGTTGCCGGCAGGGACCGCGGAACACCCGTGCCCGCCGCGGCCCTTCCGCTTTCCCCCTTCCGGAGTCGGCGGCGGGGGCGGAGCGGCCGCGGACGCCCGGTGCCCGCCGCGCTCCCGGCGCTGCCCCCCGGTGCCCCCCCCACCCCCTTCCCATATCCCGGGGGTCGCGGGTTCGAATCCCCCCGGGGGCGGCAGCAGCAGCAGCAGAGGCGGAGACGGGGGCCGCGGGTTCGAATCCCGGCGGGGACATCGGCCCACGGGGATGGGCCTGGGGTGAGGCGGCGGGCGGCGGGTGCGGGCCCCGCCGGGCTCCCGGCCCTCAGCGTGGGGCTGGCCGGGCCGCATGTGCCCCGAGGCGGCACGGAGCCGCAGCCCGAGCCGGGAGCCGGGGTGGTGGCGGCTGAGGAGGCGAAGAAGGAGAAGGAGGAGGAGGAGGAGAAGGAGGCGGCGATGGAGGGGCTGGCAGGGTACGTCTACAAGGCAGCGAGCGAGGGCAGGGTGCTGACCTTGGCCGCCCTGCTGCTGAACCGCTCCGAGAGCGACATCAAGTACCTGCTGGGCTACGTCAGCCAGCACGGCGGGCAGCGCTCCACGCCGCTCATCATCGCCGCCCGCAACGGCCACGCCAAGGTGGTGAGGCTGCTCCTCGAGCACTACCGCGTGCAGACCCAGCAGACGGGCACGGTGCGCTTCGACGGGTAGGTGGAGGGGTTTTGGGGGGCGTCACGCCTCGCCCGGCTTCGTCCTCGAGCGTCGCATATGTAGGGGATGAGGCTGGGTGAGGAGATCTGGGGGCCGCGGGGGTGAGGCTGGTGGCCAAAAGGGTTTTTCTGTGACATCACGCGGTGTGGTGTGGTGTGGTGCGCCTCTGGAGGCACTAAGTGAGGGTCAGGGAAGGGCACGAGGTGAGGGGAGGCGATTCTTCATCGCCACCCGTCACTGTGGGGATAGGCAGGAGGGGAAGGTGGCAGCCAGGAGGGAAAAGTGGTGACCAGGAGGAAAAAGTGGCATCCAAGAGGGAAAAGTGGTGACCAGGAGGGACAGGTGGTGACTAGAAGGGAAAGGTGGTGACCAGGAGGCACACGTGGCATTTTAGGGCAGGAGCTATGCAGGGAGCTGGGTGCACTGGTACAAACCCCAAGCCCAGCTCTGGTGAACAGCGGTGGTGAAAGGAAAGAGAAACGAGCACTGCTCTGCCACCAACACTGCTGCCGAGCCCTCTGAATGGGTTGTTTGGGGAGATGCAGCCAGGTCGTTGCAAAAAGCCTGGTTGTAAACACTTCTGAGTCTTCACAGCACCAGTGTGAACTTTTTGGCACATCACTAAGCGAGCATGGTCACTGTTCTGTCACATTTTTGGAGTAATGCTGCTCATCCTCCCATTAAATCTGCACAGAGTCGTGCTCACACCTCCCTGAGCTGTGCTGCCATGACCTTCCTTACCTCTCCTGTTTATAAAATCTCCCACAACGCTCACCAAGTAGTCGTCCCTACGTCATGCTTAAAAATACGGCTGACTAAGCCCGCAGGTACGTTGTTGGCCCTCTGAACAGCGTCAGGTTTTGCAGGTAGCTGACTGCGTGCAGCTCCCATCAGATACGGGGCGGGATCACACTGCCCCCCCTCCTGATATCTTTCATCTGGCTCCAGCTTTACGGGCTGTAGCTGTGTCTGCACAGCTCCGCCCAACGCAGGGAGAGACCGATTTGGTTCTTGCTTGCTGAATGAGGGGCAGGAACTGGCTTCCCTCTGGCTTTCTGTTCCCTCTTCCAGCCCTCTTTTCACAAGTGGCTGAGACTCCCTAGGGTTGTGCCTGCCCTGATGTCAGATAAGGGAAGTTCTTCTGTTGGCAGAGCAGGCAGGGAGAGCCGTTTCCCCCTCTGCTGCTGAATTTTCTTGCCTGCTGAGCATCGATGGGGTGGCGATCTGCTTGCCGGAGCCTCTGCCTGACAGAGACACAGCTTAAAGGAGGTGTTGTTTGGGATACAATGGGCGCAGTGTGCCGTTACCTCTTCCCTGGCCTCAGTAGGAGTCACAGCCTGCTGAGAAGAAAGGCAGCACATGATCCCAGCTCATGCTTGGCATGATTTTCATTTTTGTGATAAGGTGGCACAGAAACCCCACTGGGTTGGGCTCCGGGCTTTCGACTTGTAACCGGACCTGCAGCACACCGATAAATTGCCCTCTGTTCGCTAGCGAGCCTTAGATCCTGCCTTACTGCTTCAGCACAAAAGTACTTTAATGTGGTTATATTGGTGCAAAATAAGGCACTTCTTGCTGTGAACAAAGGTAGCCACGTTGGTTACGCAGACATCTCTGCCTGCCAGAGCTCTTAAACAGCCTCTCAAGTGTTGTCTGGAGGTGCTGGGCTTCCAGACGGCCAGGCAGCTGCTCCTGTGCAGCCACGCGAGGGCTTTGGAAAATGATAAAAATTGCAGCCCAGCTTCACGTTGAGTCGGTGTTCCCGTGATATTTTAATTTTGGAAAATGTGACTCTCTGGGCATCAGGAAATCGGATATTTGTCCCTCCTCTGCGCCTTGGGATGTGCCTTGAATGTATATTAGCTGCACCGCCTGCTTCTGCGTTTAAGGGCTACTTCAAAGGGCTGGGGGGAATGGAGAGGCCATCAGCCTTATCTGTGTAGGTAACAGCGCTGCGATTGGGAATGAGACCAGCTCAGGAAGCCGTGAGGTTTCGCTGAAGTTAGCTGTCCCCACGTTCACCAGTGCCAGCGAGCTGTCTGCAAGGCCGTAATGTAAAACAGATCTGCGAGGCCGTCCAGCTTCGCATAGCTTCTGCTTTTGTGAATTTTACTTTATTCCTCGAGTTCTGCTTTTTTAACCTGCTCACTGGCCTGTTTGCAGCGTGCTCCCTCACACCAAAAACCGTCGGCACAGCGGAAGGGGTGGCAATTGCAGAGACCCAGAGAAGTGATTTGAAATCCCCAGGGCCAGGCTTGCTGCCACAGCCGGCGTATTGCCCAGCTGTGCTGTTGCCCGTGCCCGAGTTCGGAGTCTCTTTGTCAGTAGCTGAATTTAAGCTTTATCCGTTCCTCGAACGTGCCAGCTTCTGGCACAGGGGATCAAAGACGTGGTAATTTGCTGTAGGCTGGGGGCTGGAGCTCGCAGGTAGGATCTTCAAAGCAGCCCGGGAAGTACTAGTGCAAGCTGTGGCTAAATCCCTGGGCTGCTTTGAAGTTCAGCTCCCATCTCTCCTTCCTTGAGGAGGTCCTTGTGCTGGGTAAGGCTCCTGTTGGCTAATCCACCAAGTCCCCTCGCTTTTAGATTCAGGGTAGCTGTAAAATACCTCCTGGTGGCTGGGTGCCTGCCTGCGGCACGGTGCTTGGCTCTTTTTTAGAGATCCCTTGCTCTTCTCAAAGCGCAGCCCTCTGACGGCTTCTCTCTGCCCTTCCCTTCTCAGCTTTGTCATCGATGGAGCGACAGCTCTGTGGTGCGCAGCGGGGGCCGGGCACTTCGAGGTGGTCAAGCTGCTGGTGAGCCACGGCGCCAACGTCAACCACACCACGGTGACCAACTCCACTCCCCTGAGGGCCGCGTGTTTCGACGGCAGGCTGGACATCGTCAAGTACCTGGTGGAGAACAACGCCAACATCAGCATCGCCAACAAGTACGACAACACCTGCCTCATGATCGCGGCCTACAAAGGCCACACGGACGTGGTGAGGTACCTGCTGGAGCAGCACGCGGACCCCAACGCCAAGGCCCACTGCGGCGCCACGGCTTTGCACTTCGCGGCCGAGGCCGGCCACCTGGAGATCGTCAGGGAGCTGGTCAAGTGGAAGGCGGCAATGATGGTCAACGGGCACGGCATGACCCCGCTGAAGGTGGCCGCCGAGAGCTGCAAGGCCGACGTGGTGGAGCTGCTGCTGGCTCACGCCGACTGCGACCGGAGGAGCCGGATCGAGGCGCTGGAGCTGCTGGGCGCCTCGTTTGCGAACGACAGGGAAAACTACGACATCATGAAGACCTACCACTACCTGTACCTGGCCATGCTGGAGAGGTACAGAGACAGCGAGAACATCATCGAGAAGGAGGTTCTTCCGCAAATCGAGGCCTATGGAAACAGGACTGAATGCAGAACTCCTCAGGAATTAGAGTTGATAAGGCAGGACAGAGATGCCCTTCACATGGAAGGCCTCATTGTGCGGGAGAGAATCCTGGGCTCGGACAATATCGATGTGTCTCACCCCATTATTTACCGGGGGGCTGTGTACGCAGACAACATGGAGTTTGAGCAGTGTATCAAGCTGTGGCTCCATGCCTTGCATCTGAGGCAAAAAGGCAACAGGAACACGCATAAGGACCTCCTGAGGTTTGCCCAAGTCTTTTCTCAGATGATTCACTTAAACGAGCCCGTTAAAGCCAAGGACATCGAGAGTGTCCTGAGGTGCAGCGTCTTGGAAATAGAGCAGGGCATGTCCCGGATCAAAACCACCCAGGACGCCGACATCCACACAGCCATGGACAACTACGAATGCAACATTTTTACCTTCCTCTACTTGGTCTGCATCTCCACCAAGACCCAGTGCAGCGAGGAGGATCAGTCGCGGATCAACAAGCAGATTTACAACCTGATTCATCTCGATCCCAGGACGCGGGACGGCTCCAGCTTGCTGCATCACGCTGTCAATTCCAGCACACCCGTGGATGATTTCCACACGAATGATGTCTGCAGCTTTCCGAACGCGCTTGTCACAAAGCTCTTGCTGGATTGTGGTGCCGACGTGAACGCTGTGGACAACGAAGGAAACAGCCCGCTCCACATCATCGTCCAGTACCACCGGCCCATCAGCGACTTCTTGACATTGCATTCCATCATCATTAGCCTGGTGGAGGCTGGTGCTCACACAGACATGACGAATAAGCAGAAGAAAACCCCCCTGGATAAAAGTACAACGGGGGTGTCTGAAATACTCCTTAAAACTCAAATGAAGCTGAGTCTCAAGTGCCTGGCTGCCCGAGCAGTACGGATCTATAACATCAGCTACCAAAACCAGATCCCCAGAACTCTGGAAGAATTTGTCAAGTTTCACTAGGCCACATAAGATCTTTCATGGTGGTGCTATCCCATCACGACATCCGTTGCAGACCACAGAATATATGTGTGTACATGGAGTTGTGTTTCTCTCTTCTGTCACTTTGGTTCCTTTGGATTCAGTCTGCAGCCTCAGTTCTCATGCAGATCTCGGGGGGGAAAAAAAAAAAAAAAAGCCACAAAATTTTCCTGTAGTCAAATCTGGTGTTGGAGGTTTTGGTCATTTCTTTTAATTAAAAAAAGTAATAACTGTTTTGTTATCTCTTGTTTTTATAAACAAAAGGAAAAGATTCCCAATATAACTGGTGCAGAATGTTTTGTTTCAAACACACATCTCTGCTGAAGATTGCTTTAAGTAGTTATACACAAAGGCACTTCTGAAAGCCCTTGTCACGCTGCTGCTGAGGCAGTGGCTTTACAAATTTTAAAACTTCCTGAAGTGAGGTAGGATTAAAAAAAAAAATATGGAAATTACGTGGTAGTTAAAAATGAAGTCTCAACATACAGAGCAGTCCGCTGCTCTCATACCTCACCGTCTTTTTATGCCTTTCAGTTAATGCTGAAGATGTTGGTAACATCTGAGTTTTATTTTATTTTTTAAATTAAATTTTGAACAGCAGTTATCAACAGCTACAGAAGTAAGGAATGCTCTGTTAGGAAATACAGGTTTAAATTCAGCTGTGGTGTATTCATCTAATAAAAGTTGAAACATCAAGCTCTCTGCTTCCAATGCTACAGTAAATACGGAATAACTTTTGAAAAATGAACTTGCACATTGATCTAAACGAACCAGAACCATGGTTTCTTTTTACGTAGCTAAGTTGCTCATATATAAAGAACATGCATGGATACCTAGAAATTTTATAGGGTATTTGTGTTTGTGTGTGTCCCAACATTTCAAAACGCTTTTAACTTGTTTTTGTTGTTCCAATGATCAACACGCACCTTTTTTTTGACTCAAAGTATGTAAAAGTGCACTCTGGATTCCAAATGCTGTATCTTCCTAATGGAGTAGTCTGTCGCCAAAGAGAGTCTTCCTTTGGAGCGTGATACTGCTTGAAGCTGGTTTTTCCAACAAGCGTGGAGTCTGTGCCTCCCCGAATTGGACTGGAGAATTTTTCATGATTTTTACTCCTTTCATTATGAAAATCTCTATTAAAACTGATTTTTAAAAAATTGTCCTATCATAAGATCTTTTATGATAAGCAACTGATTGTATATTAAAACCGTTGCTTGAGAAAGTACTTCTCCTTGGTAGAAGTTGCAGATGCTCCAACAGTAAAATGTCACTTGTTTTGACAGGCTACTGAGAACTCTGTTTATTTTAAACGCAGCTTTTTAACTGTCAGAAGATGAAAGAATGTTCTGTAGGTTTTTTTTAAACTATCCGGGTAGAACTTTAAGGCAGGATTTGGGCACACGTTTCTATTTGTATTACAAATAAATAAACATTGAATGTGGAATTAGTCTGTAGCTCTAATTTTTGCCTAGTGCCAAGAATAGTGTCGCGTAGACTGTGCGATGCTGTCAGCCTTGGCTGTTGTGTCTCCTGAATGGGAAGTGCTTAAAAAACACGCCGGCTTCCAAGCTGCAAACTTTATTCTGCTGGAAGCTGCCTTCTAAAGTGCAAATGTGTCTGTCACTTACATCTCAGGTAGGTTGGAAGTTTAAAAGACACGACTTGCAGCTGAAGGTCAGGCAAAATGGCAAAGCCACGCTCAGCCACCTGGAGCCTTACAGCATAAGCAGGTGTTCCCAAACAGTTAGGAAGGGGTTCGTGTTCCTGCAGGGGGCTGCCCCAAATGTCCTTCCCAAGCTGAGATGCATCAGGAAACCTGCAGTTTGTGTTTTGCTTTAATTTACTGTGGTGATTTTTAGCCTGACAGGTGGAAATATAAAGCATATTTAACTCGCTGTGGCTCCTTGAGACGTGGGGAGTGCTTGAGGATCGCATCCGCCGCTGCTGAAGCTTTGCCCCTGCTCCTCGAGCACCTTGTGAGCAGGCACCAGCTGGCTCTTGGCAATGCTGCCGGTGGCTGGCTTGGTTAAAATGAACCAACACCTGAATCAGCATTTGTGTGCTACACAAAAAGACTTCTGTTAACCCGTGCCACGTGCTTGGAAGCCAGCTTTGATGCCATGCTCTGCCTTTCTGTGTTTGCACATGTATAATTGATAATGTGCATACAGATAAAATGAGAGCCCATGGTCCTTGAATGGATTTGACCTGGGAAAGGGGGTGGGAGGTGAGGAGAGGGCTGAAAGCTTTTAGGACCTGATGCTGCTTGCTGTGTAACAAAATGGTCTGGGTTGCTCTACTGGAAACCACCATGAGTTGCTGTGCTGTTGATTAAGACAGTATTTCCTTGCACTGTTTTTCTCAGGACCTGTTTCTGACATGGAATAATCTCAGTGTTGTGTTCTTGTGAAATACCTGTGTAAAACCGCTCCTGGAACAAGCACGCATGCTGAATGTCAATAGGTAACAGTAAGGTCGAGGAAGCTGCTCCTCCCACAGCTCTGCTTTTTAATAAGAAAAAGAACAAGTTACACCAAACAATCTTGTGGACAGGCTGCTTCTTCCTCCCTTCCCGTAGCTTTGGTCTGATCCTTTCCTGCCTGGGCTGCGTTGCAGGATATTTTCAGAGGTTCTGCTTTGTTCGTGCTGTTCCTGGGATGATTTCAGTATGTGAAGACCTGAAGAGAGAGTGTGCTGTTACCAGGAGCAGTGATAAAGCTTTTCAGGGGGTTGGAAAGCATGTTATGGGGAGGGGAAGAGCCTGAGTCCCTGTGCTAGGCAGGAGGCTGCGTGGCGTCAAAGATTTCGTGCACGCCTCGGGGTGCGGCACAGCCCGGCCCTGCTCCCCCAGCCTGGGACCTTCCCACTCCTTGGTCTGGAAATCGCTTTTATTGAGCATTAAAAGCTGAAAAAGTGCCCTTGCTGTCTTTGTGGGAGTTATTTAAAGCTCTTTAAAAAGCTCTGTGTGAGACGCACAGGAAAAAGGAGCCGCATGCTGTCTCCTCCGGCAGCGATGGCTGGGTGGGTGCCTCACTTTTAATTTTTTTCCCCAAAAGGAGAGCCCCAGGTTTTGGGGTCAGCAGGGTCTGTGTCTCAGCCCCAGTGCTGCAGGGACACCACATGGGGCCAGGCCTTCCCCACACCCGGCCCAAATTCTTGCTGAGGGAGGGAGGTGCAGGACCAGGCCCTGCCTCGGGCTGTGCCAGTTTGCAGAGCTAAGGAGGTTACTGAAGAGAAAGAGGTGACGTGTTTCTTTCCAGCGGGCTTAGCAGGGCTCATTTCATTTTATTATGCCTTCCCCAGGTGCCACGGGGTGGGGAAACACTTGGTGACCCAAGGTAACTGCATAGAGCAGCTTGTCTGCCATCCTGCGCTGCCTGAGGCGCGGTGACAGACCCCAGTGGTGTAAATGGGTGCACAAATTTTACCAAAATGCCTCATTTTGGGCCTGCATGGGGACTTTGTTCTCGCCGCGGGCAGGCGGTGCACAGTGAGGCCCAGGGGCATCGGCTGCTGGGCAGGGGGCAACGGGGGTGTAAATGTGTGGATGTGTAAGGGGGGGTGCACACATACAGGCAGAGTCACAGGCACATACAGACACACCTCTGTGTATACACATGTAGATGCACACATTACAGACCTATTTTTATATACACACACCCTATAGATGTATATATGTGTATAGATACATATATACATACACATAAAAATACGTATATTTAGCTGCGTGTGCACACATACATTCAAATACACCCCCATATACACATGGTCCTATTCCTATTTACACATACATGTGCACACACAAACACACACACAGGTATATGTACATACACACAGGCATATATATATGCATATGTAGAGCTCTACAAACACATACTATATATACACACAGAGAAGTATATACATTATGTATGTACATATTTGTATAGACACACATTATATGTCAGTATGCATACATGTATGTACACACATACATTGTATTATATAATAGTACACATATATATACACGTATCTATATCAGTTTATCTCTATCTGTCTGTATCTATCTATATGAATATCTATAGCTGTATCTTCTGTAGCTATAGCTATCTATAGCTACATGTACTGCTATATCTAGATCTCTCTATTTTCCACAGCTTTCAGCTCCGGGCAGTCTTATTCACGGGGGAGGCTGTGTTCTGTATTGGAGATGATGTGGGTGTGTGTATCTATGTGTGTCTATCCCACAGCTTTATTTATATATATACATATATATGTATATAAAATACACTCAGACTTCAGATACACTCTCTCTCTCTCCCCCCCTTCACCCCTCAGTGATGCACATTCTCTCCTGTGATCAGGAGATCCCAAGGGGTGTCTGTGTATTTCTGTACGTGTGTGTGCCCCCCATGTATACGTAAACCCCCTCCCTCCCCAGAGCCACCCCACACACTCGCCCTTGCTGCTGGGTGGCCGTGTGCGGGGCAGCGAGACCGTGGGCAGGGCATGGGCTGGGCCCTGCTTTTTCCAGCCCTGGGAGGAAATCCCTGCTGCTGCCACGCTTATTTTGTGGCATTGCAGAGCCACCCTGGTGTAAGACATCTTGAAAACAACCCAGGAATAGCTGCTCTGAGCTGTGTGGATGAAGCTTAACGTTATAGTTCAGTGTTGACAAAGTCAAGGGAAATAGCTAAGCACATTTGCACACCCTGTGCACAAACACACAGCTTGCACATCAGCCACACACCCTGGAATAAAACCCCCAATTCAGCGCCCATCCTGTCACAGAGCACCCATGGGTGCCATGAACTTGGGTTTCTCTCATGGGAGCTTTCCTTGCCCATTGCCTGCTGAAAGATACGGCCCTGCCATTGCTGATCTTGAGCTATTTTTTTGTTGTTGTTGTTGTTTTCAGACTGCATTGTAATTAACGTGGCTGCTATTTTCACGGCACCAAGGTCTGGGATGCTTCTGGGCAAAGCCTTGAAAAGCAGTGAGACTTTTTCCCCAGGAATCAAGCTCTAGACTGATTTCAGTAGGAAAACTGGGGGATCCTAAGAAAGGAGAAAAATTAAGCTGCAAAATTCAAGCACTTTGATGACGGCAGCGGGTGCCAGCACCACACCAGATTTTGGCTCTCCGGGGCAGCCCTGCACCCCAGCCGGTCCCAGGGACAGCCAGCAGCTGTGACATTTAGGATTTCCACCCCAGGTGAGGATGCCAGCAGTGAAAACCTGATCCCTCCCCATTTTATAGCATCAGTGGGGCTGATTCTGCAGCACGCTGGCCCCAAACCCGCATCCCCTGGCCACATGTCCCACCTGACAGCATCCCTTTAAAAGAAGGCTGCAAACCCCTTGCAGCCCATAATAAATCAGTGGCAAACCTCAGCCCCGTGGTCCTCATCCCAGGGGCAGGAGCAACGCCCCGAGTGCATTGGGGTAGCAGAGAACGGGAGCAGAGGCTCTTTGTTTTTTTTTAAAATACCGTATTTTTAATCCTTAAAAAATACTAGGACAGTATTTAACACACTTCATTCATTACACATCAGGTGGACATATGCTTTCTTCTCCTTCATAAAATTAATATTAGCATAAATAATTCTGTTATGCAAAAAGAAAGATTTTTGTCGAACAGCACTGACCATCTGGCTTGGCGTGACACCAAATATATACACTTATAGTACACGTGCGGACCCTTGCTGGACGCAAGCTCTTCGAAACTGCTCAGTTTGTAGAAAACACTTTGAACATTTTTTTTTTTTTTTTGGATTTTTTAAAAAAGATTTTTGAAAAGATTTCTTGATTTTTTTTTTCCTCCTTTGCTTAAACAGGCAAATATTTCTAGAATAAGTATGTACAGCTGGACGCTGGAGATATGCGTTAAGGTGCTTTAATTTGCTATTATTCGTATTCAGTGCATCAAGAAGGCAAATTAAAACCTCCAGCTGATTGCTTCATGTAGCTGAGCAGTCCGAGAGCTGCAGCTTCGCTGTGCCCTGTGGGAGCCCCCCAGACCCCGCAGCCCCTCGGGACGGATTCATTATTTCCACCCAAGTTTGCTCTTTTTCAACCCAGCCGAGAGATTCCCCTTCCTTGGGGCAGGGGAGCCCTGGGGTTTGACACAGCCCCACTATGGAAATTAAAAAAAAAAATCATGAAAAAATGGAAATTGCTAAAGATTGTTCCCCTGGGGATGCTGCACCTGGTTCACCCCGGGTTATGGGGTGCGCACTTGCCCCGTCCCTTCTGCACCACTGCCAGCCCTGCTAGGGCAGGGCTGTCCTAAAAGCAGTTTGAACCCATGGCATAGGGCCACCAAACAGGGGCTGGGTTTGTCTGCTTCTTGCTTTTTTTTTTTTTGGCATGCTTTTTTTTTTTTTTTTTGGTGTCATTGGTCTTTTTTTTTTTTTTTTTCTTTTTTGGTGTTTGTCTGTTTTGGACCTGTTTAGGCGATTTCACACAAAGGGGTGCGTTCTCGTCTCGTCTCTCAGCCCCCAAGTCCCTCGGCATCGAGACGAGCATCTCCCGGTGAGCAGCGAGCGCCAAGGAGGGCGGCGAGAGGGGGCCGAGCCCCCCGGCCCCGCCGGGAGCATCACTCCAGCACCTTGGCGCTCTGCTCCTCCTCCGCCTCTCTCCTGCGGCTGCTGCTTTTAAAAAATCCGAGCTGTAGGGATCAGAGAGAAGAGAAAACCCCGCTGTTACTTCAGCTGGCTGTGTGGGGGTGCCTTGCTTTTCAAGGGGTGTTGTCAGGCAGTTCAGACCCCAGATATAAATACAGGGGAGGTGGAAAGAGGCTGGAGAAGGTTTTGATGCCCAATGGAGCATCCCCGGAGCTGGGACTGGAGGGTCCAAAGCTGTTTTCTTGCCAGGTCCCCCATGAGAGGAGGACGAGGTGGTGCTGGGGGGCTGTGGGTGTGGAGCTGGGGGCAAGGGGTCCCTCCAGCGTGGGACACCACAGATGGGGGTTCTGCCGAGCTGCAGCCACCCAAAATAGATGGCCCAAGGGGCTGCTCACCTTCCAGAGCGCGAGCACGAGCAGCGCCAGGAGCAGGAGCCCCCCTAACGTGCTCCCCAGGATGATCCAGATGGGGATCTGTGACTCCTCCGGCTTGGAGATTTCAAATGTTATCTGCAAAGAGCACAGAAACGTGATGGTGGGGATGCTGAGGGTGCTCGAAGTTTTGGGGAGCTGCTGGTGCCCAGCTCCAGCCCTTCTGCCATCCTCGGGGCTTTGCCCTGTGGGGTCAGGGCTCGGTGCTGCAGCCTCCCCAGAGCTGCTGGGGCTTCATGGCACCGTCCTGCCCCACGTTTTTTTTGGGTTTCCCAGCCTGGGAGCTGGTCCTGGCTCACCTGGCGGCTGGGGTCCTCCTCGCGGAAGACGAAGGGGCTCCCGAAGCGTCGCTGGAGGGCGGCGTTCGTGGTGAGCTTCAGTGACTTGAACTTCAGCTGCACAAAGAGAGGCTGGAGCTGAACACCAGGCGTGGCACAGGGCCCAGCAACCCCGGCTGGGTGCCCCCTGCTGCCCCCATGGCTTTGCCCCAGTTGATCGTGCAGGTCAGCGAGTGAGGGTGGTTAATTGCAGCAAGAAGGATTGCTCGGGATTAAATTCCCTGTGTTGGAATAAATAAGGTTTGAAAGAAGTCACCCCACACATACCCAGACTTCCTGGGAGGGAGAACAATTGCAGGAGAAAATAAAAACAAACATGTTTGCACCAAGTGAGGGCTCCTCGGGTGTATTTCTCAAAAGCCACGCGTCTGCTCTGGGAGGACTTACTGCTTTCAGTGACTTCATCCACAGATTGCCACGCAAGTGCAAGTTCATCTCCTCGTTGGGGGCTAGTTTCACATTGCAGTCGATGGAAACGACGTCGGAGTTGCTGTGGTTCTGCAAGGGGGGAAGGTGGTGAGGGTTGGAGCAGCACCCCTGCGGGCTCCGTGCCGTCCCCGCGTCCCCGCTGTGCCACCAAGAAGGGGACAACCCGTGGGGCACCCCTTCCATGGGGTTTCTCTGTGGTTTGGGGAGGCAGGGCTCAGCACGGGGCTGGGATCAGCCCATGGGGACACGTACCAGGAGCGGGGTGCGGGACAGGTCCTCCTCGGTGGGCGTGCTGCGGTAGTCGGTGGTGTTCCCCCAAACGTTGCAGGTTGTGTTCTCCTGGGGAGGAGCAGGCAGGGATGGGGACAGGGACACGCTGGTGCCACCTCCCCGTGTCCCATACCCATCCTGGTGGGATGGGGGGGACCCGGACCTCCCGGGGGGCTTTGCTGATGTTTGGGGATCTCATCGCTGCACTGCAGCCCCGCAGGGGGGACATGGGGGTGACCACGGTGTGGGGCACCACATGGGGCTCTCCCAGCTGCTCTCATCAGGCTGCGGTGCTGCTCTCACTGGAGCACACAAAATACCCCAAAGGAGCCTGAGCTGCCCTCGATGCCCGTCCCTCACACAGCTCTCCTCCTCGGGGTCTGCTCCGAGCTCTGTCGCTGCTTCTGCAGCCGCTCAAGCCCCCGGTGCGCCCCAGGCACAGCCGGCTCCTTCAAGACCCTCACGAATTCATTCCATACCGGAGGGAGGTCCAGCAGGGAGAGCTACTTGGACCAAACCCGTTGGCTGCTGCCATTTTCCACGTCTCCAGCCAAGTGAACGCAGAGTGGAGAAGCTCAGGGCACGAGCCAAGACTTTAATAGGGGCGTCCGCGCCGCTGCGAGCACGGGAAGGGAGCTTACAGAGAATGGGGCACCTCCCACCTGGATTTTTGGAGGCCGAAACCCCCCCTTCCTACCTGGTCCACCACGAATTCGGTCAGGAGCAGGAGGCGGTTGCCCGCCCTGGTGGCCATGGGGACGGTGAGCTTGATGGTCACCCCCTCCACGGGGAAGAAGCCCAGGTTCTGCAGCTGCGAGGACAAAGGACGGGGATGGGGGACAGGGGACGGGCAGGGTGACCATGTCCCAGGCCGGGACATCGCCCTGCTTTACCTTGAAGGTGCAGTGGAAGGGGGGGCCAATGCTGTCGTATCTCTCCAGGGAGCTGTTGGATTTGATTTCGTAGTAGTCCAGGCTGGACGCCCTGTCGTGACCGAGGAGGAGAAGTCGTGATGGGGGCTCGGAGCAAGCAGAGCATGAAGAAGCCCCTTTACACCACCCCCAGCACCTCCAGCACCTCGATAAACAGCTGAAAACCACCAAAACCACCCAGAGCCAGTGCCCCAAGGAGAGGACCTTGGGTCTGTCTGTCTGCTTCTGGGCTGGAAACCATCGCCTGCCTCTGCCTCACATAAAAAGGACAGAGGATTTTCATGCTCTTCTGCAGAATTTTCCCCTTCTTTGTAGATTTTTTTTTATTATAACGGAGACATCCAAGGCCCTGCTCGGTGCTTTGAATCTCACATAAATCAGAGGAGGCAAATCACATTTATATCTGGAGGCTGGAGAGCAGGGAGAGGAGCCAGGAGCACCCGATGGGCGAGCTGCCCCGGCACAGGGCCCCAGGGCTCCTTGAAACGATTCCCCCTTTTCCTCTCCAGGATGCCCAAACTTGAGGCTTTTGTGCTATTACCTTTCCTCCAAGTTCTCCCTTCTCCCATAAAGGTGATTTTGGCATTTATTAAATTGAGAATCCCTCCCCCCATGGAAAATTTATGGAGTGAAGTGCCTTTATTTTCTGTGCCCCGCTGCCTCGCGCATAAAAAAAGAGTGGCTGAAGGTCTCCAAAACCTGCTAAGAATTACGGCGAGCAGTGCCAGGGAATGTGCTGCTTGGGCCCGTTTTTTTCCTTGTAATCGGGTTAATAAATTATCGTCTGTGCCTGAGCTCCCTTCTTGCTCTGGACAGCGGACAGACACTGCTCTAGTTGATGCCGATGCCCAAACCCCTTCCATGCGCACCCTCCCTGCGTCCTTTTGGTGAGGTGATTTTAAGTGGCGTGGCTACCGGCCCAGACACAGCTTTACAGCCCCGGCACGGGCTGCTAACACATGTTATGAACATTAATACCTACAAAAAGTCGATTTTCCCCCTTAAAAAGAAATCGCACTCACACCTTATTTAATAACACCCCTGTGTCTAAGTGCCGTGAAGCGCGCACGGCACCTCCCTGCTTCTGGCTGTCGGTTTTTCTTTTTTTGCCCCCAATTTTGTGCTTCCTTCACCCCCCCTAAGCCCTGTCCACCCCTCACCTGGTGAAGAGCAGGTCGGCTTCGTACTTGAGGTGGAAATTGAGGTGGGCGACATTGTCCTCCTTGGTGCTCTCCTTTTCCTCACTGTCACTGAAACATCAGCAGAGCACAGGGTGAGCACCTCCCGGGGGGTTATTTTTTTTTTTGGGGGGGTTGCAGGAAGCACATGGGGAAGGGCTCAACTTCTGCTTTATGGCAAAAGGCTCAAAGAGAAGCAATCTTACTCCTTTTTATGAGCCCAAGGCCATAAAAGCCAAGCTTTTGGAGGAAGGTTTCACACGCAGCAGCAGCAGCAGCAAAGCGGTCCCGCGCGCACCAGCCCCGGCAGAGAAAACCCTTGGCTGCTCTCTGCCGCGGTGATTGATGGAAACGAGAAACAAACCCTAACGAGGTTTCACTTGGCTGTCAGAAAAATTTACCTGCGCGGGGCGAGTGAGCGAGGAGGGTTTGGCGAGGCTGCTAGGAGAGGTTTTTCCTGGGAATATTTGCAGCTGAGCGAGTGGCTGCGGGGAGCAGCGGTGGCCAGAGACCCTTTGTGCTCAGCGCAGGACCTGGCAGCCACTGCCCGGGCCTCCCACACAGGGGAAAATGAGGGTTATAATCTCTAGGTAAATAAAAATAGCCTAAAATAAAAACGCAGGGCTCTGCAATAACCTATAGAAATTGGGTTTCCATGCGGTTACTCCCCGAGGAGGGTTTCTGGATGCCTCCAGCACCACCTACAGCTATGGAAGCAGCAAGCCCAGCACCAAGCAAAGCACCGCAGGGTCTGGCCCCCCCCAGCAAAACAGCTCCAGCTGCAAATGGAGAGGGGGGGAAGGCAGCAGCAGCTTGGCTGCAGTGGGAAATGTGGCAGGATCAGGGCAGGTGATGTCCCGCTGACATTGCAGACCCGTGCGAAGGCAGCAGAGGGAAGAAGCAAGCGTGAACCTGTTGGCAGTCAGGTAGATCTCCATGCTCTGCAGGAAAATTGCCTTGCTGAATTCAAAATCCAGGCGAAAAGCTACCTGCGGGGGTTGGAAACAGAGGGGAGAAAATATTAAGGGGGAAAAAACCCCCAAGTGCCAGCCGGGGGAGTGCTGCTGGGCTTTGGGCAGAGCCTTGCCTTCCCTGTGGGAAGTGAGGCCGTGCCGGGGATTTGCAGGATTTGCTCTCTGCCTACGCCGTGCTGCATTTTTTGCTCTGAGGCTGGAGAACAAAAAAAAAAAAAAAAAAAAAAAAGCATCCCCTTAAAAGAGGGAAATCTCCGGGGGACCGGCAGCGAGGGGCCGGCACCGCACATCTGCAGCACGGGGTCCGCTGGCGGGGGACGGGGGCCAACAACAATAAAATGTGATAAATGTCACATCTGCGCGAGCCGTGGCAATGACCTCAAACTGTCTGGGACGGCACAGCTGATTATAATATTAGCGCTCCTGCTGCTGGCCGGCCAAATTTCCATTTCCAGCTTGTCTTTGTCTTGGCAGGACCTGGCCTACCTGATGCCACGCAGATGCATTCCCAGCCCCCGTAGGTCATGGGGAGTCGGGCTGCTCCCTCCTCGCACATGGCCACAGGCATCCAAGAGGGCTTTATTTTTTTTTATTTTATTTTTTTGGGAGCTTTAAAGCCCAGAGAGGTGCCTGGAGCTCGTCTGTCATTTTTGAGCTCCTGACAGGCGAAGGCTCTGGCCGGACGTGGTGGTTGGAAAGATTTCATCACGAGGGGCTCGGTCGGATGCCTGCAGGCACGTGGGGAGGGCAGGTGGCATCTCATGGGGAGCGTGGTGGCTTTGTGTTTGTTAATCCGAGTCAGGAAAAGGCGCAGTGGAAAGGCAGAGTGGAAAATTTGGGTCCTGCTTGTGAAAATGAAGTGGCAACCCCCTCACCCTGCACACCTGGGGCTCCCAAAGCGAAGCTGTTTTCGGGGGAACTGCCTTACCTTGGCTTTCGCTCGGAAGAAGGGGTAGCTCACGTTGCAGACTCGCTTGTTGGGGTGCTTCTCGTCGCTCATGCAGTCGATGTTGATGTCCGTGTCATCCTGAAACGGGATGCGGGGCGTTCATGACATGGGGTTTGGCCACGGGCACCAGCCCCACAGCCACACACGTCACAAAGCCAGCCAATGTGCCTCGGGAGAGGGGCAGTAACTTTCAAGGAACACAAACAAGCAAGCAAAAGCCTCCCTGCAGGCTGGCAGGGCCATTCTTGGAGAGCAGCACCTCTAACCCGCACCTTCCAGCTTCCCCAGTTAAATCCTCTGCCAAAATTCAGCTACGGAGATGAACGAATAAATCTGATTATTCTTGGCACCGTGGTCAGGAAGACGATTTGTCTGTGATCACGGCTCACAGGGAAGCATGAGGTAACTACAGATGTTATTCTGCAGGGCCACTGGCTAAGGGGTAATAATTAATTAGCTCGTCTCAATAATTGGGTGCCTGCTGCTGGAACACCCTCCAGCTCGCCAGCGGGGCTTGGGAGCTTTTGCCCATTGCTCCCGACCGGTTCCCTCTGCTTGGCGAGCTGCTTGATGGCAGCACGAGGCTTCTGCAACCAGATGAAAATGTTTTCTGTAACCACTTGCTGCGTTGCTCTCCCTGTTACCTAGCACCGTGGGCTTTTCTTCCTCTGTTAATTGGGAGGAACCCATCACCAAACGCACTCCTCTTGCTCTGCGGGCGGCGTGCCCCACAATTTTCTGTTGGCACAGGGCTTAGGAAAACAAACCGTGGGCCACGCCACCCGCTGGAGGGTATGAAGTCACTGGGGGGGGGGACCAGAGGGGGCTCAGCACCATCAGCAGCTTTCCCAGACCTTGCTGAGAGAGGGTTTTGCATAGGGCTGGGTGGACGAGGGGCAGGAGCGGTGCCCAGGCAGGGTGCCTGTGGCACGGAGCAGCGCTGGCCATGTGGCTACTGGCCCCTGTGTGCAGGAGGTGGACCTCAGCGGCAGCAATGCAGCCCTGACGGGAACTTGGCCACGTGCAGCGAGTATTTTTAAACCGTTGGAGTAGGAAAATAAAGAGGGGAAAATCGGTTCATCTGCATCCGACCTTAGTTCAGGCTCGGAAGATGAAAACGTTTCTCTGTTTCCAAAATAAAGAGGCCACGGACGCTCAGGAGCCAAGCCCGTACGCATGCCAAATTTACGAGGGGCAGAGAAATTTTGGGCTCTGGTTTTGGGCTCCCCAGCCGGGCAGGGGCTCCCCACACAACCCCGGTGCGGCACCTTGGGGATGAGGCTGGCGAACTGGAGGTTCCTGGAGAAGGAGATGTTGAGCACGGTGCTGTAGGCGTTCTCGCCGCGGTTCTCCAGCGTCGCCTCCACGGCCACCCTCCTCCTGGTGCTCTCGATGACGAAGACGGAGGCGTCGAAGGAGAGGCTGAAGGAGGAGCAGGCGGGCGCAGCCCTGCGCAGAGCCCTCCTGCAGTACTCCCTGTGGGAGGAGGTGGCCGTGAATCCCACGGGACTCGGGCACGGACCCTGCCCCTTGGACCCTGCCCCTGCCCGGGGGGGTTTAGGAATCACGGCTTCCTCATGTGGACCAGAGAGGAACGCTATTTTCCTTCTGATTTTTTGAATAATGGTGTCCGGCTGTCTGGGACCCAGTTATCCACCCGTAATGCAGCCGAGGAGTAAAAATAAAATAGATCTGATGCCACCGACAAAGGGTGAGGACGGCGTTTAGCTCCGGCCAGGCTGAGGTCGCCGTCCAGGGAAGTTCACCAACAGACTGCAGAGGCAGAACACGGAGTGATTTTGCAGACTTGGTGAGTGCTTGGGCCTTAATTTTCTTTATAAAAAATATGGGGAAAGGAAATTATAAAAGGTTTCACATCAGGGCTGCCTCCTCCCTTTAAGAGCAGAGCAGCCAGGGCGCCGTTCTGAGGGAACGTGTCTATTCCAACAAGTAACCCCAAAAGTGATTTTCTCAGCAGAAATCACCATCGTACCAGCTCTGAGCAGGGGTTCGGGCTCCTGTGCTCCTGAGGGATGACCTTTAAAAGCTCCTTAAGGGATCAGACACAGCGTGTAATTACTTCTGCTGCGTGAGTCAAGCCTGCGACTGCCAGGTGGGTAACGCCAGCCTCGCATTTTGTCCCCTGTTATTTACTGATTTGTCTTTGGGGCCCATCACCACGGCACCAGATATCAGGAGCTTTGTGGGCTCCCTGACCAGACACCAGTTTGTTCCACCAGCAGCAGGAGCAGAATTGTCCCCAGGGACCGGGTCGCAGCTGCTGGTGGTCACTGGGGCTGCAGAGCCCCAGATTTAGGGAGCCCAGGGGGGGAGGATGCTCGGTGAAACCCACTCACATGGCACTGGGCACATCACTTCGGGCATCGAGGACCAGGTCAGGGACGCAGTGCTCATCCTCGTTGCATCCATTCCAGAACGGGACCTGGTGGGGACGACAAGACAGCGGGGTGATGCTCTGTGCCCCTGGCTGTGAGCCGCAGGCTGCAGGGGATCCTGGACATTTTGTGATCACAGGAGGGACGGGGGGTCACAGCCCCAAGACAAAGCAGCAGATGGTTCCCCCAGAGATAAGCCCACTGACCAAGCTTAGCCCCAAATTGGCTTTTCAGCTCCAGCTCTGGACACCGGTGTCCTCTACAGTCCCTGAGCCCCTCCAACTTCTAGCACCCCTGCGGGACACTAATCACTCCTGGTATGCACCCAGCCTTCAACAGTTAAGCTCCTCTTAAGAAATCCCACAGCAAAACCACCCGGCAGGGAAACAAGAAACGGAGATGCTCAGCCTCTGGAAGAGCTTTGCAGGATTGCCCTTGCTGGGTGGATTTTGCTCAGCTCCAGCTGACAGCAAGGATTCCTCACCCGCTGCCTTGCAAAGCCCCTGGTAAGGCCCCCAGGGGAGGGATTTGCACGTACCGAGACCTTGAGCGAGGTGGGCCAGCCGTCGTCCAGCATGGGGCCGCTCTCGGGGTGCTCCAGCTCGTAGTCGACGGAGAACGTCACCGGCTTCACGTAGTCAGCCGTGTCCTGGGACAGGCAGAGAGCACGGCTGAAAGGGGCAGGACCTCTCCCAGCTCTCCCCGTGCCTTGCCCCTAACGCACGAGGTGCGCTGGGCTGCTCTGCACCGAGCTCCTTCTGGAGCTCAATCCCCGGCTCCGGCTCCAGAACCGAGTTTCCCAGAAGTTCATGGCAGTTCAGGCTGGGGCTTGGGGCCGGGCCAGTCTGGCAGCTCAGCCCTCGCTGGCTTCCGAAGAATTCTCATCATTCTCTGGGAATGTTTGATTTTGGCCAGGTTTGTGCATCAGCTGTTCCCCACGAGCCATGCCGAGGGTTTTGCTGGCTCCTGCGCCTAGGGAGATGAACCTGATGGTCTGGGCTGCAGAGGATGAGAGCAGCGGGGGCTGGCACGGGGATGCAATGGCTCCCGACGGAAAATAAAAATGAATTTTCATTGATTTTGGAGCAGGAGGACCAGTCTGATCCAGGCACTGAGTGCACGCTGTCCCTGGTGCATGGTTAGTGGCTTGTAGAGGAGCGCAAGGAGCAAGCTGGGGTGTGATGCAGCCCGTGCTGCAGCTCCGTGGCCCTGGTCCACCCCCGACCACATCAAACCCGGCGTGAATAAATCCGGGCTCGTGGCCCAGGCTTGTTTCCAGCCACGGGAGGCCATCGACACCACCATCACCCTGTTGATGCATCCCCACTGCATCTCTGCTTTGCGCGAGGAAAGCGGCTTCGCTGGGGCAGACACAGCCCCGCAGCAGAGGCTCCTGTCCCATCCCATCCCGTCCCATCCCGTCCCATCCCATCCCGTCCCAACTTACCAGCACGTGGAAGTGGAGCCTGTCGCAGTGCTCCTGCCCCGCCAGCAGCACCAGTGCCTGGTGAGCATGCCGCTCCCCGCTCTCGTCCAGGAGAGCCCTCGGCGTGTACCGCCGCTCGTCGATGGTGGCATTGTAGTGCAGCGCTGCAACGAGAGCAGGGCGGCTCAGGGCTCTCCCCGTCCTCACATCTCCTGTGCACCAACCCCGGGGTTAAAAATTGGGCTCTTGTGCACTCCAGTCCTGCCACTCTGCTGGTGCCGAGATGCCTCTGGGGGTGGAGGGCAGGGGCGCGCCGCGGGGAAATTCGACTTGGCTGCTGTTGCCTTTAACCCAAATTTCTTTGGAATAAGCATCCACTTTCCAGGTCAAACCAGGAACTTCAAGACCGAGTAAAATTAGTGCAGGATATATAAATATTTGGCTCATATATCCACGTGCTGGCCTGTAACCCTTCTGGAGGTACTGCTGTGCTCTCCCCGCGGCTTTGCTGCAGATGTTTGCTTCCTGCAGCGCAGGGGCAGCAGCCGAGGGTCCCCAGCCGGTGCTGAGCAGGAGGAATCTGCACCCACCACAGCACCATGACACAAAACGTGCAGGGAAGCAAAGAGCTGGCAGCAGCACTGCCCACAGGGAGGCATTTCTGGGTAGAAATCACGTGAAAATGAATACATTTGGCTCTGCTCGTGACCTGCTTTTTCCCGTGCTGGAACGCCCTGCGAGAGCGATTGCTGCTGGGTCCCGGGGGCTGAGCCGCCCTCGTCCCCTCCTGCTGAGCCACGGGCACCCCCTGGGTGGGCGCGGGGTCACGGCTACGTGCGGGGCTTTCAAAGCAGAGCCGGCCAACCCAGCCGTAAAGATCCCCTGAGCCGTTCAGCAGGGCGCACATCTGGTCCACAGATGTGTCCCGCAGCAGTGGAAGGATGGAGGAGGTCTGCGGGACAGCCACATCCCCTCCTGCCCTGCCCCGGGGGCTGCGAGGTGCTGAGAACAGCGCTGTCACATACATCATGGCCAGGCAAGCCTGGGACAGAGGTGAGAGGAGGCTGAGCCCTGCCAAGGGTTTGTCCTTGGGGAGCTCCTTGGCACGGCGCAGCGGCGGAACAGGGTCCCCGCTACGCTAGCCAGGAGCAAAAAGGATTTGAGGCTGCTGGTGGTGTGCACACCCCAAACACACCAAGCTCCTGGCTGGTTCCCCGAGCTGGGATCTCCCTCGGGGCTGGAGAGCCCTGTAATGAGTGATTTGGGGTTTTTGCAGCACCAGCAGCCCCGCTGCTTACCCACGCTGGCTGTCTGGAAGTGGGCCGAGAGGAAGACGGCGGTGAAGCAGATGAAGGCCGACATGCAGGTGGCATCCTTCCCGTTCCGCTTGCAGTCCTTGGTGAAGATGTTGATTTTGGAGGGCTCGAAGCGGATGCTGGCGTTGATCTGGACGACGCTGCGGGACCTGGGGGGGTGAGCGAGGGCCGGGAGGTCGCTGCAGCACGGGGCACCCACGCGTGGCTCAGCAGCCCCCGGGAGGCTCCCACGTCTCCAGGGGAGCCCTTTCCACACCGTTCCCAAAGGCCACCACGAGGTGCTGACCTGCCCTCAGCTCAGCTGTGTAATGTTGGAGGAATAAGATCTCCAGCATGCGTTGGCCTCCTGCTTATGGCAGTGAAGAGGCTCAGCACTGAGGGCAGGATTCGGCCCCTTGCACCCACATCAGCGTGTCTGAAGCCAGCCCCGGGGTGGGTGCAGGTGGCACAACTCTGCTGGGGCAGCTACCTCCGTCCTAACAGCCTCAAGGGGCCTTAAAAATGTCAATCAGATTGGAAAATACCGAGTTGCTTTGTTAAATAAGGAGTGAGGGAATCTGAGCGAATCATCACAGATGAAATCACTGCTTTGAAGCTCCTGGGGAACTAACAAGGAAATTGCGCACAAAACAACCCTGATGTCCGGCTAGGGCTCTGCTACATCTGAAATCCCCTGGCCCTGCTTGGAGAGGGGTTGTTATTCTGGAAAGACGGGTCGGATTTTTGGGAGGTTACTTCTCCCCTGGAAACGTGAGCGAATTGCAACGAAATTGGGGCAGGGGCAGTGCCAAATGAGACGCAGCTAACCAGAGCAGCACGGCGTTCCCAAGAGAGCCAACAGCTAAGTCCACGAGCCCATCTTCGTTCATGTCCAGCTGTCCGTGGATGCTGCATCCAAAATACATCAGGCCTGGTCCGAGGTCTGCAGCTGCTATCCGCTGAAAAAGCAAAAAAGGGGAAAAAAAAAATAATCCAGCCTGGTTTCCATCAGGAGCACCTCTGCCTGCGAAGCTGGCCTCCAGCCGCAGCCACATGGAGGGGGCTTCACACGTGAGCAGGGGCACACCGAGGGTCGCTGTGCCAGTCCCTGCCACGTTACTGGGTTCCCCTTCCCCAGTAATTACACCAAACTTAATTTTGGGACTGAGGGCAGTTTCCCCTCGGAGACACCATCCAAAGATTTCTGCTGACGTTTACTGTTTCTCACAAGTGTTTCTAATATTTTCTCCAAGGCAAGTCCCTGCACCGAGCACTAAGCATTTCCCCTAATTTTTAACATGTTTTCCATACCGTACACTTGTTTTGCCTCGGGCCCACCAAAACAGAAGCTAGCTAGTGACTGTGCAAGGAGGAAATACTGAGCACTAATTCCTGGCCCGTGGAAGTCTTTGACCAAACACCCTCCGACTGCGCTGGCGCCCACGGACATCGACTTCACGCTGAGTTTGGTTGGTGAAGGATGGGGCCGACCAAAGCCCCGGGAGCTGTACCTGCTTGTACTTCTTCAGGACGGTCTCCTGGAAGCCGAGGAAGATGTATATTGCTCCTTGGTGGTCGTCCTCCAAGGGCGCCCCAACCACGACGTCGTTGTAGGAGTCCTGGTTGAGGTCGGGCACGGCGGCGATGCAGGAGCCGAAGCGGGAGTTCTGGTAGCTCTGCAGGTCCCCCAGGGCCCCGCTGGAAACAAAGCGGTTCTGTGGGGATAAAAGGGGAAAAAATAACTCAGCAGCAAGCTTGGAAAGCCAGGAAAACCCCCAAAGGCAAAGAGACAAGAAGCAACCCCTTGGAGCCCTATAAAATAAAGAGCCCGACACCTATCCATGGAGCCTTTCATCCCCTGGGTTGCTGGGATGAACGGAGGTGCTGTGGGGTGGAAACGTGCCCCTGGCAGTGGGGGCAGCTCCGGGGATGCTCTGCTGCTCCTCTGCAAAGCCTGGTGCATGCACAAACTTGGGGAGAGCCAGGAGCTCACAAAAAGGAGCCCAGGAAGAGGGGTGCTGAGTTGGCATGAGAAGGAAATGGGGTGAGCCTTCAGCCAAGGTGTGGGTGAGCCCCATGCTGATGGCTGCTTTGCCTTCCTTTTAAAGCAACATAAATAATTGCACGAAATTTTTGCTTTAGATATGGGGATCCCTGCTGTGCCGGGCAGCCTGCGCAGCCTTGAATTCTGAGCACCATCTTCTTGCTGCTCCTGAATCCCCAGGGCCCATCAGATTTGGGTCAGAAACTGCATTTTTTTTTTTTTTACCAGGATTTTAGGGCGGCAAAGCAGCAGGCAGGAAAACCAGTATGATACGTCCCACCTGTGCCTCAAAGTGCTCATGAAAGGGACAACATCGCCTGGGGGCTGTGGGCGAGGGGACCCCAGGGACCCAGCCCCACGGTGGTGCCTGGGTGTGCCCGTACCTCTCGCAGGGCGTAGACGTAGACCTTGCCCCTCTCCCTGCCCTCGCTGAAGTACATGGGGGCTCCCACCAGCAGCACGTCCGTGACACCATCACCATTCACATCCAGGGAGTTGATCTCGCTTCCGTAGTAGGAGCCGATCTTGGGGAAGACAGGAGAGGAAGGCTCAAACCCCTTCCTTCCCCGAGCTTTGGAGCCGTGGGTGCACGAGACCCCTGACCACGGGCAGGTTGTGCTGCTGAGCCCCTCAAACACTCTGAGCACCGTGCCCTGGTGTTACCTGCTCTCCCTTCAGTGCCTGGTGGATGGTGAGGTTGCGGTTGTTGTGCATGGTGAAGATGATGACCTTCCCCGTGTGGTTGAAGCGCGGCGCTCCCGCGACGTAGAGCCGCTCGCGCGCGGTGGACACGACGGAGGAGACAGTGTAACCTGCATTTCGGGTGTGGGGGTGAGCAGGATCTGTCCCCCTGCTCGCCCCCCATCCCACAGCCTGCCTGGGGTCAGCTCCATGCTGCCGGCACAGCCCTGAACGTGGCTTTGCCAGCGATGCAGTGATGCAGGTAAAACCCCTGTCATCACGCACGGAAGGTTTTGCTGATGCTGGGTGTGAAAACTCAGGGTGCAATAAAAGCTGTGCATCCGTCCCAACCATCGCTCACAAATACTTATGCCAAGCTAACGACCTCCAGCCATCCCAATTTCTGACCCCGCAGGATTATTTTCTGTGCTGGCACCAGCAGCGCTGCATGTCACGCACTTGCTCACGGTGGGCTTACACAGGAATATAATGCTGGGGTTGCAAAATCCCCTTTTTCAGACTTGCAGGCAGCTCCAGGCTTCTGCACATTCGCAGCTGGTTTTAAATGCTGCTTAAATTATCAGACACTCAAAGCACGGCCAACACTACAGCTGGATCAGATCCCTCAGGGTCACACCAAGCTGAGTTTTGAGTAAGAGAGGGGCTGGTGGGGCTTACAGAGCCCTTTCCCTGGGCACTGACTGTCCCTTAGTCTCTGCCTTCCCATATATTCCCCTCCTGGGAGGAGATTTCTAAGCAGAGCATCAGCCCTGAAGCACCCAGGTCCTCCTGGAGCTGGGCTGCCGTGCCGCAGGATGCACCAGGGCTTTCTTAACATTCCTGTCTTTCCCATTGCTTCCAGTAAGCAAAACAGCACCTGGGGTTGTTTGTGTCCCCATCCACAGGGGGAAGAGCCTCCACGTGCCGGGGGGTGACCCCACAGCCCCCAAACCCTGCTCCGTGCCCAGCTGGGCGCACACAGCCCGGGCAGAGGCTGCGTTTTGCAACCAGCTTGGGATCCTCACCGCGGGGCTCCCACACATGGAACGGATTAGCACAGCAGGTATTTCCTCCCCGGGCATGAAATTTCATCAGTGTTTCTTAAACTGTTCCAGTAAGCACTGCGAATGACCCGGGCTGGACGGGGTCTGAGCTGCTTCTGCACTTGAGTCGTGTTTGTGCGGCACGAAGCTGTCCCCGGGTGCCAGGGGCAGGGCAGGTCCAAATATTAACCAAATATTAAGCACCCAAATATTAAACACCCAAATATGAAGAGCCCAAATATAAAGCAATTATTAAGCAGCCAAATATTGAGCTCAAATATTAAGAGCCCAAATATTAAGAGCCCAAATTTTAAGAGTCCAAATTTTAAGCCCCCAAATACTAAGCCCCCAAATATTAAGCAAATATTAAGCACCCAAATAGTAAGAACCCAAATATTAATCAAACATTAAGCACTCAAATATTAAGTGCCCAAATTTTAAGAGCCCAAATATTAAGCAAATATTAAGCAACCAAATATCAAGCACCCAATTATGAAGCACCCAAATATTAAGCAAATATTAAGTACCCAAATATTAAGCATCCAAATATTACGCACCCAAATATTAAGAGCCCAAATATAAAGCAAATATTAAGCACCGAAATATTAAGCACCCAAATATGAAGCACCCAACCACGACCGCATCCCAGCGATTGTGCCCGGCGGGGCTCCCTCACCCAGGTAGGCGCCGTGGTTCTTCAGCTCCTCGGGGAACTCCTGGAGGTAGGACTCACGCAGTGGGATCACCTTCCCGCTGCTGGTCTCCTTCAGCACGGCCCCGTTCCAGTCGTAGGCACCCACAGCCCCCAGCAGGATCCCATCCTGGGAGGGGGGACAGCAGCCGTCGGCACAGAGCCAGAGCACCAAAAATCCCGTGCCAAAGCTCTGCAGGTGGCCTTGGGGATGGGTTTGGGGCCTCTTTTTGTGCTATTTTTCTCCTATTGGAAGCAATTCTTGCCCTCACCGCCCGTAGGGGTGAAGCTGATGCGTGCAGAAGCTGGAATGGGTGAGGAACCGGTGGGCTGGGTTTTGTGGGGGAATGCTCACGGGGGTCCCTAATCCTGGGCTGTGTGCCCTCCGAGGGATGCAGGGTGCGGGGAGGGAAAACAGTGAATGGTCCCTCCCAGAAATCATGGGTTTTGCGGGAAGGGGCAGGAGGAAGGCCCCTTCTTAGAAAATAAAAAATAAAATAATATAAAATAAAATAAAATAAAATAAAATATAAAATAAAAAATAAAATAAAAAAATAAAATAAAAAATAAAATAAAATAAAATAAAATAAAATAAAATAAAATAAAATAAAATAAAATAAAATAAAATAAAATAAAATAAAATAAAATAAAATAAAATAAAATAAAAACCACTGCACTCCCTCCCCACCCGTTTTCCACCGGTCAGCCGCCCACAGCAAACACGCAGGCGGGAGCAAAGCAGCGGGGTCACTCTCTTACTTCCACGATGTGAGATGAGAAGCCCGTCTGGGACATCTCCAGTCCAAAGGAGATTTCATTCTTGTTGGTTCCTTCAATACAAACAAACAAAGACGCTGTCGTTAAGGGGAAGCTTTCCAGGAGATGATCCCTGGGTCTGGCTGGGCTGCAGGGCCACCTCCACCCTGCTGGAGCACAAAGGTGCCCGTGCCCCCCCTAAATACCTCCAACTACACATGCTCGTGCTGCTAATGAGCCACTGAATAAATGCAGAATAAATAAATAGCAGGAGTGCTGCCCCGTGTCCTAGCTGCAGACTGCAGGAGCTCATAAACATGCGGATTCAGAGGATCTCACTTAATTATTGCAACTGGCTGAAATTCCTCACCCAGTGAAATGTTCTTCCACAGAAGTGCTGGGCTGGCTGAGATCACTGGTGGGGAGTTTATGGGCTGGTTTGACCCAAATTCCCCCAAACACAAACGTTCAGTGAAAACCCTCCACTTTTTATTTCAAGGCTTTGTCCCAATATGCTATTTTCTTACGAAATTTAGAGAAATGTCATTTTAAAGACAAACAAGCGTGGAAAGAAAAAGGAAAAAAAGCTTTTTAACAGACAAAATGTGTGTGAATCAACTGGAGGCTCCATATTCCTGCCCCCCCCAGCACAAACCATTCCCAAAATGACCCAGCACAATAAATCTGGCTGGGATGCGTGGTGCTGAGCAGCGTGTCCCCGGGGAGGGCAGGGGAGGAGCCCCGCTCACCTTCCAGGCTAAAAATCCTTTCCCCCAGCGCGTCCACGATGTCTTTGAGTGCTGCCTCGTCGGTGACGTTGAAGAAGTGCTTGTCATCCGGGTCGCTCGCTATGAATTTTATCTCATTCAGAAAGGCTTCGGGATTGATCCCTCTTCTGTTATAATAACCCAGTACCTGGGGTTGGGAGAGGAAGGTGTCAGGCGTTTCCACGCGATGGATAAAGCTGCCCCAAAGCACCCCAAATCTTTGTGCCTGGCACCCCGCGATGGGAGCAGACTGGGGGGCTGTAAGGATGGATGTGATTCGGGTGCCCACCCCCAGCACTCACCGCCACCGCGTATCGGGTGACGTTGTCCTTCTCGCTGTCCTCGATCACCTTCTCCAGGTCTGGGCTGTCGTGCGACTCTCCATCTGTGATTACAATCATTACTCTCTTTGCCCCTTTCCGGCCACCTTTCTGAAACGCTTCCGAGCTGCAATTGAAGAGATGCCCTGGGCTGCTCAGCGTCGCCGGCGGGGTCGTGGCAGCCCCCGCGCGCTCGCCCGTGTCCCCGAGGTGTCACACAGCGCCCTGCATGCCCTGCGGTGGGACACGAGCCCCAGTGGCCAGGTCACAAAGCACAGCGGGGGAATTAAGGGGCTGCTGGCACACAGGGAGGTGCAGTGGGGTGCGGGATGCTCAGGGAATGCTTTAGGACTTTGTAAAAGGGTTTTTTCCTCTAGTGGAGCTGGCTTTTTGCAGAGAGCATCCTTTAACTCAGCAGGATGCACTAAATCTGGAATATGGGTCAGGCTGCGGTAAAAATACGCAGGGACAGAGTTAGTCCTGGGTAAATGAGGAGATGGAGCTGTGGGTTGGGGCTGTGCTGGGCACCCCAGTACCCACTGGGTGAGCAGGAGAGCGGGGCAGCTGCAGGGCAGGACTGGGGGCTGAGCTCTGGGTGCTTTCAGAAAGAGGAGACCCGTTCAGGATCTGCTCCTGTGCCCAACCCCGGTCCCTCTGCAGCTTGAAAACCATCAGATGAGGACTGGGCATTTTTGGAGAAGCATGCTGAGCCCCTGCCTTGCAAACAGCAAGGAGGGATGGAGCGTGGTGGTGGTGGGGGGGAAGGGAATTAAAACAGTCACTGCAAACTCGTTGGGGTGAACGTGAGAGATTTTTACCGAGCAAACTCTATCCCATAGGCGGTCCTGGTTTCTGTGCCTCCTCTTTGCTCTATGTGACTGGCAGCCGCCACCACGTCTTTTACAGACCTGTAGTCATTTAAGTGAAACTCGTGGACCACGTCTTCTCCGTACTGAACCACGCCGACCTAGGGGTTACAGACAGGTCACACCAACAGCACAGAGGGCTCCTGCTCCCAGGAGCACCGGGTCTGCATTTTGGGCACCCCGGCGCTGTGAGCTGCCTGGGAACCATGGGCAGCAGCACGCTGCTGGCCTGGTGCCTGCTCCACGACCCAAAAAATGCACCACGACGTTGCATGACTGAGTATCCATTTGCGTGTGCACAAGCTGCTGCAGGGGGGTTTGCCACAGATGCCTCCTAAAATTGGGCCAGGCAAAAGGATAAAATAAAAGAGGGAAAAGCGCAGCAGGAACTGGATGATATTTTGCCAGCGTTTGGGGCTAGCAGTGACAATAAATATCAAGGCCCAAGAGTGTTTGCAGTTGTGTTCACCCATGGAAGAGGAAGCCACTGGGAACAGGGACTTGGCAGTTTCTCAGCCAGTTTTGCTCCAGGTTAGCGGAGCCAGCAGCTGAGCATCCCTCACTGTGTTCCTGCTGCTACTGGGATCTGACCTCCCCGGCTGTCCATGGCCACCCATAAAATCTCGATTTGCTCCAGTTTTCCCTCTATGGGACCACTGATTGGGACCAATGCTCAATTTTCTTTCCATTTTCTGCCTGCTGTTGCCCCCTGCTACACAGGTGCAGGACAAAGCGTCCGTGCTGTGTTGTGGCCCCACAGCAGCCCCAAAAAAGACAGGACAAGGTTATTTGTGCAAAACACTGAGGACTCAGGAGCAGCCAGAACACATCTGCCCTCCCTTTCTTTGCTTGTCATGGAGCTGAGCACAATCCCTGCGCAACCAAGCGCACGACTGCAGGGCAATTCTCCGATATTTCCATATGATTTCATCCTCCCCATGCCTGGCTGGGGTGTGGGTTGCTGCTCTCCCCGTAGCTCATCTACGGACATTAATGTGAGCATTATTTCCATGGGCTCAGCTTTGCAACGCATACGTTGGAAGTTCCTTTTGAGAAAGCACAGGGCTAAATTACGGTGCTTTTTGGCAGAAAAGAGACTTTGAGAAAAGCCGGAGGAATCTACGTGACACGGGAACGCACGAGCTGTGCACGGGCTTACTTGTATCTGGCCGGGGCCGATGTAAAATTTTTTCAAGATGTTTATCAGGAAGTGCTGAACTTCAACCCAAGGATAGATGCTGTTTGATCCGTCCAGAACTATGATTATGTCCATGTACGTCTGGCACCCTGTGAAAAATACGCGGCGCGTTATTGAACGGCCTTGGCAACACTTGTGAAGGGGGGATTTATGGCCTCATTCCTCGCAGGCAGGTACTTGCTCTTGTGATTTGTTGGGAAAAAAAAAGAAATCTTACTTCAATCGCTCATAAAGCCCTTCACTCCAATATTCGCTGCAATAGGGCAGACAGAAGCCACGTGCATCCTCTCTGCCAAGAGAAGTCTGGATAACTTTCTAAGAATAACGCCCCGTGGTCCTGTCTCTGATTCAGATTTGGGCCTCTATCCTGCCTCATAAGCTACGTACATCAAAGGGCATCCCCCTGCGGGCAGGATCCAGGCCCTGCTCCCCCCTCAGCGCCGTGTGGTGCTCCCGAGCCTTTTCTGCCTCTGCCACCCAAAAATCCCAATTCTCCCCCAAGCCAGGATGGGGAGAAGGAGCACTTGCAGAGGCTGGTGCAGGGCAGCCCTCTGTAGTTTCCTACCACCCATGGGAAAGCCAGGAAGCTCATTTTATTGCCTCAAAATCTAATCGTGTCCCCAGATCTACAAATTTGGGCCAGAACATTTAGCATCCAGTCAATGAGCTCTTTGTTTTGTGCGGCCAAGCTCTGAATTCTTCCCCTATTTTTCCTCCCGAGCCGCGCTGATAAAATATTCTGGATGCTTTTTGTTCTGTTTTGGGGAGAAGAAGGTATTTTTTGTCTTCCCCGGGTGTCAGTCAGAAGGAAAATGTTTACCAGATGTCTGCGTTTGTGACCCCCTTTGAATCACTTCCCTGCAATAATTTCCTCCGCTATCTCGCCTTCTGGCAAGCACCGACGGAGCTTTGTTTGCTCAACGGTACCGAAGTGCTCAGGGCACAGAAATTTGTGCTAGCTTTGAGCTCAGGGTGAGGGCTGGAGGCTACATAAGAATTTCTCCTACTCTGCAGAGCCGGGGCCACGGTCTTGGCGAATCTGAAGTTGGCGTTGACGCGGGAGCACATCCCCGTGGTGTAGTAGGAGCTGCCGCACTCGTGGGACCAGAGCGGGCTGCAGGCCTGGGGAAAAACAAAAAGAAAGCATCAGGGGTGGGCCTGAAAATGCCACTTTTTCACTGCCTGGATGCCGAGAGGCTGGGCAGGAGGAGGTGGGGAGAGCAGGGGCTCGGAGCATCACCGCCAGGCAGAGCTAAACCCCGAAAGAGCAGAGAGGGGTGGCAAAGACCTGGAAAAAGACGTGCCCGCATGCAGACATCCAAACATGCACATCAGGGCGCACTCTCTGCGTGCACCTCTACACGGACCCTCGGCCCTCACCAGGAAGCTGCTGTCCTTGGGGTTGGTGGCCAGGCTGAGCCCCAGGCGCATGTTGTCCTTCCTCTCGGACACGTTGGACAGCGTGACTCTTCCTTCGGAGAGAGGAGCTGGTTAGCGGGGCGCAGCACGCCTCGGTGCCGTGGGGTTTTTTTGCTTTCCCTTTTGTTTTTGCAGCAGTTGTCAAGATAAGACTTTTTTTTTGTTCTTTTTTTTTTTTTTTCTCTTGCCACAGTCAACAAAGAGAAATTTCTTCTGGAAATTAGACTGTGAGTCACTGAGTCTTACGTAGTAAATCCTTAGGAAAGAAACCCTTCTGAGCAGCTCTAGCATCTCATCCTTTATTGTCAGGCCAGCACACACTTAGTGGCTGATTTATGTTTGTGCCTTTCTCTCATTTCCCATGTCACAGTCCAGAAACCAGAAATGGCCCACGGGGCCACCCTTTATTTAGGTTAACAGGAATAGCATTTCGCCCTGGCAAAAACACTTTCTAACCATCCGTTCCCCCAGCACAGCTTCGTGAGGGCACCCAAGCTTCCTCCGCCCCGGCTGGTGATGCTTAACCCTCGGTGATGGCCAGGTGGGGACCGTGGGGGTGACAGGGATGATGGGGACAATGGGGATGAGGCTCCTGCCAGCCTTTCTGGCTCCTGCAACTGCTCTGCACAAGCAGCACAGGACAGAGCCACAATGGTCACCTCGGCCACACAGGCACCTGGCATCCCCACGGGGAAGCCCTGTGCCTGCTTTTACTCAGGTGACCTCAAGGGATTGTGCCAACAAGACAAGATAATCAAAACCAAAATAAAATAGAGTGTGCTCACGGAACTGATCTTTTCATCTGAAACTGGTTTCCAATGGGAAAAGATTGCTTTTTAGCAAGACTCAAATTTGCACACAAAAGAGATTTATTCCCTGGAAAAATCTTGGTGTTCTCACAGCAAAAACCAACCAATCAAACACAAAAAAACCCAACAACAACAACAACAACAAGCACCACCGCAAAACGAAACAAAACAAAAGCCAAAGCAAAACAAAAAAATGCCCAACAAACCCACAATGCTTTCAAACAAAGATGTATTTGGTTCCAATCAATCAAATGCTTCAGATGAGCCAAAGCTCCTCCTCTCTTATCAGCTCTGGTAGAAACCCAGAAGAGTTTGGATTAATGATGATGACAAATAAAGTGGGAACTGCTGCTCCAGCGGGAAACCTCCCCAGACTTTGCCCCCGAGCCCCATCAGTGCTCCTCGAGACCCTGGGAAAGTCCCTGGCTCCCACGTCCCCCGCTGACATGGGGTGTGGGGCTTTGTCCCCTTTGGCCTCGCTGTCAGACAGAGACAGAGGAACCCTGACAAAGGGCCAGGCATTTCCCCCTCCTTGGGGCTGGCTGGGGATGTGTGAGACCCCCCAGATCTCTCCTCCTGCCATGGAAGGGCCCTGGGGGTGGTGGAGCTGGGCACCAGTTCCCCCAGTAGCTGGGCAGGATGGTGCTGGAGGCGAAACTTGCCTCCCTGAGCATCCCCTAGTGGGACCACAAACTCTGTGACACGTTATCAGGTGTTTGATAGTGGGGTAACTCTGCTAACTCTGTCCTGATCGAATAAACTGAACATTTTAAGCTCCTTTAAATAAATCACTTCTTTTACTCTTGCCTGATTTGCTTCATTTTACCCTGCTGATGCTTAAAGCCCAGCACCAGGAGTCATACGAACACCTGAGCTAATGACCTCGTTAAAAAATCCTCCTGAAATGTGGTCCCCATGCTTTTGGGAGCAATCTGGGCAAGACACCAAGGCGAATTTTAAAGAATAAAGCCGTGACAATGAGCAGAAGCTCATTAGAAACGCCCTGCTCCCCCCGCACCCCGTGCCCCGTACCTAGGTTGAGCTTGGTGCAGTTGCTGGGGCTGTCACTGGTCACCGGGCACTTGTAGACATCTCCCGTCTTCTGCTGCCCGTTGGTCTCGTAGGGGGCCCCCACCACCAGCCTGCAGGAAAGAGGTGCCCGTCAGTGGCCTTCAGAAAACAGAGCGTGATCCTGCAGGGATGGGGTCCCGACCCTCTCATCTCTTGCCTCTTGCAGGGTGAAACCCGGTCCCCACCAGCCCCAGGGGACCCTCCAAGCTGGCCAGATGAATCATGGAATCGTAGCATGGATTGGGTTGGAAGGGACCTTAAAGATCACCTAGCTCCAACCCCCGACCCCAGATGACTCGCTTGGAAGCAAAACCCATCAGGTTATGGGGTTATGAGGTCTGCAAACCCATCTGCAGCATGGGGAGGAGCAGAGGACCCCCTTGTCCCCTCCTCTCGATGCATTTTCACGGCTGGCACAGGCAGCAGGACCAGCACTGATGCCCTCAGCATCCACCTGAGGTCCCCAAGGTGGCACTTCCCACTGCTGGGATCACCTTCTGGGCATGGATGTGTGCCAAGGAGTCCTAGTTCCTGCTGAGATACCCAAAGTAATAAGCAGTTGTAGCTCACGCTGGGGTCCGTGGGGAATTTTCCCCACTAAAAAGCTAAAAATGTGAATTTTTAGGACTTTTGCACCGAGCTGGGGTTGCTCGCTAGCAAACAGCCCGGAGCTGGTGGTGGGGTCAGCAGTCTGCAGGCGAGGAGCTGGCACCCATCTGCACTTCAAAATAAGCAGAGGTTTATCAGCTGATAAAAGCACAAAGAGCCAGCGAGGGTGTGGGATGTATCTGGGACATTGCAAGCATTTTTCTCACTTTTTCCTGTGGACTTGACCAGACCAGTCGAAAGCAGCAAACCGAAGGCGGAGGAGAGCAGGACCCGAGGAATTTGGCCGTCCCTTCCAGGCTAGTTCAAAAATACCCCGAACTGCGGGTTTCTGGCATCTCCTGCTCCCGACGTGTTAGCCCAAAATAAACCCAGTCCACTGCTTTTTGATTTTACAGCCCGATTGGTGGATGCAGCCGTCCCTGTCCGGATTGCTGAACAAACAGGACCTCTTTTGTTCTGGGTTGCCCTACACAACAGCTGGCGAAGCGACCACTCCCAGCACAGATGTTCCCTGTTAGGCCAGAAACGGCCTTTTTTTCTGTTTTCTTTTTTCTTTTTTTAAGCACTGCTTCTACAAAGACACTAAACACTCGTTCTTTTATCCCATCACTATAAAATGGGATTGCTCGCCAACTGAAAACCTCCAGAATCTAAGAAGCATTTAAGGATTCTCATGGAAATACTTCCTGTCTTACAGCTTCGCTGCTAACGAGGAGACTAATTAGGGTAAAATAACAACCATCTGGAACCGTCCCCAGTAGCATTCAGAGGCTCAGGCAGATCCGGTGCCTGCCCCTGGACCTGGACGAGGAGGTTGCTCGTGGGTCCCTGCTGTTGCCACACGATTGATGCTCACGGTCAGAAAGGGGGATTGGCAGCAGATGTGAAAAGATATTGGGGGCGAGGAGGGAAAAAAAACCTTGAAGGTGGGAAGGAAAAAAGGTTGAGGTACCTCAAAGGATGGTGTTTTCCACTCTTCGTTTCCCAAGGATTTAACACGAATAGGATTTGTGCTCCCCTGCCCCCAGATTACCCCACCATAATAAATGCCGAGCTGGGAATCCCCCAGTAATTCTCCCTCCCTCATTAACAGTGTCACACCGCCCATTAACCCGCTCAGCAGCACCCAACTGCAGCATTTACGAGGACGAAGCAGCTCTGCAAAACACGAGATGATGACGACTGCAGAGCAGCCCATTCCACCCATTCCCCAGCCCTACGTCAGGCCTCGAGGCTCAAAGAAAGCCCAAATATTTACAGCCGCTGCCACAAACGCAGCAGAAATGCATGAAGGGGCTGTGAAGCTCGCAGAATTTTTTGTCTCCCCAAGACAATGGCATTGTTTTCCCTTTTGGGTTAAATTGAAATGATTAAGTAGCTGAAGCTGTCAAATTCCCATGGAAAATTGGCAGCTCAGGAGAAGATTTTTCCAGCTGTTGGGAAGGTGACGGTGCTGGCCGCAGGGCTGGGAAAAGCTTCCCCAAAGCTGGCTGGCAGTGCTGCTGCTGCTGATTGCACCAGCTCGCAGGTTACAGACCCCCTCCTTCATTTTGTGGTTTAGAAACTTGTGGTCTAAATATTTTTATTTTTTGCTTGTTTGGTTTGCTTTTTTTTTGTGTTTGTTTGTTTGGTTTCATCCCAAATGACCCAAATCTAATGAGAGCATCCTGAGCATCCGCAGGGAGCCGGCCCCCTCCCTGTATGCACCCAAAATCTCCCCCCTTGTCCTCCCTCGAGGGTTGCAGCCCCCGGTCCTTGCAGAGACCCGAGCAGCAGGCCTTGCATCATGGTTTGGCTAATGGAGGAAGATTTAAAAGAAAATAAGAACCAAACAAGCCCTCCCTCGCCTTCCTTTTTCATGCGCTCCTTATGGGGAAAACAAAAGCAAAAAAAAAAAAAAAGGGATTAAATGTGAAGCGCGCAGACCGCTCAGAGCAACATGTCTGAGGACATATTTTTAACTTTTATCCTGGGAAAAAAAATGGAAAACCAAGATGTCAGTGGAAATGCCTGAGGAGCATCTGCTCTGCCAGTGCAGGAAGGGGAGCAGGGGCTGAGCTCCTTCTGGTCCTGCAGGAGCTGCGCGCTGGGGCGGCTGGGGCTGAGGCTGCAGGCTGTGCGAGGCCCACCTCAAGCACCAAAACGAAGCCTCAAAGACAAATTGGGAATTTTCAGGTTTTTTTTGCACTGTTTTAAATGGTTTTGTCTCACGTGAATGTCAGTGGCTTGTACAGTGCCCTGCTTCTAGGCCAGCGGAGCAGCACAGACCCTGGGAGGCTGCAGTACTTTGGTGTCTAGAAAACCTGGTACCGAGTCATTGTGCTTTTTTTTTTCCCCCTTAGCCCAATTATCTGGAGAAATTCCCTGTGCCACGGGCATTAATTCACACCTGCTGTCTCAGTAGTGAACCCAGCAAAGGATGCTTGGCTGGAGCACATCTTCCCCAAAACCATCCATCCGTGCTTTGAAGGCGTCGAGCGCTGGAGAATCCATCCTTTCCCCAGGGAATTTGTTGCAAATCTTCAGCCTCAGCCTTCAGCCTCATCCCTTCAGCCTCATCCTCTCAACCTTCAGCCCCATCCCTCAGCCCCAGGCTCCAGCACCGAGCTGATGGCACCACGTGTGGCCACGTCGTCTCCCAAGGAGGGGGCACCACCGCCACCAGGTCACCTTGTGATGCCACCAGATCTCACCCCCGTGGTTCTGCTTGACCTGCACGGTCCCTATTTCTCTTCATTATTCAGTCTCTAGTTCATAATTTTTTAATTTCTGCCTATTGCCCCTAATGTGCTGCTGGTCCCTGCCTTGCCTGCCCTCCTGCTCGTACCGCGGGCCATCCTGCCCCGAGCTGTGCCCCCCAGCACCTTCGCCCAGGCTCAGGTCACCTCCAGGCAGCAGAGAGGTGCAGTCACCACTGGTGCTGTGCACCCCGAATTAGGGATGCCTGAGACGCCCTCGAGACTTTCTTCACCCCACCAGCTCCTGGCTTCTTCAGGCAGCAATCCCCTTGCTCACCGGGCTCTCTGCGCACACGGCGGAGAGGTTGCAAAGCTCATTTGGAGACCCAAAATGTTTTGATTAAATGGAAAGGAGTCAGGAAAAGAAGGTATGTCTAGCTGGTGATCCGGGAATGCAGGGATTAGGGAGGAATGGAGAAGAAACTATGCTTTTCACAGGATTTTTCAATCAATGGGACACTTAATCTCCTGCAAGGCAAATTCGCTTGTAGTTAATTTATTCAAGATGGGCCTGGATGAAGAAGTGATTAAGGAGGTTCAGGAAAAGGAGAGCTCAGCTGTGGAAAACTTTAAATTGCTTTGTGGCTCCTTGGACAGGACGTGGCAGGGGAATGGACTTTGAGATGTTTTTCTCTACATTGGCAAGGGTGGAAGAAAAAAAAAAAAAATAAAGAGCTGGTGGGAGTCCAGGGGGAGGCAGAGCCGGCAGAGGGATCACGGCATGGGAGGACGTGGGACCTGGAACCAAGTCCTAGACCTGGCTCTAGCAAAGCGTGCTGCCAACCCGTGGCCACAGCCTTGATTTTGGGACACCAGTGATGCCATCCAGCCCCTCGCTCGGTGACCGTCCCATCGCACGGCGTGGGCAGGAGCAGGGGGCTCCCAGCTGCTCCTGCTCACCTCGAGCAGCCAAAGCCCTTGTGCTGGGGACCAAGTGCTTCTACAAAACCACACCTGGGACAAACGGCTGTGGCTGAGCTCCACCACGCTCTGATGGAGCTGGAGTCGGTGCCTGGTTTGTTTTCAGACCCAGAGCCATCCTCAGCATGCCCTGAGGCACAGCCAACGCCTGGCGAGGTGCAGCAGGGCCAGGAGGTGACCGAGTGCATTTCTGTGTCCAAGTTAATGGGTTAATTTTGGAAAGCAGGTTTGAGAAAGGATGGTGCACAAGGCCAGGAGTGAGGCAGGCCTTTGCTTTCCTGCGTGATGGCAGCGAGAGGGCTCATCCAGCCTCCGCCCAAGGCTGGGTGCATGGCAGGGAGGTGGAGGGTGAGGATGGCCACCACCAGCTCAGGGCTGAGCTAGCAGTGGCCGCAGGGGAATGTCGCACCCTTTGCAAGACTCCTCTGTCCATTGAATGCCTGCTGAATCATCCCTCAGAAGCATTCCTGGCCTCAGAGCCCCCATTTAGCAGACAGCAGAGCAGTTGCAGAGCTCTGTCCCCACGGTTTGAGGGTTTCAAGGGGTTTCTCTCCCAAGACACGGTGCTTCCTTGCTCTGAGGTTTGGGGTTTGGGACACACCAGCCCAACAGAGACCAGACCCAGACCTGCTCCTGGACATGAGCTTTGTCCCTGTCCCCTCCTGGCCACCTCCTGCTCGGGGACAGCCAGCGGGAAGCCGTCCTGCCACCGATGGGCACAGACACCCTCGGCGGTTGTCTTCCTACGGGCCGATCAGTGTTTTCCCTGCTGTACAACAAACCCTCTCATTGCAAAACAAAACATAAACACAGCTGTAATTTAACCAGCTGCTCAGGTCGAGCCAGGAGGCTCCGAATCGCACAGCCCCATCCCACAGCTCCAAACGCTCCCCACGGACCCAGGGGGCTGCCTCCATCCATCCAGCACCCACATAATGAGAAGGGGACACCACCAGGACATGGGACCAAGGGACCAAAGCCCAAGGCAGGCAGTGGCTGAGGTGAGGGATGCACCAATTCTGCCATAGGAACCCCGTAGCCGTCGCAGTAAGCGCAGCTCCCGGAGCTCTCCTTAAAATAACACATGACGGGCGTGCTGCAGAACACGGCCGAGGAGCTCGCAGAATAGTGTGGTTAGAAATAATGATACTTTATTTTTCTCGGTGTCATTTTTTCCCTTTTACTTAGGGATATCGTAACCCAGAGGTGTTTACAGGCGAGGCCCCTCGGCGGTTCTTGCCTGGGCTGTGGGTTTCCAGCACTGGTTGATGCTTTTTGTCAGCATCAGGCACTCTGTTCATCCAGACCCTTGTGATTTTTGACTTTCTGCTGGAGGTTTCCGAAGCAAACCCCAATCTCCAACCTTGCTAGGTACCTCTTGCTTTCCCAAATTGCCCATCATCACCAGCTGATGGTGTTCGTGGGGGTTCCCACACCCCAACAGGTCACTGGCTCCATCCCGCTAACCTGCGGTGCTCTGTGACCACCCAACCCTAAATAACAAAGATGTGACCACAGAAACCTTGTCGTGGTCGAGCAATATGAGATGGGAAGGAGCAACACCCCTCTAATTCATAAAGATCTGCTGCAAAATACCTCCAGCCTCACATTTCTCTGTCCTCATTCCTGGAGGGCAGTGAGAGTGTGTGGAGTGCTGCAGCTGCGGGGTGGGAAACGATGTCTATTTTCCTGCTTAGGCCAAAATCTTTTTTTAAAAAAAATAAATGAAAGCTGAAGAGCCTAATCTTATAGCTGATGCTTACCAGCCCTGGAGCTGATGACAACCGTGCTGCTTCGTGGCAAGGAAAATGTGCCCCGAGGATGTCAGATGTCCCCTGTCCTCCTCGGTGCCAGGCAGTGGGGAACGGCCCCAAAAACCCCGTGATGCTGGTAACAAAGCCCCTGCTAAATCCCCCGGAATTACACCCACAATAACACCAAAGAGGGGACGACCACGGAGCATGGGAGATGGGAAAAGGGAAGAGCGGGGCTGCGGCGCGTCCTGCAGCCCTGGCGTGGTGGGAGGGAGAGCCGGGAGCAGACACGGTCCCCGCGCCGAAGGAATGCTCTGCAGCTATGTACCCTTTCACCAAAATAATCCCAGCGCTGGGGTACCGGCCAAACCACAGGAGAATTGCAGCCAAGAAAGCCTCGCAGTAGTAGGGAAATAGCAAACCCTTTAACTGTTTTTCCAGATCAGCACAATTACAGCTCGAAATCCACCGAGCAGACTTTTCGCTCCTCTCCCTCCTCCTGCTCCCTTCGGTCGTGCTCGGACTGGAAACGTCACGTCTGTGCCTGGAGCTGCCGGGCACCCACGGGGGGTTTAACCACGGGGGTCCCCTGCTGTGGTTGAGGGGCCAAATCCTGCACCCAGGCTTTGCAGCACCCCCCTGGTGCTGCCGCACAGCGAGGATGGGGCTGCACGAGCTCCAGCAGCTGGGGATGCTCTCCTGGGCGATGCCATCTTGCCAGCAGCATCAGAGAAACCCTGGCCCCAGACAGCTCGGGAACGCTGTATTTATTATTTTTATGGCTTCTGAAGGCTAATGGATGTTTATTCCCAGGGCTTTCCTTCCACAGCCAGTTTTCCTCAAGCATCTTTATTTTTTCTTTGCATAGCTGGAAACGTGCAGCCCGCAGCCACAAGCTGGTGCAGGGCCCTGGTGATGCTCTGGCACAGCCCAGCCTCTGCCTCCTATTCCTGAATTTTTGATTTAGATGGGAAAGGTGGGGATGGAAAGCTGGGGGTGATGGCTGGGCTTTCTGCCTGGCATTGGACTTGCTGTCAGCGATCCATCTCAGGTGGTGAAGTGCACCGCTACTACTTGGACTGCTCCCCAAAAAACCTGTGCCCTCCCCAGCCCTTGTCCTGCCAGCATGGGGACCCATCCCCACTCCATCTGGGGCACAGAGCAAGCGGGGGGCTAATCTGAGATACCTGGTGGCACAGCCTGCAAGAAAAGGGCTGGAAAAGTTTCCAGAGCAGCATGAGAGTCAGCACGTGAGCAGAGCAGGGAGTTCTCCTTCCCTGGGGAGTGACACTAAGGCCAGGATGGTGGGGAGCTGAGAGAAGCCAAGAGGAGAGAGCAGGTGAAATAAGGAGGGAACCTTTTCCACTTTTTCCCTCTTTTCCCCTGATCTTGGACCTCTAAGAACGTTTCAACCTGAGCTCCAGGTGATTCTGGTTTGTTTGACCCCCCTTAACCCTAAAAATCTGAACGGATGTGAGTGGAGCAGAGGAGCAGCTCCAGGCCCTTTGGGACACCACCACCATCACCTCTGCCCTTAAAACACCTTCATCTTCTTCAACCCAAGCTTCTGCCAGGCTGCTTCACCCTGCTCACGGCAGCCTGGGGGAGCTCAGATCCCCCTGGCTTCATGGTGCCACCTGGGGAACCAGCACCATGGTGCCGGGATGCTCAAACCCCTTCACTCCAGGCAGAATTTGGCCCCAGGTGCAGCAGGAGCACTGGGTTGTTGCCACCGTGTTGCACGTCTGGGTGAGTTTCGGTAGCCAGCTGCCCTTTTTTTTTCCATTCACATACTTGGAAAAATCACAGATTGCACCTCCTGCTCGATGAAAAAGGGAGAGAAAGCGGCGAGAGGGAGGTCTGAAAGTCAGCTACTGACTGCCAGCAGGAGAAGCGACCCCCCGAAGCGGCGAGCTGTTAGAGCAGTAAATTTCCAAGTGCTTTTTTCCCCTGGAGTTTAATAATCCGAATTCTTTCCTCCCAGGTTTTCCACTATCAGGGCTGCAGTTATAGCCCCCACGTGCAAGCTATCTGGCTCCCTCCTGAAAGGCTGGAGAAAGAGAAATAGCCACAGCGAAAAATATGCCTGCAGAATGTTTTATGTGTGTGTGTACGTCCGTACACACAAATAGCCCGTACACTCACACACACACATATAGAAGCTGCTTTGAAATCCTTCTGAAGCCCTCCACGCTGGCCAAAAGCAGCATTAAACGGTTCAGACCGGAGCAGAGGTGCCAAAGTCCTCGGATTCCACACTTGGTATTTGGCAGCCGGCTCCCCGCGTGTTGTTGGAGCAATCCCTCCTGCAGCAGCCACGTTTCTGGGATGGCCATTCAGCTCCTCCGAGCTCTGCTGTACTTTGGGGGGTTTTGCTGAACTCCTCGGGGCCAATATTCGATGATGCTTGCCTGGCTTCTGCCTTACTAGCAGCTGGGGTTTCGTCTTATCATCCCCTTTTCTTCTGTTTTCTGGCAGCTCCTGAGCCTGGCCGAGGCTCTGCACAATTACCATCATGTGGCGGAGCTGCTCCTTCTCTACGTCCTCGGTTTATACTACAGACGTTTTGTTTGTTCAGTCATTTATCCTTTAACCAGAGTGAGTCATGGTGGCTGCAGTTTTTAACTATGTACACATTTAACAGACATCCTATACTGTGTAATTGCATGCTATAGTGCACACTGTATTTATGGAGATACCTACGCTTACTCAGGGCGGTGAGCATCCATTTTTGCATGCAGAGGAACCAAGAGAGGAGAAAAGCTCCAGCTCTGCCCTGGCCAACGTTGGCTGGGGAGATGCAGGAGATGCCAAAGCCAGATCTCATCACCCCCTGCTGCTCACAGCAGTGTGGTGGCACCTGGTCGTGCCAGGGCCCTGCTGTCTTCCTCTGTGACACCGATGTCCTGCGCAGACGGATGCTGGCTCATTGCTCAAGGAACACCAAGCAGTAGCACACCCATGTGCCATCCTCGTTGGGTTATGCTGCTCTCCGCCAAGGTTTTTTGGCATTGGATGGATGAAATGTGATACGGAAATGATGTTTTCTAGCAGCAGAAGTGGTAGGAATGTGATGGCAGGGACACACGGTTCCTGTTCCTTCTCTCCTTCGGAGAACTGCGGGCTCCCATCTGCATTTCCCAGGCTCAGCCTAACCTGGGTAGCACAGGGCAAGAGCCTCTTGTGGGGGCAGCTCAAAACCCACTGAGCTGGGGTTTGGGATCTGCTCCTGGGAGGAGATATTTCGCAGCAGAACCTGGTGCAAATGGGAGGCTCGTGTATGCCGGAGCTGCGTACATGAGCACTTCTGGAGAGGTGGTCCCCACCCTTTGTGGGCAGGAGGATGAGGATGGAGACAGCAGGCTGTGCTGGTGTGCCCTGAGAAGCCACCCTGCGATTTTTGGCAAGGTTCTGCCTCCTTTCCTGGCCCTACCAGCACGCTGACAGCCATCCACTGCACCTCTGCACACCAGCACAGCTTGCATTTGGGTTGCAGTAAAGAAAGACCATGAGGGTTTGGGGCCATAAAATGGGCTAAGAAATGATTCCTTTGGGCTCAAAGCAGCTGTGCCTACGGGGGCACCTGCTCCAGCATCACATGGAATGAGACCACAAACGAAAACTTGACCAGCATTAATGCCAGGCTCACTTTTTGCCCTAAGCCTGGCTGTAGGGCACCCATGGGGCAGACAATTCAGCTTGGTGGTGACAGAGTTTTGGGGTGTTTTGTCTGCTTTTGGCTCTGGTAGCTGGCTGTGACCTTGGAGAGCACCCAGTGTCCCCCCAGCCTCACTGGGTGGCCACTTCACCCCCCCAGAACCTTAGTGAGCAACACAATACCCCAGAAGCCCCAAACCCAAGCAAAACCCCGAGCAAAACCCATCCCAGCTTCTCCCCACACCCCCGACAGCCGCAGGCGGCTCTGATCGCTTCTGCAGACCTGACTTCTTGGAAACTCTATAAAAAGGGATGGCCTCAGCCCAAAACCCCGACGGGTTTCCAGCAAGTGCTGGAGCCAGGGAGCCATGAACCTGCCTGGGGCGGCTCCTCGCAGCACCTGCGAGCCCTGCTCCAAGCACATCAGCTTGGCCCCAGCATCACCAGCACCAAATCTCACTTTCCTGCCAGGCTTGGGCTCTGCCAGCCCCAAAAAGGTGGTCGGGAAGAGCAGGAGATACTCAGCATTCCTGTAGGTTGCTGTAAACCCCCTCCTTTTTGGGGTTTACTCACCATTTCTTGCCCCCGATGTCGTGCTGCTGCACCGTGTAGCCGAAATAGGCGTCCTTAGAGCCGGCTATGATTTTGGGCTTCTTGGTGTCGATGTTGAAGGTGTCGCTGAACCCTGGGGAGAGAGGAGAAGGATCCCATCAGGCAGGGTGCTGAGGGAAAGCGCTTTTATGGTGCGGGAGGCCAGACCCCACAGGGGTCATCCTGAGGGGTGCGGAGCCTCCATCCACGGGGCCGTTCATGCTGGCCTGCCAGAGCTGTTTTGGGCCCAAAAGTCTCCAAAGGAGCCTCCAGCCCCAACCTTTCCCTGAATGCTGCTCCCCACAGTGCCTATCGGGTCCCAGGAGGGCCCTAAGAGACACGGGGGTGGTTTGACCCCATCACAGCAGCTCTGGGGCACCTCACCAGCTGGACGGGGTGGTTTTAGGTTTGCCTTAGGGATGCTCTCAAACCCTCCATGGGTACAGATGCTGCACGGCTTCTAAGAAGAGGTGTTTTTTTTTTGTTTGTTTGTTTGTTTTTGTGTGTGTGTGTGTTTTTTTTTTTTTTCTATACAATATTATTTTCCCTGCTGGTTTGTGCCAGGGCCCAGCAAGGAGATGAGGTGGATCTGATGCAGGGAGGGATGCGGGATGGCTGGTGTGTCCCGGCTCTTTGCTCGCCCTCGGGCAGCAAACAGGTGCTGGCTGGCTCATCCCTCTGCAAATAACAGTCCTGGCATCACAGCAAGGATGGCTTTAAAGGCAGCAGAAGCCTTACGTTTGGTATTTGTGTGGGTATAAAGGGGATGTCAACAGGAGAGGCTGGGAATGTCGCTTCCCAGGCAGAAAGTTCAGGGTGGAAAGTGCTTTTGTAGGTAGGAATGTTAGGAATAAACCTGAGGTTTTTTTTTTTTTTTTTTTTTTTTTTTGCAGTCATAGAAACAGATTGGCGACGTTGGCTTGGTAAACAGAGAGAAGTAGAGTCTCGCCAAGGAGAGCTGAGGTAAGAAGCTTTAAAGTCCTACAAAAAGAAATTCTAGAAAGCAAGGGGAAAAAAGGAGACGGGGGAGATCAGAGCCAGCACATTTTGTGGTAGATTGACCTTATTTAACATTGCAAAACAAATTAAAACGTCCTCTGAGTCAACCGTTACCCAGTGGCAGCATCGCGAAATTGCGTTCTGGCCACGGGGAGAGGCGATGGGCAAAGAGGGTACGGGGGGGGACAGGGCAGATGGGGCATCCCGGGGGGCACAGGGGACATGGGGGGACATGGGGGGACATGGAAGGGCACAGGGGACTTCCTAGAGGAGGGTGCTCGGGGGCATTTCAAGCACCAGCCAGCAAGGCTCAATTCCAGGTGATGCAGAGGCATCTGCAGCGAGCGGAACAAGTGTCACAGAGAATATCACAGGTTTTCCCCTGATTTTTGCAGAGTTTCTCCAAATTTGCCCCCAAAAGACATGTTCCTAGGTAAGCCTAGCTGACGGGAAGGCAGATGTCTTTGGCAAGTTGGGGATGCCCATCCCACGGCTCCTTGCCTCCTGGAGCAGTAAAATGCAACCAAATTGCTTGCAAAAGGCATCTTAGAGGGGCAAAAAAAGCACACACAAGAGAACTAGTAGCTTATTCAATGCAAAGGTCTCTAAACCAGGAGAAGCAGGGATAAGCATGAGATAAGCACATTAATGCAGGTGGAAAATGTAAAGAAAAAAGCAATTTCCCACCCCTTTTGGCTTGGCTGCCTCCCCAAAGGGCAGCACAATGCAAATTGAGGGGCCAGGCGTGGGCTCCAGCCTGCTGGTCCCTTCTCTTTAAAAGTACCCAAATGCTCGTTTTTAACCAGAAATAAAGCCCATGTGGGCATAAGGGGCTGCAGCCATCCTTGGCCCGATCCCATAGCAGAAATCCATCGGATCCCGAAATTGCAGAGAGGGGGCTCTGAGGGCTGCAATGCCCCGTGCTGGTGGCAGGTAGCGGGCAGAGAAATGAAGAGGTCGGGAGGAAAGTTTGCAGACAACGGAATGCAAAGCCCCTGGATTTTGGGCACAGGAGGGAAGGAATTGGCGTGGGTGCATTCGAGGCAGGAAGACAAAAAAATCGGACAGAATTTAAACCGTCTTAAATTAATGGGATCTTTTTGAAAGGCTGTCAAGGAGACTTAGCAACCCGGAGAACTCAGTCTCGTTTTCTTGTCAGGAGTGACATCACTGTCATAAATAAGTGACCAAAACCCACATGTTTTGCTTGCGATCGTGCCAAGGCAGGAAGCCTCAAATACCTCCTCTCCGAAGTGGAACTTCAGCCGAGGCCAAACCTTTGATTTCTGTCAGGTCAAATATTGAAAAGGAAAAACAAAAACCAACACAATTGGGGAACAATACTGGGAGTTCAAGGCACCTTTCCTGCCAAAAAGAATAAAAACAAGTCCTCCTTGTGCCTTGAGGTTGGTTCTGCTGCCATAAGAGGCTGGTGGCTTTAGCTGGTTGCTTTGCTCCAACCTTTGGTGATTTGAGGAGACCTGAGCAGGGCAGCAGAGCTGCCGGAAGAATTTCACTTTAATTTAATTTTATTTTATATCTGACTGCAGGCAGGACAGCACGATGTGACCCTAAACCCAAACCTGGCGTTTTCATGGCTCGAGATGGAGGCATCGTGGGGCGAAGGCTGTGGCTCTGGTGCCCAAGAGCTGTCCTTGCAACCCTCCCTTGTTCACCACTCACACCCACATGGGAGATGCAATCCCTGTGGTGGGACAGTGTGTCCAAAGACCCCACCATCACCAACAAGAGCCACCACACAGGGGTGACCCACGCCACCCCATGTCCCCAGAGCTGCTGGCCACGTTCAGCCAGGCTCCTGTGATGGGTCCCCATTGCCATGTGGGCTTTGGCAGCTTGGGATGCTCCTCTGCAACCCATCTGTCACACACATTGTTTATTTTTATATCTAGGATTGCCTTAGAAAAGCCTTTGAGCTTGATATAGGGTATTTGGGCAAAAGCTAGCAGGCCCCGAGGAGAAGCAGGGCGGACCAGATGTTCCCAGGCATCCCTCTAGCCTCAGCCCCTACCGCGCTCTCTTTGCAGACCGAAATGCTGAAAAAGCACCAAATTCCTCTCCAGGTCGCTATCTCGAAGCCAGCATTTGTCATCAGCTATTAGGAAACAAATGGGGTTTGGTGGCTGCCGAGGCTGCGGACGGAGAGCCAGGGAAATAGTGGAGATGACCAGGAGATCAGTCATCGTGGCTGCGTGTGCTGTAACATTCCTGGTTACCCACAGAGTCCCGACCAAAACAGCCCTGGGGCAGCAGCTACACAAGTACCTTGTGCTTCCACCGTCCCAGCTCTCTGGCCCCCAAAAAGCCAGGGAGGAGCTGCCCAAGTGCTTAAATAGCAGCCGGGCACGTTAAGGAATGCGTTGATTGCTCGTTTGCAGCGTGTCCTGCAGCCAAAAGCACCACGGCGCTTGGGGGTTTGGATACCATGGACCCTCCCTGGCCAAATCTCTGCTAGGGATGGAGGACGTTAGGTGTGGGATGTCCTTGCACTGCTCTTTGGGCCATCCAGAATTTAGTTCCCAGCCCCAGGTAGAACTGGGGGGGTCCCTTTTGAACCTACCTGGGCCAGCCCAAGCCCCCCCCATGGAGCAAGCAGAGCGCCTTTAATGCTCAGTGACCCTCTGTTGAGGGACCAACAGACCCCCTTGTCTGGATAAAGCAGCTGAGGAAGGAAAAGAGCTGCATGGAGTGGGACAAGGGAAGTCATCCCAGGGCAGACACCCTGTCCCCGTGGCCGTGGGTCACATCTTCCCTGCGATCTGACCCCTGACGGCTGCTGCTGGGAGGCGTTTGTTTCAGCAAGTCCTTGGCTGGGCTCTCCTAATTCAGAGCTGCACCCCAAAGCCCCGGGGGAGAGGAGCTGGCCTGGACCTTAGGGACAGCTCGGTTTGTCCCCCAATTGTGCCCAGACATCGCAGTGCCTCCGGGGACTCCCAGCCTGGGAAAATGGCTTGCAGACCATGGCACGCTCCAGGACACGCGGGGGCTGCCCACACAGCAAAGGGACCGTCCCCGAGGCCACATGTCCCATCCCGGTGCCAGGGCCTCCCACGCGTGTCCCAAATTTGCTTTGAGTTCAGCCGGTGAAAGAAAATATACCACAAAATATACCACCCCACAGCCACAAAGCATCCCAGAGCATGGGGACCACCACGGCGCGCTGGAAGCTGCGCCCTAACCCTTGCCACCGGCACAGGGCTCGTGGGGCAGCGCCGTCGCCCGCGGGCATGGCAAAACCCCGTGGGCAAAAACATTCACCCGGAGGAGTTTTGTTCTTGCAGGGGAGCTCTCGGAGGGGCTGCTGCCCACGTAAGCACGGCCCCGGCAGCCCCGCAGCCCCCCGCGGGCAGCCCCGCTCGCCCGCCGCCATGCGAGGCATGCACACATGTTCCCCATTAGGCAAAGAAAGGCAGCTCCGCCGCGGCTGGCTTCAGACGATCGAGCAACAGTGCAATTAGAAAAGGGGAAAAAAAAAGAAAAAAAGAAAAAAAAAAAAAAAAGAAAATTCTGGCGTGCTTTTCCACCAGGATGTTTAGAAATGTTTACAGTGGCATTAGTGCTCGGCGCTGCTGGCTGCCGGGGGTGCGTTAGCGGGCGGCGGCGCTCCTGGTAGCGGTAAGCAGCTCTTTTCTTTTTTTCATTTTAAAGCTAAGAGAGGTCCCAGCCTCGCTGCTGCCAGCCTGGGAGGATGTCAGCCGTGGTCAGAGCCCAAACGGAGCCTCCTGCTCCCAGCACCCGGCCGGCGAGGGGCCAGCGAGACGCCGAGCTCTGCTCCCACCCCTGGTTGTGCTCGTCCCGCCGCGCACCGAGCCGAGCAGGGGGAGGCTGCAGGAGCACATCCTTAAGCCAAATATTGACCCAAAGAAAGCCCCTCGTGGGTTGTTTAAAGCCAAGCACTTCTCTTTTGCGCTGACCCCTCACGTGCGGCAGGACAAACCACCTGAGGGATGCGAAAATTAACCCTGCCTAAGAGGGTCAGGCTGTCTGGGGGGCTTTTTTCCCCTCCGTCTGATGCTCCAGAACACTTCCAACTAATCTGCTCGTGCCTGCAGCCCAGCGCTGGGAGGAAGGCAGCGCTCCCCGCTCTGTCCCAGGAGCCCATCAAAGCCCTTCATCCCCTTCAACTCCTCTTCGCCTGCCTTGAAGGCGCCCGGCTCTCTCCCTCCCTCCTGCTCCCGACTTTTCTCATTAAGCCTGGGCATTCCCAGGCACCTTTCCCTCCTCGCCTAAAAAAAAGCAGAAGGTATTTCCCCGTTGCTGGCAGCAGCCGTGGGGAAGGGAACGGGAGCTTACCGGGCAGGAGGCAGAGGGAGCAGGTGAGGAGCAGCCCACTGGGAAGGTCCATGGGAGCACGGGGGGCCCCGCTCCCCGGCCCCGAGCATCCGCCGAAGGCACCCAGCCAGACTGGTAGCCCTGCTCAGAAAACCTTTTCCTTATCCCCAGCCTTCCCCGGCTCCCTGACAGAAGGCGAGCATTGGGAGGGAGTGGGAGGGACGAGCGGGACTTGTAGGAGGTACAGCAGGAGAGGACGGCAGAGGGGACAGCCCGCGTGCAGCCGTGGCACCCTTTAGGGATCAGCTCCGTGCTGGGGCTCTGCTGGCTCGGACACGTGGCCCCGTGGCCGTGCCGGCCCCACAGCACCCGCTGGGGTCCCTTGGGTGCCCTCACCGTGATGGGAGGGTGGTGGTGGGAAGCCTGCGTGGTGCCACTGGTGGTGGCGGGTGCCAGTGCTGGGTGGGTGCCACCTCTGCCCCAGTGCCACCGAAATTCAGGGTGCTAATGAGTGCTTTCTTCCCCACTGCCAGGGCTGGCCCCATGCACAACGGGGTGCTTCAAATACCCACAGCCCTTAGACCAGATTCCTAATGCCCCCACGACAGCCATGAGATGTCATTTAGGTCCCCGTCACCTCCAACCCAAAACCTCTGATGCACAACAGCATCCCCAGGGCGGGATTTTCTCCTTCCATCCTATTCCTCTCTGATATGGGGACACCCTTTGGAGGAGGCAAACCCAGGGCAGCTCCAGCAGGAGCTCAGCTGGCCCCACAGCAGGGTTTTGGGGCTGGGACACAGCCCTGAGCACCTGTGGACCAGTCCCCAGAGCCCCAGCACACCCAAACCTTGCTCCTAGCTGGGGTGGAAACAGCCTGGGGGGCTCCTCTGGGGAGGCAGGAGCAGCCAACACCTTGCTACGTGCCCTCCCTTTTCCCAGTGGGAAAGTTAAATTCCCCCCCTTCCCTCCTGAGTCGATACGTTTTGGGTCTCCAAGCGGGAGAGGACACATGTCTGGAACAGAGATCAAAGCAGCAGTAGGATCCAAAGCGTCTCGGAGATGCGGATGCTCCGCCGCTTGTTTGTATAGCACCCCTTCCCCCAGCAAAACGTTTTGACAAAATTGGAGATTTTCAGTCCTAACTACGTTTTCCAGCTGTCTCGCCCATGCCTTACCCTGGAACAAAAATCAGAATTTCAGGAGGTAGCAGGAGCTGAAGGGCTTTTTGTTGTTATTTTTTGGTTTTGGTGGAAGTTAAAAGTTTTTTTTTAGGGACTAGAAGGGAATATTAAAAAGCTCCAGCAGTAAGCACAGAGGAGATTTACAACACGGTGTAACCAGAGCACAGGGGGAGCGATTGCTGCTTCTCCTGAGCACAAACAATCCCTCAGGACGTAGGGAGCATCCCAGGACCTTTCCCTTGCTCCTGAGCCTTGAGTTTCCTGCAGCACCCGGGGTGCCAGGGGGACCCCTGCCCTTGCGGCTTCGCTCGGGGCACGCGAGCGCTTCCGAGCAGCTGGAGAAACGTCCTGCTGGGAACTACAGGCTTCCATTCCACTGAAAACAAAACCATTTTTTTTTTTTTCCCATGGGGAAAAATAGAAAATACAAAATGCCCACGTGATCTCGAGATTTGCATCTTGGGGCAGTTTTCGGAGCGGTGGCTTGGAGGCAGCCCCCTGGGAGCAGCAGCTCGAGGGCGGCCGAGGTAGGGCAGGAAAAGGAAGGGCTGAGAAAGGGATGGGGGCCTTGCACCACCCATCCCTCCCCACGTGGAGCTGAGGGGTCCCAAGCACAATAATTCAGGAGTTAAAAAGCTCCATGGAGAGCAGAGCTCCTGCCTTGAACTCCCCGACCTGGAAACCAGCTCCAGGTGGGATTTACAGGGCCTCTTGTGCCAGGGACCTGGTGCCTGGAGCAGGCAGCACTCGAGGACATGCCAGCACCTCTGCCTGTCCCCAAAACAGGACCACTACCAAATGCTGACCCCAAGTTTGGGAAAAGCAGAGAGGTTTTTGCCCTTTTTTTGTCTCCTATCATTATCCGTTAGGGTTCCACTTTGCTTTGCCAGCTGTCCCCCAGCAGCTTGCAAACCGCCCAGGGTCTCTCATCAGCCTGGACGCTTTTGGGTAGCAGGGGTTTGGGATCCTGCTGGCCTGATCTTTTGCAGAACTGGCAGAAACTGCAGCCACTGACAGGGCTGTGGTGCCACGAGGGGGGATATCAGCATCCCCCTCCTCTGCCTCCAGCCACACTGCTTCGCTCGGGGAGAGACACCACGGGGCGAGGGGAGAGGAGCTGTGCTGCAATACCATTGATGTAATGCTTCCAAAATGCACGCAGCTGTCACTGGAAGTGATATAGGGGAAAACAAGGAAATAATAGTATTTCACCCCCTTGCAAAAAAAAAAAAGAAAAAAAAATGTTATTTGAGGAAAGCCAAGTTGTTCCAGGGCGTCCCATGATATTCCAGCAGAAAATGCAGCAGCGGGGCTCTTTAACATCCAAAAAGCCTACAGAAGATAATTCTCATGTATTCATCATATGATATTAATCCTGCAAAAAGGAAAAAGCTGGGCTCGCATTAAAAGCCTCCTTCCCATTTCATTTTGGATCCCGCTGCGATTCGAGCGCTGTTTTGGCCAGCCCAGGCAGCGCCTTCCAAAAAGCCTCGCCTGCAGCAGCACGGGGGTAGGGGGGGGGGACCCAAACCCTCCCCCAGCAAGAAACACAGCACCACAGAAGCTTTTGGGGGCAATTCGGTGACTTTCTTCAGTTTTATTTGGTTTTTCCCCTTCCCCACGTCCCAGCTGCGGGCAGCGCAGCAGCCAGCTCCAGCAGAGAGCGGTGGGGCTGGAAACAAACAGCCGGCCCCAGCCCCGCACAGCCGCTTGGAAGAGAGCTAGGAAAAGATGTGCTGCGATCTCTGCCTGGCTCTCAGCGAGCCCTTGTGATGGGTTTCTTCAGTTTGGGGTTTGCTGGGGGTGAAGAAGGGGCAGGGGGTCCTTGGGGCAGGGATGTTTGTTCCGCAGGTGCGTGCAGGATCAGTCCCGCTGGTGACCCGGGCATCCCACTGGGCTGCAACCCGGTGAGACACATTGAGCCCTCAGTAGCCAGGAATAAGTTGGTGGAGAAAGCAAGAGAAGGAGAAACTTTCCCTTGAAAACAGAGGAAAGTGACAGCTCTCGGTGGTGACAGCAGCCCCTGGTTTCAGCCCCCCCAAAATTCTGTCCCAGGTGCCAGAAGTTTGTGACCAAAACCCTCATATCGTCTCTGTAAGGCAGGCACCTGCCAAGAAAAGTGCCAAGGCACAAAAAAAGACTCATGGACACTGGCACAGTCAGTGCTCTGCGGCCAGACACCGCTGGGATAAAGCCACCCCCTCCCCTTAGCAGGGGAAACAAAACCCCCAAGGTGAACCCTGCACCTGAGCCCCGGGCAGGGTTTTGCATCGGGACCGTCGGCGTTTCCAAGTGCCACTGCCCCTCCAAGAGCCCCTGAAAGCTGGTAAAAAGCAAGGGGAGAGCAGGCAGGGACAGCTTCGACCCAGGCAGCAAGTTCACTTGGCTGCGGGGCTGCTCAGGGAATTACACAAGCTGTTTCTCAGCCGTTCCCGAAGGGAAGGTCTCGTGTCTTCCCCAAACGAAGAGCTTTGGATGGGCTTCCTAAAAAAGCTGGAGAGGAGGAAAGTGCGCTGACCGGGCCCTTGCTCGGAGCCAGGAGGCAGCACCAGATGACCCCGAGTCCCCTCCTGAATCAAGCAAAACTTTGTTCACCTCTTACAAAGAAAATCCTACACGCACCAGACATCAGCATCCATCCCCGCATCCCAGCCGAGCCCCAGCTCAAGGTTTTTTATTTTGCCCCAGTGACTCCAGCGCCAAAAGCAAAGCCCAGCTGACCTACTGATGACCTGACCTTACTTCCCCTGTGTTTGGAAGTCAACCTACACATTGCTGGTGCGTTTTCCCCACACGTGGTCATCTTTTCCTAAATCCAGCCTTTCCCTACAGCAGATGCCTCCTTGAGCCTGACCTTTGGGAGGGTGTCATGCGCTGGACGCTACCGCTCTGTGAGTTTCAGAAGAATTAAGCTAGGATACAAGGAATGTAAACAGAGCCCAGGAATGAAAACAAAATCCCCAATTCCCTAAAATAAGCGGAGGAAGGGCTGACGGTGTTGCATGGGGTATTTCATGGGGAGCTGCCCCAGAACGATGGTGCTGCGGTACCGGGTGCCGCCAGGGCTGCTTCTCCCAAAATCCGGGGGCAGGATCGGTGCAGGGGGGGTGCTCAGCACAAAGTGGGACCGGCAGCAGCCCCCTGGGGTCTGGCCACACTCGGAGCCCCGGGTGGGCAGGCGATTGTCACCTTAGGGTGGCGGGGAGCAGCCCGAAGCTGGCTGCCGAGGGGGCGCGTGGTGCCGCCCCGCCTGGCCGTCACGCGGCCCCGCTGAGCTAAGAGCTCTGGAGACTCGGTTGTCCAAAACAAAAGCTGATGTAAACAGAAAGCCACGCTCTTCCAAGATTACCAGCTCCACGCGACGCCAGGAAACGTTACGTCTTTCAGGATCACAAGGCTGGAAGTGAAAGCATTAAACCCGAGCAGGAAGATTGCAGGCAAAAGGGGCTGAAAAGCCCCAGGGCGCAATCAAAAAATGTCCCAGCGCAGGAGCTCAGCCCCTTCCCTGTCTCCTTTGCTGCCTGCAGCACCGTGTGGGAGCCACCTCGAGCATCCCCACGCAGGGATGCTGCAGGGCTCTGCGTGCCCTGGGGTCTCCCCACAGCTCGTGCTACCCCAGGGCAGCACCAAAGGCACAGCTGGGTGAGGTTTGGGGAGGGAAAAGGGACCCCAGGGTGGCGAAGGGGGGAGCCCCCAAAGCTCTCAGCGTACAAAGCAAGAGCAGAACGGTGCAGGGAAATAGTTTCAACCCCGGAAAGCAGAGCCTTGGAACGGGTGCAGTGTTTGCAGGAACTCTGGCCCCGAGCTGTGAGCCCTCCCACGGGGCTCTCGCCAGCTCACGTGAGCTTTCACCCGTGGGTTTAGGAGGGTGCCAGGCTGATTTACCCAGCAAAGCCCCCCCAGGTGACATTTCTGCAAAAAAACACGCAGAATCCCAGTAGCCCAGGCGTTTGCTGTCGGTTGTTCCCTAGCTGGCTTGGTGGTCGGCACCCTGCTGTTAACATCCACCTCCCGACAGATCACTTCGCACTCCGAAAACCACTTCCCGAGCAGGTTAAGCCTCGCTGGAGGAGCTGGGGCTTGGCTCCATCCCTCCCCAGGTGCCTGCTGCTGCTCGGTGACTTCACCCTTCAAGCAGCTTCCCCAGCATCGCCCTCACCGAGCTCTAACCTTAAAAGCAGCGTTTGCTACTGAGGAATTTCTTTGTTTGCTCATCCAGCATTATTTTTCCCATTTATTTAGTCTCTCCCTGTTTATTTCTTACTTCTGATGAAATTCAAGCTCCCAAGCATCCCAAGCACTTAATCTGCTGCAAGCCAAGTCGGATGTGAAGTTTGGGGCTTTTGCACTAACCTGGATGAGGCTCAGGGCACCCGCGTGGAGCCAGGACAGGGCACAGCACCGCGCGGCCCTGCTGCCCAGGGGCTCATCACGCTCCGCCACCTCCTCGTCTACTTTTAATTAAAAAAAGAAATTAAATACCTCACCAATAAAACCAGAATATTTCCCCTGGGAAGCTTTCCACGGTAGGAAAAAAAAAAAAAAAACTCTTGCGTAACTCCCCTGAACTATTATTAATATTCCTTTATCTCCTGCTCCACAGAAGCGCTATTTACAGCCGCGCGTTTCTGCTGTCTCCATTTGCCCACATACAGAGATTCCTCTCCGTCTGGAGAGAATTGCTGTGCAATACGAGTCCTGGCTATTTTTTTTTTTTCCAGGTTAATTCTACTGAAGTGACACACGCAGCTAAGCCCCACGTACAAATGGTAAAGCCATTCGAGCCGGGATTTGTTAGAGAGGGTGCCAAACTGGCCGTGTACAGTTGGCAGCCCGTAAAAATCACAACTTCAGAGGAGAACTTGATTAATACGCTGCTGAACATAATGGAGGGGAAAATATGCAACAGTAGAAGAAACTCTGGGCACACTCGTTTGCAAAGAAGAAAAAAAAAAAGTATTTCAAACTCGCTTTTTCCTTTCTGCTGTGTGAAGCGGGGAGGCAGGGCAGGGAGCAGGGTGCTGCGGACCTCTCCCATGCACCCATATTTCCCCAGGGATCAGACAAGGGGCACTGCTTGCACCCACACAGCTCCGTGCCTTCCCATCCCAGCTCTGCCAACACGGGGACGATGTTCATGACAGGGCCAGGAGCATCATCACATCTCCACCACCCCGGATTCTCCCCCTCTGCTTGCTTCCAAGCACATCCAAACCATGGCTGGTGAGGTGGGGACCCAGCCCTCTCCCCGCTTTTATGGGATTTATCGCTTCTCCTGATTCAGGTTAGGGGCTGAAGAGCTTTGGTCACCTCTCCAGAGCAGTCTGTAGCAGGAAACAAGCGTGTTGCCTGCTCCAGGGCACAGCCTGGCTGCTACAAACTGCCCTCTGCCTTCACAATCCTTCCTCCGAGTTCCTCCTTCCAAAGCAGGAGCGAGCGGGCCAGCACCACATCCACAGCTCCCCGTTCACCTGACCCCAAGGGCGCCCGGTGCTGGCCTTCCTCACCCATTCCTCTATAAAAAGAGGAGGATGAGCCGTTTTTAGACCCTGGAGATGGAGGTGACACATTCCAGGCGTCTGGAGAGCGCTGGGCTCTGCCAGCGGCGCTCTGCTAAGGCCATTACTGGCCTGGTGCTCCGGGGAGGGCGAGCACCGCAGTCCCTCTCCCTCAGACACTGATGGCCAGGAGCCAGGGCCACATCCTGTGCCCAGATGGCACTGGGGACATTGCGAAGCTGTGGTCGTGCCATGGTTTGCCCCTGCGTTGGGGAAAAAACCCTGGAGGGAGCGGTTGGTGCAGGCAGGGAGCCCTGCTGTCAGCAGCCCGCTGCCAGGAGCGCATCCTGCTGGCCTTCGTTTCCCCGCCGTGCTCCTGAAGAAGCACTCTGCTCTTCCAAGTGCTCCTGCATGCAGTGCTGTGGGGTTTCCAAAGCTTCCTCCTCCGGTTTGTTTCACCTGCAGGTGGCTTTGCAGCTTCGCACCCTTTTGGGGATATCCAGGCATCCAAAACCTTTCTGCTGCAGGAAGTTTGAAGCACGGACAAGCCCCTTCTGCTGCATGTGCTGGCCCTTTGGCTGCTGTCTTTGAAACCAACAGGTTTTGATCCCTCCAAACTTGTGATTTCCAAGTCACAACACAAACTGTGCCCAATACTGAAAACGCAGGAGTGCCAAAAACAAGAGAGGCACCCCCAGACCCACGTCCTGTGAGAGCACAGGGGTGGCACCGCTGCCAGGCAGGCGCTGGGGATGGCAGAGATGCAAGGTGTGAGCACGGCAGGGGACAAACACGGTGGTCGTGGCACCCCCAGCCCCACAGCTCTAACCAGGGACCGAGTCAGTGCGAAGCTCCCTGCTCCTGCCAAAGAGGAATTTGCAAGCTGGATTTTTAAGTCAGGAGCAGCCAAGGGAAGGTGCTTGCTTTGTTAATGAAGCTTGAGGTTTTATTACAAAGCTAAACGCCAGCACATTCTCAGCTTGCTTTTTTTTTCTTTCTTTCTTTTTTTTTTTTTTTTTTTAATGTATATTTTATTTTGGAAAAAAAAAAAAAAGGTTGAAGGCATTAAAAAGAAAGGGAGTTCTTTTTAGGGAATGCTGACCCCACTTTTCCCCCCTCCCCGAGATGCTGAGCTGTCTCCTGGCTGCCTGCCTTGGCCACAGCAGCCGCTCTGCCATGCGGCGTTGTCTGCAGACCAGGAAATACCAGCCCAAGGCATCCAATTAAAGGAACCAAAAAGGACGGAAAAAGGAAAATGTGAGCGCGTTTAGCACCGCAGCCATCAGACCGGCTCTCCCCCAAACAGCCTCCGTATCTAAACAAATGCCTCGCGGATGCTGGAGATAACACCCCGGGAGTATTTCAGAGCTCGCTGCCTTGCCAAGCAGGTGACTTCCCCTCACCCAGTCCCCAAAACCAGCCCCGAGCCGTCCCGGTACGAGGCTGCTCTGAAACCTCCCAGCGCCCTGCCACCCCAGAGCTGCTCGCCCTGCCCACCAATGCACTGGAAGTTTAACTCTGCCACTTGCCCAAAGTCATGTAACAGCTTTGCTAAGTCTTTCCCTCATCATTTGCTTGGATTTGGGCTTTCTCCTTGGCATTTACCACAAAATGGGGTCAGGGGAAAGGGTCACCCCTGTGCCACAGCGGCTGCAGGGTACACAAATCCCCCAGCCATGGGGGCTGCGCTCACGCTCCCTTTCTGCCTACCAGCAGAAGCTCCCAAACTACATTTCCCTCCGGCTTCCCCCACCTCTTCCCACGTCTGATTTTAGCTCTGTTATTTTCCACTGCGCTCCCCGGTCGCTGGGCATGTGCAGGAGGAGCGCGGGGCCGGGCGGGCGGCGTGGAAGCGACTGCCTGCGAGGAGCGGGATGACTCAGTGGCACGGAAATGCCGGCTCACAGGGGAGGGTGCAGCATCAGCAAGAAACCTGCCCTGGCTTGTAACGAGAAAAAGATGTTGTGCTGCCCAACCCAGCCCACGGGCTGGCAGCGGGTGAGGAGCAGAGGAAGCTCCTGGCCGGAGCACACGAGGGATTGCCGGTGGCTGCAGTGGGCTGGTGCTGGCTCGTGTTGGCCGGGGAGCACAGAGCAGGGATCAGCTCATTCTTGCTCTTTTAACCCAGGCTCCAGCCTCTCCTCCAGCAGACGGTGCTGCACGTCACCCACGGCATCTCCCTGCAGCTGTGCCACGCTCCTGCTTCACAAGCCTTTCCCGAAGCAGGGGACACCCCAATGTCCCCACCTGGGGACGGTGCAGAGGAGCTCACACAAACATCCCCAGCGCTTGTAACACTGCACACCACCGATAAAGTCACTGATTCGTGCACCCAAATGAAATAAGAGCACAGAAAGCAGGCTGCCCACTCCATCTTCCAAGTTATGACACAAAAAACAGCTCCATTCACAGGAGATATTTATACCAAGTGCAGCGCTGCAAGATACGAGCACCTTCCCAAACGAAATCTGTCCGGAAACAGGTTTTAAGATCTTCCTTTCAGCAGACAAGCAGATTTTGATGTGCCATCTGTGGGCCACATTTGAGGTGGAGTTGAGCACAGCGCGTGCAGAGGCCCCGCTCACTGCACCAGGAGCCGCTGGGGGCTCCGGAGCCAGCCCACGAGCAGCCTGGCTGGGTACACGGAAGAAAATTCCTCTAACAGAGGAAGATGGCTTGGGTTTCAGATCAGAAAAGGGTGTTGCAACTGAACGGCAGCTCCAGCAGAGCTCGTTTTGCACAGCTCTCTGAGCAGGAGTCAGAACTCACACCCATGCAGAGCCGTGCTTGGGGCAAAGCGGCGCCGACAGCTTGTGGCATGTCCCCACCTTCTCTGCCTTTGCTTTCAGCTCCTTGTTAGTAAAAAGCTCTATTTTCTGCTTTTAGGCACTCAACACCTTTTGGTGGTTACAGATTTAAAAGGCTTGAAACCATCTTGTAAACCTGGGGGTTTAATTGCTCCCACTTTTATTTTAAAGCCAGCCTTCTCCAGCATGCCAGCGCAGAGCTGACCCTCGCTCGGCGTGGGGGTTCACGAGCACCTCACTTGCTTCCTTTTTAATTAAGCACATACAGCAGGACAGCATCCACCCCCTGCAAACACTCCCCATATTAAAGCAGACTTCAGCCTTTCTCCCTCCTGCCCAACGTGCAGCACATCCACCCGCTGCTCCCGCGGGGCGCGCGCTTTTCTCCTTACTCCTGAGTGGGCAGAAGCCGTCCCACTCCTGACTCAAAAAAAAAGCTATATTTAGCACTTTGTTAAAAAAAAAATAAAAATACAGTTTTGCAAACTGTAACTGGAAGAGCATGTCATTCTGCAGACGTTTTCCTCCAGGCCAGACTGCTGGGAAAACATGTGCTCCATGAGCTGCTGCAGCTCGTGCAGGTGGTCGGCTCGGGGGGAGCCAGCCCCCTGGCAGGCAGCCCTGCTTGTTGTTTGGGGAGGGGAGCAGCCGCAAATGATGTCAGGAAACCTCTGGACATCACGCTCGCAGTTCTAAAGAAGTGAGGTGGGACTTGCCAAAGCCTTTAAAGGTGATTTTTATTTTTTTTTTCTCCCTAGCACCACCGGAGTTTTGCAGGAAGGAGACCACAGGAATTCAGCGCGCCCAGGTGCAGGCACCACCTGGCTCTGTAAGTCACTGCTCACCGGGCACAGACACAGCCCCAGGAGAGCAGGTCCTTGTGGATCAGCTCTGTTTTAGATGTGCAACAAGAGCAAGAGCAGGCAGGGAGGGGAAGGGGCTGGATACCACAGCCAGAGGCCAAGCACCAGGGCACGGCGATGGGGACCAGGCACAGCACCGCCCTTTGCCCAAAGCGCATCCTCCCCAGTAGGTCAATAAGAGCTTCACCCCAAGCCCACCATGGTCCTGCTGTGTCATCCAGCCCTTGGTGCGATCCCACAGCACCCACAGAGCTAGCTGGGGACAGCCAGAGACCTTCCTGCAGCAGATGCCTTCAGTGGGACCATCCAGGCTCAGCCAGAGGTGCCCTGCTACATCCATCACCGCAGCGCCTCTCAAGTGTAAAATTACTGCAACTTTTTTTTCCATACTCCTATCACGTAAAAAAAAGTATCTCATTTTATGTGTCCAGCTCTCTATTACTCTTAAGCATGATGTATTGGTAACACGGCTATGGAAGCAGAGCCGTGCCTTTCATTTGGCATTACAGCCCCTGTTACGCTACTGAGTCACACCTGAAAGCCATTTAGGGGAGCTCTAAATTATCGTGTGCTGCTGCCGTGCTAGCCAGGGTCTGTTAGAAAAATCAGAGTGAGCAGAGTGGTGTCTCCTCTGCAGCACTTGGCAGCCCGTCCCAGGCCCGTTTCAGCTGGGTGAAGCTGCAGAGGAATCTTTTATGGCATTTTTCACTGAGGCATGCAGCCTCCTTTAATCGCCCTTCCAAGTGGTAAGTGGGCCCGTACCGAATGTGAGCACCTTTCATCCCAGGGCAAGGGGAGTTTCCAAAGCCCCTGCAAAGGGAAAATTTAAATTGAAGCAGGAAACACCCCCAAGATGAAGCTTTGCAGCTATTCCTGGTGTTTTGGAGGCTGTGCTGACCTCCCCAGCACCACGGCTGGACCTGCAGCAGGGCTGCCCCGTGCCCGAGGGGTTTTTCTTTTGCTTGCAGAACCTCCTGCTGTGTGAGGACAGCAGCAGCAACGTCTGCATGAACCAGACTTTGCATCACCTCTTCTCCAAGGGTGGGACAGGAGAGGGATTAAAGCCCCATTTTATTTTTTTTCGCTCGCTGGGCAGGGTGGGGAGGGCTGCGCTCCTGCTTGCTGCCCTGCTGGGGAGGACAGGGGGGCAGGTTCACGTCCCCACACCAGCACCCTCCTCAGCAGCAACCTACGAGGAAAACAAACCCAGTTATCAGCACAACTGGCCCCAAAGCACCTGGGGAGACCAGAGATCCCCCTGTTTGTTTGGTCATTTCCACTCCCTCTGCTCTCCTCCAATGTCTGCACATCCGCAGACTCGTGTGAGCAATTTTGCTGTTGAAACTCCCAAGTTTATTCACAGGAAAGTGCATAATACCTAAAAAATGAAAGTGCTGGCTGCCCTGCTGCCTGCAGGCAGCTCTCCCCAGCTCGCTCTTGCTCACAGGAAGGGAAATTGCTCGGAGCCACCCTCTGAGCAGCAGCTGGGCTGTAGCAGGCAGCCTCTCCTACCACAGAGCCCTTCAGGGCTGATCGAGCTGGAAGAAGGGGGTGCTGGCCCCAGGGTGCCCCCAGCCATGGTTTATGTTAGCTCAAAGCAAGTCAAGAACAGGGATCAAGACATCTCACTCTACACAGACGTCAGATTTGAGAGGGGAAAGGGAATCTCCAGCAGGTGGCTGAGAAGAAAACGCACCCAGGGCGAGCAGCAGCAGTTCCCTGCTGCTTTCTCCTCCCCTTCACAGAGCAGCAGGACCCCAAAGCATTGCCGAGAGGAGAAGCCACCTCTGCAGCAGCCAGGCAGGTAACCAGCACCAGGCTGGGCCCCCAGGGCTCCAGCAGCACAGTGCTCAGAGCCGCCAGGCACCCATGGGTGCTGCAGCACCCAGAGGGGCCCAGCAGGCTTCAATAAACAGCCCCAGAGCAACTGGGATGAATCCAGAGAGCACTGCTCAGCACTTCACATGCTCAGGAAGACCCCAGTACCCACCACAGCTCCAAAGCACCATCCTGCCTCCAACCCTTTTAAGCAGAGGCTGCCAATTAGCACTTTCAGCTTAACGAGCCCATTTGCCTTTGGGCTCGCAGCTGGCAGCACACTCCTCTTACACCCTGAAGTGGAGCATCGAGGTGCAGCCCTCTGGACAAGGACAGGGGGATGCAGGGAGGTGAAACAGCCCGAGGTCCCCAAGCCAGATGGGACAGACTGCAAGAGCACTTGGGCAAAAACACCCCCAAACTCCCCGTTTGAGCCCTTAGATGGGCTCCTTCCTACATCAGTGGCAATAAAAGGTGATGAAAATAAGCAAAAAGTGGGAATCATAGGAAAAAGAAACTGGTAAAGAGTAGCAGCGGGGAGACTTTTCTCAGCAGTACTTGGCAGAGCTGCGAGCTGCACGCGGATGTGCTTCCAGTGTGAATCACCCCACGGAAGCGGGCTCTGCGTTGCCGGCCCCCAAACCACGTTTCCAGCAGGACCCTGCTGACTTTTTCCAGAAAATTAACCCAGGGGCTGCGCAAAGCATGTGAGGCATGTGTGGGTGGGCTGGGAGCACTCCTGGTGGAGGAGAGGGGTCAAAGAGCCTTAGAGATGCTGGCAGAGGCAGGAGCTGATGTGCTTTCTCCACGTGTTAGGCACCAAATATCTGCCCTCGCTGCCTGGCTTGGCCTGGGGACTGCAGACAGTAGGAACAAAACTCGCCTCTCCCGGGCAGCAAAAGCGTGTGTTTAAATAAATCATTTAGCAAATAAACACATCTGCTAGCAATGATGCTCAGAACTTTTTTCGTGTGTGTGTGTGTGAAGGATTCTCCAGCCGACGTGTCCCAGGCACTGCAGAAACCCCGCGCCTGCACAGTCAGTGCCTCAAGGCTCCTGGGGGCTGTTGGGGTAAACTGAGGCACAGGGGGGCTCACAGCACCACGGGGTCAGCAATCACCTTGTGGGAAGCACGTCTGAGCTCTGGCAGGGCTGGCAGGGCTGCTGGAAAGACACCTCAGCATCACAGCTCCTTGCTCATGTTTCGTGGCTTTCCCGGGAGGAGCCTTGTTTGCTTTTATTTTGCTTGGAAGTATTGGCAAAAAGCTTTGGAAATGCAAAAGGCCGTAAAGCCATGGGGTCAGGTGTGCTGGGAATGCGGTGGATGGTATTTGACGTCAGGTCGTGGCATTGCCAGGACTCTTCTGGAGTGTCTTGTACCGTCCCATCCCCATCCCCATCCCCATCCCCATCCCCATCCCATCCCCATCTCTATTCCCATCCTATCCTAATCCCCTTCCTCATCCTCATCCCCATCCCATCCCATCCTAATCCCCATCCCATCCCATCCTAATCCCCATCCCATCCCATCCCATCCCACCCCATCCCATCCCCACCTCCCCACGCACAATTATCCCCGGCTGCCTCCAGCCCTCCCCTCCCTGCGCTAAAATACCTGCCGGCGGGGGAAAAGCGGTGCATTTTCCCCTAGAACCATAGAATTTCGTTAAAAATACACACCCCTTTCATAGCCTCGGTGAGCCCTGTGGTGGCTAGAGGACGCCCCAGCGAGCCCCCCCCCGTCCCCGGCGGTGCGGGCGCGGCGCTGCGCAAGGCGGCTGCGGGCGCTAGAGGGCAAACGCGGCCGCTGCTGCTGCGGAGCTTGGGCTCGGCCCTATTATTACACTGCTGTGCCTTGGGCTCGGCCCCCCCAAAACGCTGCTGAGCCCCCCGATCAGCCCCGTAAGCACGGTGCTGCGCACCCCGGAGCCGCCCCCCGGGACCCAGAGGTGCTGCAGCGCGGGGAGGCATCGGCCCCGAGGGCTGCTCTGCCCCACCGAGGGGGTGGCACACAAAACCACCGGGAAAAGGGCTGGATTTGGGGCTGTGCTCAGCACCCAGGGGGGGCTGGGGCAGCCGGGATTCCCCAGGGAGGGCCGGGTCCCCAGCCCTGAGCACCCCTGGCCGGGAGGTGCCCTCCCCGTGCCATCCCCGTCTCCATCCCACCCCACCTCATGGGGAGTTGTGAGGATGCTGCAGAGGTTGGGGGAGCTGAGGAGGATGAGGAGCTTCAGTGGGGGGTCCCTGAGTGCTGGATGTGGCTCTGTGATGGCCCCAAGGATCCCTGGTGGGCAGCCCGTGGGCACCAGCAGGAGCGATGGAGGGGGCCTGGCTGTTTCACCCACCCCAGGGGCTGGCAGGGACGTGGTGGGCAATTGTCAACGGTGCCACCACTCCCTGCTGCCCCCGAGCCCAGGGGGTTTGGGGCTGCTCGTGCTGCAAGGGGAAAAAGAGCAAGTGGGCCAGGCGTTTCGTGTTTCCCTTTAAAATGCGCGTTGGATGCGAGTGCCAAACGCGCTCACCAAACAACAGACACGAGCTATGGAAAACCCTTCTTAAATTGCCCGGGCTGGCTTCCCACAGCCCAGGACTCCTGCCAGGGCTCTCTGCTTAAAATGGAGTCCTATTTCCACATCCTCCTCCCTGCAGGGAGAGCTCCCGAGTCCTGCCACTTTCCGATCTGCCACTGGATCCTCCACGTTTCCAAATCCAACCCGTGCCTCTCCCCAGCAGGAGACGCGGCTCAGCGCAGCCTTGAATCTGGCCTCTGCTTAAATATAAATCACCCTCAGGCATGCGACTGTCTGAGCCAACACAGCTCAGCCAGGGGGATGAGGCTGATGAGGGGCAGAAAATGAGCTCGGGGGACTCAGCCTGTGTCCCGCTGGGAGACTTCACCTTGCACCTGCCTGACATTTCTGCGTGTTCTTCCCAGACAGCATTAAGACCCTGAGAAATTTTTGGGATGCATCCACAGCCCGTGGGTGCCACGTCACCCAAACGGTGCTGGGCAGGGCACAGGCCCTGGAAGAGCTGAGAGGCTGAGGCTGGAGCTCGGGGCATGGTTTTAACCTGATGTTTTCCCCCTTTTCTCCTGTGTTTCAGCCATGGGCGCTGGAAGCAGAGAGGAGAAATGGAAGGAAAATACTGGGGGTACCACCAAGCACAGCCACCAGTGCGAGGAGGGCTGCCCACCTCGGGCAGGCTGGGGAGAAGCTGGTTCCCAAAGGATCTTTTTAAATGCTTTGGGTTTTCCCACTCGTTATTCATTTACACATTTGCCTGTGCTCCCGGGGAGCCCATCCATCCCAGCTGGTGGCCAGGAGCATCTTCATCAGGAGAGCACAGGAGCAGGAGGGGCATTGCTGCACCTCAGGCAGGATTTTCTAGGAGGAGAGGGGCTCTGCCTTCACACCTCCCAGGGCAGCAGCATCTTCCCAAGGCTCGGGATCCAGCACCCACTGACAGGCACCCAGAGGTGAGATCCGATTCCAGCTCTGGGCATTACACGTGTTGGAAAAAGAAAAAAAAAAGCTCTTCCCACCAAACGCCCAGCAGCCCTCTCCTTTCCGAAGGGCACCAAACCTCCCCAAAGCACGGCAAGGGTGGGTGGCGCAGGGGGAAGGCTGCCTCGTCCTTTGTCTGTGAGCAGAGCTGCCAGCAGCAACAGTGATTGTGCACGGGAGGAGCCGTAAATCCATCCCAGGGCGGCGTGTCGGGGAGGTCAGCGGGAACACAGCGTGTTGCCTTGTTGGGACACGAGCCACAAAACCCACAACACGCCCAGCGCATCAAAAGAGGGCGAGAGCTGTCAGAGGGCTGCTTTGGGGAAAGAATGGTGAGGTCCTTGTGTGCCGCCAGCCACAAAGCCCCGGTTCAGCAGGCAGAGCCCAGCCTCCTCCCGAAAACCCACGGGGAAGGACTGCCTGAGAGCAGGGGATGCTCCGTGTGGCACCTGGTGAGGGTGAGGAGCCACCACCAGGGCCACCCATGGGTGCTGCTGCAAGCCAGTGGCTCTGCCAAACCAGAAAATGTGGGTGGGGGCCTCTTATGACCGTGGGGACAGGGTGAAGCAGGTCCAAAGGTGGAGACCAGCTTGCATTGCTGGAGAAATCTCTCTCTGCAAGATATTTATCAAAAGTCACCGCCAACAGGATGAGTTTTCTCTGCTAATCGGGACCTGATGCAGCTGAGCTCAGCGCGCTTTGCCTGCTGCAAACGGCACCCAAACACCTGCCCTTGTCTTTGGGCAGAGTGGAAAAACCAAAAGCACAGCGGCTGCCCTGCAGCTAACGCACCCCGTGGCTGCTCTGCAGGGAGCTGGGGCCTCTTCAGACCCATATCCAGGCAGCAACCTGAGGCAGGACACACAGACCCCAAGCAGGTCCCTATTTCTGCCGCGTTCAGGAGCGCTGGCGTGAGTGAATTGCTCCTGTGGGGCTTGAGGACTTCAGGTCTTCACTTGCAGCAAGTGCTGCATCTCCCCCAAATCCACGCATTTCTCTGCGCCCTCTCGTTGCGCTCCAGCCCGTGAGGCGGTGGCAGTTTTCCCTGTTTCTGCACAGCCTTTCCCATTCATCACATGCTATCAAATTAGCAGCTATGGCAAGAGCCGGCTGGGAGCAGGCGCTATGTAAACAACAAGCCACAAGAAGCTGCCGGAGCTGTTCGAGGCTCCCTCTCCCCTTGGCTTCTCTTGGGAGCAGCATTTCCCCGAGGCTCTGTCCCCAAGCAGCCGCAGAGGTGGGTGAGGAGGGGGCTGTGGGGCTGCTCCTGGACCCTGCCCTTTGAGGGGCAGCACCTTGCCATGAGCCTTGTGGGGTGAGGAGGTGATGGGAGCCAGGGGTGCGGGTTGGGAGCCTCCCAGGGGAGAGCAGGGAACCCCCAAACCTGCACCTCGCCTGCAGCATCCCCTTGCCAAGGGTCGCTGCTGCCAGTCCTGGTGGTTTTCTGCGATCTGGGGCTGCTCCGAGGTGGACGAGCTCCCACCACCCACCTCGGGTGCTGCTGGAAGGGGTCTTCCAGCGGGAGGAGCTGCGACATCTCTTGGATTCCCCTCGTTTTGTCTGCGTTTGGGCGCCGCGTTCAGTTCGTATTTGCGACGAGCAGAACGAGCTCCAAGCTCCCCTCCTCGTTCCTTGAGCAGAGCGGGACCTTATCCAGTCCTAATCCGAACCAGATGCCTGCAGCGGAGAAGAGCAGCGAGAGGCAGCAGTGGGGAGATGTTTCCATTTAAAAACACTGTTAGCAAGAACAAACATCTTGCTTTCAGGCACAAGGGCCTGGGCTTGCAGTGCGATCCAAGCACTAGGTTCTACCCAGTGCTGTTATTCCAGATGAACTCTCATCAAAGCAGATAAAAGCCCGTCCCCGGACTTCGCCATAAATTATCTGGTATGAAACCCAAACATTAACCTCCATATCACTCACAGCTGCGCTAACTCTGGGGATAATCCGGGATAATTTGCCACGCACAGGCTGCATGTGGTATCGACGCTGTATTTATTTCAGTGCGATTTTGGCCAGCACGAACAATGCGCTTGTTTTTGGCCACCCCACCAGGTGGGAGCATCACTGGGCGCTGCGCTTCGTTTCCAGCAGGGCAAGGAACCAACACCGAGGATTTTTCCTGAAGAATCACTGATGGAGGAGCAGACTTTCCTTGTTTAAAGGGGATTGGTGCTGCTGAGACCCAGCACGGACCTGGGAAATCGAGGACTTGCTTCCCTGCAGCTCGGCACACCTGGCACAGGGACGGGGACCTGGCTGGTGGCACCCCAGCAAAGCCATCACGGGCTGGCAGCGAGCAACTCACCCCGTGCCATTGATGAATTGTCTCATGATTGGGGCTCTCTGGGGGCACAGGAATTTGGTGCTGCCTCCCCGTTAGCCTCAGACATCCGCGAGCACAGACCCGTGCAAAGGAGTTGTGTCTTTCCAAGGGCTTCATCAAACCAAGAGCCAAACTCGTCCCTGGGGTAACCGGGTCAGCCTTGGAGCTCGCCCCGGAGCTGAGCCCAGCTCAGGCTTGCCAAATATTGAGTAACGGGCTGGTGGAGTCTGCAGACTTACGATTCGGGATGGGCTCAGCAATATTTCTCTCCAGAGCTTCCTTTGAGCAAGGTGATGCATTGCGCTGGGCATGGATGTGAGCGGCTTGGCCGCGGGCACCGGGGCCGTACTCCTCGCACCACCACCATGCCCACGCCGTGCGGCCAGCCAGGCAGGCTCCAGCCTTCCCCGTTCTCGCTTTAATTGCTCGCATCCAGCCAGGCAGCATCTCCTTTCCGCCGCTCAGCAGCGGCAGGGACTTGAAGGCACGGGTAAATAAAGGGGTGGGATGAGCGGCGCGGCAGGAAGGGCGGAAACGCAGCAGAGCTCCGTGCTTGGGGGCCAGATGCAGCGAGACGGGAAGGGGGGGGCACAAGCACACACACACACACACACACACACCCTCCCAGCCTGATTTTCAAAAATCTTTTGTTTAATTAGCCCAGCTCAGAGCCCTGAGCACCCGTCTGCGCAAGGTGGGCTTGCTTTGCTAGAGCAATGCCTGGGGACTTGGCTCGCCCTAAGGGATTTGTCCCCTTCCTACAATGTCCCCAGGGACCCCTGGTGCACAAGGACCCCCCCCTTCCCACCCTTTTCCACCCCTGTGCCACCCGTTGCGGCAGCTGTGTGCTCACAGACCTGCAAGGCCATTGTCCAGCATCCTTCCCCTGGGGCAGGATGGCCCCATCAGGGGGCTGTGGGACCCCAACCCTCATCCTGCCCCAAATTTCACCTGCAGACAACGCCAGGGCTGGCTCAGAGGGGCTCAAGGGACTTCGTGGCACCGCAGGTTTCTGTGCCAGCTCCTCTCTGAGCATCATCCATGCTGTACGTGGGTTCCCTCCCAGCAAGGGCTCTGCTGGGCAGCACAGGCAGGGTTTGGGCTGTGTGGTCCAGCCCAGCCCCACGCAGCCCCCCTGGTGACCATCTCAGACCCTCCTAGACACGTTTCCACGAGCCTTGCACGCAGCACAGGACCTCATTTTTTTTTTTCTGGGGGCTCCCCAGAGGAGGCCAGGAGGGGACCCACACCACACCAGCAGGAGGTGTTAATTCTGCAGGCGCTCAGCACCTCCTGGCCCCGGGGGCTGTGCCAGGATTGCCTGCAGCACCCACGCGTGGTGTGGGAGGGGAGCAAGCACCGCGGAAAAAAAAAAAAAAAAAATCAACAAAAAAGCAGCAGCAAAGCCCATGCAGCCTATTACCACCTAGATTTTAGTCCCAAATATAATAAAATCCTTTCCAGCCTGCCAAAAGCCTGATGATTTGGGCTTGGAGCTGCTATTTTCCAGGCTGGGGGGCAAAGCCCAGGGCCCGTTCGCTGTCAGCAGTGCCCCACGCACCCATCGATGCCATTCCTGCTGGGAATCACGCAGAGACCCCAAAACGGGTGCCCACAGGGCTGCAGGATGTGACCCCAGCTCACAGCCCCCCAGCCACGCACCCTTCCCTCTTGCCCTACCTTTATCAGCTGTCCCGGTTCATGGGTTGCTTCCATCAGCTAATTGGTGCTAATTAATCCCAGCAGCTCCAGCTGAGCGCGAGAGGCGCTGCTGCTTCCACAGCAGGCGTGGGGCCGCTCTCAAAGCGGTGGATTTTGGAAGTCTTTGGGCCAGCAGCGAGTTTCCCCACAGCATCCCCAGGGCTTTGCAGGATCCTTTTTCCCGTCCCCTCCCCGTTTGGCTTTACGCAGGCCCTGGTGTCAATTCCCAGGTGCTGTTCGGTTTTAAGCCTCCTCCATCTGCACCAAGCCTCCCGCTTCGGTCTCCATTTGGGGAAAAAAAAGGGGTTTTTGTTGGGAGAGGTCACTGCTAGGTGGCTGGGGAATTAGAGGTGGCTCGTTCTGCTGGCCAACGTCCTGAGCTCCACGTTAACTGCATTAACCTTCCCCACAGTTCCCAGCACACGGTTTATCTCTGCACACAAAGCTGCTTTTCGGAAGAAGACCGGAGGGGACGGGCAGTTGTTTTTTGGTACTCGCCCGTTATCGGATCCGCTGGTATCTTCTGGGGGAGCTCGGCACAAGAACGAGACTCCATAATCTTCCATCAGACTCTTGGCTGTCTAATCTCCTTACGAAAAGGAAATCCTTTGTTTATTGGCGGAGTACTTCTCCGTGAGGGGAACTGGAAACGCGTTCGGTTTGGGGCTCGAGGATTTTGGATTCAGCAACAACAAAATAAGTGGGTGCAATGTCCAACCTGCTGCCTGGGTAATTCCCTGCCTGCTGCTTTCATTCCCACCTCGCCGGGAGACGATGAGCTAAAATGGCTAAAAGGCTCCTTTTTTCTCCTCTCCAGCGGTGGGGAACCTTCGAAATGTGACCAAATGCTGCTGGGGCAAACCCCGTGTTAGCAAGGGGGTGCAAGGGGGTGCAAGGGTGCAGGGCCTGGCTTTTGGGCAGCACGGCCAGGTCGCTTTGCTCCGTGCTGGGAAGAAGAAATGGGGTCAAACTACCCAAATTTCTTCCTGCATCTGTGGCCTCTTAGCAGCCGTTTGTCCCCAGCCCGTGGGGGTCCCGGGCACCCAGCCCCATGGGATTTAGGGGACACCTGCGTCCCAAATCGCCCTGCGCATCCGAGTGCCCTTCGGCTAGGAAATAGGATGGGGAGCTCTGGGGCAGAGCCGTAGGGTCTGGCAGTGACTCGTGGTCAGGATTTCTCTGGTTTGAGGCACGTGCAGGCATCCCCTGGGTTTTGGGGTCTCACCAAACCTCAGCAATGCAGCTCGACGACTGGGCAGGTTTTGCACCTGAGGTCAGGGATGCTGTAGGATCCCCCCCCCCTAAATTCCCTGAGCCTCCAAAGCAGCCTCAGTGCGTGGGATGCCCCACGGTGCCCTTCTTTGGGGAGAAACCCAAAGGCTGGGGGGGCTGCTTCACCCTGGCACACGGAGCAGGAGCAATTTCCCCTGCAGGAGCCGCAAATGCTCATTTTTGATTTTTTTTTTTTTTTGGGGGGGCACACACACCAAGCAGCAAGGTGCAAACCCCACAGACAGCACCTGGGGGGGGAGTAGGGGGGCACAACCTGCCTCCCCCATCCCTCGGGGATCCCTCGGGGGGATGCTCTGCGCTGGTGGGGGGGGGGGGGTGCAGGGATGGGAGTGGGGGGGGGCGTAGCAGGTGCTCACCCCCCCCAAAAAAAAATATCAAGGGGAAGTTTGGCTGTCAAGGAGTTAACCCCCGGGGGCCTTCCCCTCCTCGTTTGCTCTCTCTCTCTCCCCCCCCCCCTTCCCCACATCCCTCCCCGTGGCCCCCCCCCCGCTGCCAGCGCCGTCAGCCCGGGGGCGGGGGCTGGCCCCGGCCGCTGCCTGCAGCCGAGCTCCGCGGGGAGACAGCAGCGGCGGCTCGGGGCGGGGGAAAAAAAGGGAAAAAAAAAAAAAAAAGGATAAAAAAAAAAAAAAAAAAAAGAAATCCTCCACCTTCCTGTTTGTTTTTTTTTTTTTTCTCTTTTTTTTTTTTTTTCCTTTTTTTTTTCCTTTTGGTTCCCTCCCCCCCCCCCCCCCCACCGTCGACAGCCCGCTCGCCCTGCATGACTGTCACCGAGGTAAGGAGCTGGGTGTGTGTATGTGTGCGTGTGTGTGTGTCCCCCCCCTCTTTACACACCCCCACACACACCCCGGGGGGATGCTGAGCCCGTTCCCACGCCCCTCCGGCCGCCAGGTGCCGGCACCGGGGATCGCGGACCGGGCACCGGGGGTGCGGGGGGGGGCTCCCGGAGCTCGGCCCCGGGCGGCTCTGCTGCATTTTTAACCCTTGGAGCAACGCCCGTAGGATGGGGGGGGGGATTATGGGGGGGGGTTGTGGGCACCCCATAACGCTCGGAGCCCTACAGGTGGCTGTGGGAGCGGATTTGGGGGCAGGGAGGGGATGGGGATGGGGATGGGGATGGGGGGGGGGATCCGTGTTGGAAGGGGATGGGGGAGGTGGGGGAGAGCCCCCCCCATCGGAGCATCCCAGCCCTGGGGGTGAGGTGGGGGGGGTCCAGGTCCTCAAATTGCCCCTGCAGCAGCCTGGGGGCTGCCCCCCCCCCCCCCCAAGCCCTGCTGAGGGGAAGGGTTGGGGTGTCTGGGGGCTGCCCCCCGGTTTTGGCCCTGCTCATGGTGCTGGGGAGCAGCAAGTGTCCCCCGGTGTCCCCCCCCCCCGGCCCGGTACAGGCTCAGGGTGCTGGGGGGTGGTGATGCTGGGGGGCACAGGGCATATTGGGCATTGCTGGGGGGGCACAGAGCATCCAGAGGCACTACTGGGGGGGCACAGAGCATCCCCTGGTGTTGCTGGTTGGGCACAGAGCATCCAGAGGCACTACTGGGGGGGCACAGAGCATCCCCTGGTGTTGCTGGGGGGGCACAGAGCATCCCCTGGCATTGCTGGGGCTGTGGGGGCAGCGGCTGGCCCAGCGGGGAGCGGAGTGGTCCAAGCTGGACCCTCGTGGCCCAAGCCCCCCTGGCAGGAGGTGGCCGTGTAACGAGGCTGGGGGGCTCCCAGGTTCAAGGGGATGCCCAAGTGAGGAGCCCCCTGGGTCCACAGCACTGTTTGGGGCTCTGGTGTGGCCCAAGGGGCTGGGCACGGGGTAATTTTGGGCCAAAACAACGCCACCAGCCCCGGGCAACCCTCGCTGAGCACCGAGGCTGGAGCTGCTCTCTGCACCACGCTCTGCTCAGGGCCCAGACAAAGCCTCTGCCCGCTGCGATGGATGCTGGCGATGTGCGGTGCAGGTGAAAAAAAAAAAGAGGAATTATTTCTCCCCTGCTTCTCGTTCCTTAGCAGACAACTTGCATTTTTGCCTGCTGCGCTCTTGCAGGGCGGTCACCGGTGGTGGTTGCGTCTGTTGTTGGCTCTTTGCAGCGCTGCCCCGAGGTCCCCGCCGGCCGGACAAACCCAGCAGCTCTTGTGGGTAAAAAACGCTCCCAGCCCTTCTGGGTGCTGAGAGGGGGATCGATGGGCTGGCCCAAAAGGTGGCTCGGGTTAAAAGAACCGCGAGCCTGCTGATGTGAAAGTGTCACGGCTCCCAGCCAGGCTGGTTCATTCGGAGCGCTTGTTAACGGTTGTGATTTTTTTATTTTTTTATTTTTTTTCTCCTGAGTGTAAACAGATTTATTCAGAGCTACACTGAGAAAAGGCCAGGCTGTGAGGAGAGCGTGTTCAGGAGTACGGGGAAGGAAGCTGCCGTGATTTTCAGGGACCAGAGGTGTGCTGGGGTGATCTGTACTGGGTGCGCCGAGTACACTTCTACCAAATCCCTTTAAAGCCCTAACACACCCCGTGGGTTTTATTCCCTGCAATGTGGACTGTCTTTGCAGGCTATGAGCAGGGCCCTGAAGGGGCAGGTTGGGACCCAGGCCCCAGCTCTGCGGTGACAAAAAGTGTCCTGAGCCCATGGCACAGCCTGGGCACGAGGCTGGAGCGCAGACGTGGACAGGGTGTGATTTTGACAGGTGATGGGCACCTGTGGGACAGGAGATGCCTTTTCGGTGTGGTTTTGGCTGCTTGCAGGCAGCTGGCAGCCAAGGTGCTCTGGGGGATGGCTCTGGAGCGTTTGGGAACTGGGAATTGTGCCTGTCCCCATGGGAGGAGAGCCTCAGGGCTCCCCACAGCCGCCCAGGGGCAGGTGCCTGAGCCCCAGCACGGCGAGGACAGTCCCACGCCGTGTTCCTACAACAACTCCCACGCTGGGGCCACTTCCCAGCAGCTGCAGCAAACAGTGGCGGTGGGAAAGGTTTTACAACCTTGGCAAACATTCCTGAGCAATTCGCATCACGAGGAAAACCGATAGGATAGGCAGGCCCAGGTGCCCAGCGCCAGGTAGAGCCAGCTGAGCGCACGCCCGAGGCGTGGGGACACAAAAAGCTTTTCTTGGAGCATGGGGGGGCCGGGGGAAGGCGAGGAGGGGGCTGAGAAGCGCTGTCAGGATGCGAAGCGAGCTGGTTTCCTTCGCATCCTGAGCCGCCCCCTCCCCTCCCACGGCGAGGAATGCGAGCGAGCGCGGCGCATCCCCAGACCTCGCTCTGCCGTGGGAGTTTCCTACCCAGGAGAGTTGAGGCAGGTTATAAATAGGATGGAGAAGGGCAGATTGCAAGGCGAAAGGAGCCCACTCCTCCTGGGGGATCTGCCCGAACGCTGCGAGGCCTCCTGTGCATCACTGAGTTATTGCATCGTGCTCCATGCCCTGCCGTGCTCCCCGGCACCAGCTCTGCTTTCTCCACACCGTGCAGTCAGATCCAGCAAAGCGATGGCCTTCAGCTGAGACTTGCTCTAGGAGCTGGGGCAAATTCATCCCTGCTGCAGCTCAGCTGGCTTAGGGGGGCCTGGGGCTCGGGTTTGGGATCCGTTGCGTGCAAGCAGGCCAAACCCATTCTGTACGGAGAGCAGGGCCCACGCCACAAAGCCAAACAAATCTGCCAGGAGCAAACACACGGAGAGCGCCTCTCCCCCAGCCCGACATCTGTCTCCACTTCGGGGACCTGCTGTGCCCTCGGGACACGGCTGTGCTCCGCCGGGTGCGAGGGACAAAGGCACTCACCAGGCTGCTGGGACCCCCCTGGCAGAAAACCGAAGGGGAGGGATACTTGGGGAGCAGATTTTGCCAGACTTGCCTGGTATTTTGCCCGCAGCTGCGTGCTCGCTTGATAAAGCTGCTAGCACTGACCCCCATGTTCATTAAGGGGCAAAGTTCGTGTAAAAAGAAGCGAGAAGTTAGCTGTGGGAGCAGCAAAATGCTGTCTGCTGGGCATGGGTTCTGCAGCAAGTGGAGCTTTGTTGGCTTTGCTGGGCTTTGCTGGGGCTGGGTGAACAATTTTGTGCCCTGCATGACTGGGGCTGGTGTGGTGCTTCCAGCTCTGCCCATCGCCAGGGGCTGTTCCCAAAGACCAATTACCCATGAACACAAATTAACGGGGGCCCAAGGGAGTCTTAATTCGGGAAATATAGTTTTAAAATGACTGGAGGCTTTTCTAAAGGGCAGGGTTTAGCCAGGAGGCAGTTCGGGAGGTCCTGTGGCATGCGTTAGGCGGAATTATCCGATGGGCTCCCCTGGTTTATTATCTATTAATTGGTACTAGTCATCAAGCTACGCTGCGTGGATAACAGCTCATCCTCTTAGTTCACTGAGTCGATGAAGCCAAAAACGCAGAGAGGAAATTGCATCCGTGGCCTGTGGTGGTCAAAGATGGTAAAGAAGCGACGTGGTCAAGCCGTGATTATTACCCCAGGGCCCGAGGGAGGCTGTGGCTACAGCACCACGGAGGTGCTGGCCCTGGTGGCCCCGTCCTCTGCTGTGCCACCGAGGGCAGGTTTCGTGTCTGGGGCAAGTGCTGAGCCCGTGGAAAAGCTGATTGCTGGTTCGATCGATACGAAGCTTGATTGAAGGCATAGGGTCGTGATATCAGGCAAAATGGCTTTGTGGAAAATGGGCTTTGGGAAGCACAGCTTGACTTGGTTTCTGGAGAACTGGCTGGGGACGTCTTCTCTGGATGGTCACGAAACCCAAATTTAGGGCAGTGCTGGGTGTGCTGTGGGTGATGGTGCTTGGGGATCGGTGCCAGATCATATTTAATAAGCCTCATGTTAAAGGGACTGGGTGCAGGGTAACCAACATACACAGCAAGCAGATTAATGGGATTTGTCATTGCATGGGGTTTCGCTAATGGCTTTCAGGGCAGAGCTCTCTGCCTCTTGCTGTCCCGGAATCAAGGCTGGAGAATATTTTTAGTTGAGATTCAGCGATGTGACGGCTGGAAAACCCTCGTGTCTTTGTGCAGCCCAGGTTTTGCTCGGAAATAGGGGCAGGCACGGTGCTGGGAGCCGTGGAGGAGCTGTTCTGTAACATGTGGGTGGCGGAGATCCCATAACGGTGCCTGGGGCCACGGCTGGAAGGAGGGAACAGCTGGGGCGGGAGCAGAAGAGGGCTGTGGGTCCGGGACTGCTAATAAAGCACAAATAATAAGGAGCCCTCAAACAATGTTCGCTAATCTTCGGCTTTGCCGGGATTTCTGGGGGTGGGGAGCGAGCATAACGGCCCGCTTTGAGTCTAAAAATGGAAGCTCCCCATTTCCAGAAGCATTACGCTCATCAAAGGCAACTTATCTGGCCCCGGGGCTTTTTAATGAGTTTTAATTGTGCTTCAATGCAGCATTAATCGGGAGCTTTACGACTGCCCGGCTGCGGCCAGCAGGCTCGCTCGCTGTAACCCATACCATGCAGAATGCGACGCGGGGTCACCCCCGCCCCCCTTCTCCTTTTCATGGAAATTTTATCAAATGATGAATAGTTCAATTCATTAGCCAGCTAGCGGAGAGCTCGAAGGAGTCGGATCCCGGATTCCTATCTCCCAAGTCAGTGTGTAATTACCGAAAGCTGGCAGCAGGCAAAACCTACGTGACGGGGCCAGCTGCTAGAGTCCCCCACAAATCTGTGAATCGAATCTTTCACCGTCTGGAAGGGAACCAGTGCGGAGCTCGGCTCCCAGAAATCTTTCTCTCCTTTGTTCCTCACCAAGCTGTGAGCAAAGCCGCTCGGGCTCGCTCTGCAGGGCCTCGAGCAGCAAAACCTCGGGCAGAGGGTGGAGTGGCTCCGACACCACTTGTGTTGCTAAAAATGGGGAAATAGGGCAAAAACCTGCAGGTCTGAGCCTGGATTTGGGTATTACTGTGGAGCACAAGTGATGAGCAGGGCAGGGACAACGCTGGAGGATGGGGACAGGCTCATCCCCAGGACATGAGCCCCCAGGCTGCCCTGTAGTGTGCTCCCAGCCTCATCCCACGAGGATGTGGCTTTCCCCCTTTGCACATGGTGGTTTTTCCTTGACATCCCACTGTCCTGGTCCCTCAGCAGAGCTGTTGGACCCTATGGAAACCCCTTCAACCCGCTCTGCTGTGGCTCTTGTCCCTGCTGGGGACGGGGACGGCAGCGCTGGGCACTGTGGCGTGGATGCGGTTTGGATTTGCTGATTTGGGTTTACACATCTGGTGGTACCCACGGTGTTTGTGGGGTTGCCCACGCCAGGCAATCCGGGTGGTTTTGGCTCTGTAGCAGGGGCAGAAAGCAATATTTAAACCAGCTTCTGCCATCAGATGGGGAAGTGCTGCAGGCTCCAGCCCCGTGTTGGCAGCGACTGCGCTGCTGGTGGGAAGCTCTGAGGGGGCTGGGGGTGGTGGGCGCTGCTCTAACGGGGCTGTCCCTTTCCTTTAGGGCCCAGGAGCCTCTCCCTGAGCCCCGAGCCAGAAGCTGGGTGTCAGGAGGTGCCCGGTGAGCCCATGGAGCAGAGCTCAGGTGGGGAGCCCTCGCTGTGCCCATGCCGAGCCAGGCCCCGAGTGGGGGGACACTGAGGATGGAAACAGCTCGATTTTGTTAAAAAAACCCTGCTGAGGGCTTGCTCCTGCCCGAACAAGGAGGCTCCGTGTGGCTCCCAGGGCTGGTTCCCCCCCCGAGCCGTGCACAAGGCCGGGTCTGTGAGCAGCGCGCTCGCCCTCGGCACGGGCTGGCAGCGGGGGGGCCGCGGGACTCGGCCTTGGTGCCTCCCACGTCCCTGCCCCAGCACTTCCCAGCCGGCCAGGAAATTTCTGAGGCCTGAAATATTTAGAAGATAGCGTTTGTTTTCCTTTCTTTTTTCTTTTTCTTTTTTTTTTTCCTTTTTTTTTTTTTTCTTTTTTTTTTTTTTTCTTCTTTTTTAATCCTTTTCTGGAAAACTTTTGGCCCCTCTCTGGGATAAACTTCCAACAAACTCTTCCAGCCTTACAAGCTGCCCAGGACCACGGCTCAAATACCTGGGGACACGAGGGGATCCGGGGGGCTGTGTGGGGAACCCTTTGGTGTCCTCAGGCAGGAAACACCACGGGGCAGCGACGTGCCCGACCTGCTCGCCGCCACAGCATCTTCCTGCCTTAGAAAACCATCGTTTCCCTTCATGAATGAGTTTCTGTGGTTTGTTTCCCATACAAAGCTGGGACTTAGTGAGGATTTTGTCAGGATGCCACCTAAATAGAAATGTCAGCGCTTCCTGTGGTCCTTTTTCCACCCCAGTCCCTCAGCATCTTCCCAGACCCCGCAGGGCGCAGCAGCCGCCCTTCTCCCACCTTCCCGGTGTTTCATACCCATGTGTGTGGTTCTTCAGCTCTTTATAACAAAAATCTGATGAGTTTAGGGAGGTTGGATTTATGGCATCCTCCCATTGGAGGCTTTCTCTTGGCACATCGGTAACCCCACTTAACTCTTCCTAAATCCGTTTGGGAAGCCTGTTGTGACCGAGTCCCTGCCTCGGTCCTCCTGGGGACGTGTGGCACGGTTTGCTGACGCCGGTGTGAAATCTGCTTCGTTACCCGCTCACTGAAACACCTGAAAAGGAGATTTCAGACCCTCCAAGTTTCTTAAAAGCCTCTCAAGCTGAGAACGAGCGTGCAGTATCCTTGCCCGAAGGAAACGCTGCTCCAAGAAGCTGCAAGCTCTGCAGAAGGAGGGCGAAATCCCATGCTCGGCGCGGCTGACCCGGGGCAGCTCCGGGGGCCCAGAGGTGCTGGCCTGGGAGCTCAGCCCCCCCCCCCGGCCCTTTGTTCTCCATCAAAATATTTCCGCTGGCTTCGCAGGGTGGGAAGGAGTTGGGAAACAGAGTGGGAGGAAAAGCGGGCTTGTTTACGTGATTTATCGGCCAGCGTGAGCCTTGCATTTCTTCTCAGCACGTGGGCCCGGGAGGTTTGTTTTGCCTCCCCCAGAAAGCTTCCTGGGGGAAAAACAGCCCCAAACGGGGCCCCTGCTGATAGGGAAGCAGCTGCAGCTGCTGTCATGAGCCCCGGCACCGAGCTTTTTGTGGTTTGGGACGTGGGGGGGACCCGAGCTTTGCAGCCTCATTGCCACCAGGATGCTTTGGGGCTGATCCCGTCCCGCAGAGTGTCCCTTTGTCTTGTTGCCCCCCCTGTGGCATCCTCGGGCTCGTGCTTGTGATGTGGGGACCCCAGGGGAGATGGGGTGCCAAGGGGGACCAGCAGGGCTTGGTCTGGGATTGAGTGCACAGCACCAAACATCATCCAGCCCCGAGGAGGGATGGGGACATTTGTTCATGGGACAAATCCTGAATATTTCTCAGATGGGCCTCCCCAGCCTCCCCTCTGCCTGTAGGGGTATCGCGGCAGCACCTAGAAATGGGATGTGGGGCTGCTGATAGGTGTGGGGCTGTGCAGGGGGATGCTGATGTGCACGGGAACTCGGTACCCGTGGTGCCAGCCCGCCTGGGACGGGGGCAGCCAGGCCACATCCACTCTGGCACTTGTGCTTCACAAGCCAATTCCATCCATAACCTCATCTTTGGCTACAGCAAATGCAAAACTCTGCAAATTCAGCATCAAACCCCGTTTTTATTTATGTATTTTAATGCGACCTTAAGCCACGCCGTGCTCTGTGGATGCAGCTGCTGCCGGGAGCCTGTTTTAGAGGAGACTTCTCTTCCTCGAGGCGCTGCTCGGTGCATTGATCCCGGTGTTTCTTGGAGCCCCCAGGTGTTTCCTGAGGCTGGACGCGGAGCAAAATCCCCCCCAGCTGCTCCAGGTGCTCGTGCTGGCAGCCAGATGTGTCCATGAGGAGGAAACAAGGAGCTGTGCTGGCTCCTGCAGGATTTGGGGTCTCCAAAGTGTCACAAATGGGTTGTCGGGCCGTCCCCTGCTCCATGGACTGTGTGTGTGTGGGGACAGGGAAAATGGGACCTGGCCTCAATGGGGCAAGCGTGCACAACTGGGACAGCTTCTTCCCAAGGAGGAGGCTCTTTCCTTGAACATTTATTGCTAATTAGGGACACAAATAACGGCCTGGTGGGGGCTCGGTGGCTGTGGCCACCACCCCGTGCTGGCCTTCCTGCAACCCGCCTTCAGCCAAAGGCCAGTGCTTCTTGTACTGAGTATTCCCAGCCCAAATCCTAAGACCAGGACCTTTAAAATTGTGCAATTTTAGGAATTTGCTTCGTGGCAGCACGCTAACCAGCTTTTCCCATGGTGAGACCTGCCTTTTCTGGTGCCAGCTGCACCGGATTTTTGCATGCACCCCCAAACACTCCCCCTTTTGCATTTTTTCCCCGTTAATGGACATGTCGTAGTGCAGGGTTTGGGGCTGGCAGTGCTCCAGGGGCACGAGCAGCTGGCTGTGTAGCAGGGTTTTTGGGCAGGTTAATGAGCACCTTGATGGGCTGTGAGTCAGGGAGCGCACCTACCTACGTGCACGTGGCAGCTCCTTGTGCTGGCATCGCTTTGTGCTCCAGGGGAGCGTAGGCGGCACCGTGCGCTTCTCCTCAAAGGTTGTGGGGGGCTGCTGGCCCCGGGGGGGGGTCAGCACAGCACCGGTGCTGGGCACAAATTGCCCAAGAGCATCCCCCTGGGGCAAAGGGGCCGGATCCTGCCACGTGCTGGGCCCCCGTGCAGGGTGGCTTTGCCCATGGGTGAGCAACTGGGGGGCGTCTGGGACACCCAAATACCCCCCCGGCTCTGCCCCCAGGGGCGGGCAGGGTTTGTGTGTTTGCTTGTCTGCGCCCCCCTGGGACGGTGAATTGAATGTTTTTGCTTTCCCTCTCTGCACAGAGCTCTTGTCGAGTCAATGAGAGACCTCCACAAGTCTAGCGTGCTGGGAAGCAAGCACGGCAGCCTGGTGAGTGTCCCCGCGGGGCATTTGGATAAGGCTGTGACGGACGCAGCGAGGCCAAACCGAGCCCTGGGCCCTCGGCACAAAAGAGAAATCATTTCATTCACACCCGAGGCTCAGCAGCGCTCAGCACGGCTGATTTTACACCAGGCTGGGGCTGCAGATGTGCCTAAAGGTCCAAGCTTGGTGATCCCAAGCCCGAATTTTTTGGCCGTGATGGGGCAGCCCCCCTGGACCCGTGGTGCCCTCGGTGGCGGAGGTGTTACCGCAGCGAGGAGCGGGATGTGCCTCAACCTTAAATCTGGCTGAGCCTCGTTAGCATGAAAGCCATTAACGTGAACAAAAGCTGCTCTCAAGGTTGAACTGAGCAGCATCGGCAGCACCGAGGAGATTAAACCCGGCGTTTGTTTGGCTCTAATCTCATGTGCATGGAACAAGCAGCGTTTGATGACTAATTTTGGCAGTGCCGGGGATCTTATCGAAATAGTGCTGCTTAATTTCCAGCTTTTCCTTAGGGAGTGGATTCCAGCACCGCAGATCCCACCTGTATGCTTTGCCTTCACACTGCTTGTGCGCCCAGCAGGTCCCATCCTCTGGGTCCAGAGGAGCCTGGGCCCGTGCCTGCCCTGCCCTGATCCTCGTTGTGCCCAGGCTCCTCCTGCTTGTGCATTTCCCCCTTCCAAAATGGTAAAAATACCATTTTTTATTTTTTATTTTTCCATTTGCCACCACTGTTTTATTGTTCTTGGGACCTGGGCAGGGTCGTGCCCAAAAAACAGGGTCTAGGGGGATGATGGCTGTGTCCCAAAGGCACGTGCTGATGTGCCTGGGCGCTGACACGGGGTCTTTCCCCTCCAAATTAAGCCCCGATGAGCAGTTTTGCTATTTCCCTCCCTGTTCCCCATGTGGGAGCTGTGAGGAGCGTCCCTGGGCAGGGGACGGGGACATGGTGGCTGCGTGCTGCCTGGAAATGAAGCCATCTCCTCGGCTGCGAGCTGCCAGCAAGCAGCTCTTTTCTTGCCTGGTAACACTTCATTGCTGCAGCGGCCGATCGATGCTCCAAATGTCAAACCCCAGCTCCGCCGACCTTCCCGATGGAAAACAACCCTGCCCTGTGGCTGCCAGGGACGTGCAGGCAGCGGGTCCAAGCTGCCTGGGAGAGCAGGGGAGAAAAGCAGCCCCCGGGGAGCCCTCTCCTGCCGGAGCTCTCCCCGCTAGCTGGGTTTAAGGCAAGTCCCAGGTTGCTCTCCGTCCCCTGGGGAACACAGCGGGGACACAGGAGCACTGGAAGGAGGCACGGAAAGTGGGATTAATGAGCTTTTGGAAAGGCAAAGTCTCCTGGAGCACCACAAAGCCCCTGGTGAAAGCCCCGGATACTCTCGGCACAAGGCGGTTGCCAGGCTTTCCTTTTCCCAGCACAATTCCTTCATGCGACGGTTTTCTTGGGGACTGAAAAGGCTTTTTCTCGGGAGCTGAAAGCAGCCCTCTCCCTTCAGAAACCTCTTTGAGCTCACGGGCATGCTGCGTGCCATTGCACCAACCCTCGTGGCTGCTCCGAGCCCCCTGGCCCCTTCCCACCCGCAGCAGCCAGAGGGCAGGGGCTCGGGGAGAGGGGGCAACCCCTGCTCCCTGCAGGTGAAAGCAGAACTTCATTTCCCTGAAAGCTCCCACCACGGAGGCCGATTAGGCAGCCCTATATAAAGGACGCGGAGATTTTTAAGGGATTACAGCACCCTTTGCTGGGTGGCTGCCTAGTGCCGCGTCAGGGGCTCTTTGCGCAAGCTCTCCTCCCCGCCTGCTGTTGCCAAGACTCCCGATGCTTGAAAAGATGCATTTAAAAATAAACACATTGAGACAAGGGCTGTGTCCTGCCGCTGCTGGTAGGCAAAGGCTGGAGCTGCCAGGAGATCAGAGAGGCGGCCAAGCAGGGGCTGGGCTTTGCTGCTTGGTTCCTTTTCCCCCCGCCAGCCGCAGTCGCCGTTCCCAGGGTGACCGAGGGGTTTTGTGCGGCGCCCACGGCTTGGATCGGCTCTGCCAGCTGACGTGGGGCTGGAGGGGGCACCCCTGGCACATCACCTCCAGAATGGCTTTTCATCCTAGAGAAAAGCCTGGAAAATAGGGGAGAAAAAAATAGCTCTTTGTGTGTTGGTTTTTCTTTTTTTTTTTTTTTTTTTTCTTTTCAATGCAACTGCTTCTGAAGCCGCTCTCTTCCATCAAACTGGAGGAGGGCCTGGGACCAGCACCTGAATAAATGCCCATTTCCAACCCTGGCATTCGCCCCCCTGCAGCCACAGGATTTCTTTAGGCTCTGTGCCCCGGGGAGCCCCCTGCGCCCCTCACCACCCGGGCGGCTGCAGCCGTCCCTTGCTCCCCTGCCAGCCCTGCTGTATGTGATACCACTCCTGGGATAGATGTGGGGAGAGGCAGGGCAGCTCCTTAAACTTAAAATATGAGGAGCAGACGATGCAGTCTGAGAGGAAAAGCTGCCCGTCCTTCACCAGAGCTGCGTGCTGGCAGGGGCTGCAGCCACCGACAGCTCCCCGGTGTCCTGTGCCTTCATCCAGCACCGCCCCGTATGGAAAATCTCTCGCTAACCGACCTACATTTCATGCTCCCATTCATCTGCTGCACGTAGCTGCTGTTGCTGTGGGGCAGTGTCAGGGTGAGGAATTCAGGGGAGCCTGCAGAGGTGCCAGGGAATGTTGTAGGCTTCCCCCGAGGCTGTGAACATGGGGCTCCCTGCCCGCAGGATTGCCCTGGGTGTCTTTCCCGACCCTCTGCTTTTCCTCTGCTTTTGAAGAACAGCACAAAAGCGATGCACTGACACACGCCCTGAAACAAGCCAGCTCTCCTCTGGTTTTCTTCTAAAGGCATCTCCGGTGACATCCTTTTTGCTGGAGGAAGGATGTGCGGAACAGTTTCCCCTGGCGCAGCGAGGAGCCGCCTCTTTGCTGGGCACCGCGAGCAAAAACCTCCCCAAATCTGCTCCAGCCCGGCCGGGGCAGCCTCCCCCAGGAGGCAGCGCTGGGATGGAGGCTGCCCTCATTGCAGCTCTGTGGCTGCAGGGAAAAAACTGAGCTGGGCTGGCGCAAACGCCCCGTGCTGTGGATGCCGTGCCCTGAGTCTGAAACAGCTCCGTGTCGCTGCCGGGAGCTCCCCAGCACGCCTATTTTCTGCTATATCTCTTGCTGGGAAATAGGTTTCCCCCTTCCAGTGAGGGATTTGGGGACACGCTCTTCCCCTCAAGCACTTAAAGAAGAAAAACGTTGCAACCATCCCAAAAACGCTGGGGCAGAGAGGAGAGTTTCTGTGCCGCCGCGCGTTCCGTGGGGTGCAGCGTTGATGCTGAACGCCGTGGTTGGGGACGTGATTTATTTTATTGCCGTGCCTCAAAGTGCTTTATGGCATTCTCGTTTTTCTTGTAAGCGCTGCTCAACCTAAAACGAGGGAGGAGTTTTGCAATTACAGGAAGAATCCGGGTCCAAGAATAATGCGGGGCTGCAGCGAACACTGGAAGCGGCGGCGCATCAGTCTGAGTCTGGGGGATGGATGGAAACGGCTCCAATAAATCAATAGTTTTGTATTTTAACGTCTCCGAGCCAGGAGGTGATGGAAAAACAAACTGCCATTAGCATCAGCAGAACGTAGAGAAGTGCTCAGAGAGCAAGCTTCATAAAAAATGTGCCTCGTAGGATGGCTAAAGCTGCCCCTTGCTTGGTGCTGCGCGGTGATGGGAGCTGCTCGCTTGTGGCCAGGGCTGAGCAGGAGCCGACCGGGGGCTCTGGGGCTGCCTGCGGCTTACAGTGAGTGTGCAGGTGGATGGCCGGGGCTTGCTGCACGTGGGAGCTAAATTTAGCAGGGCTTTTCTGGTTCCCGGCATCCTCCGTCGCCTGGAGAGCAGCCGGCAGCAGCGCTCCCGTCGGCTGCCTGAAATGAGATCAAGCAAGGGCTTAAATTCAGGGGGAAGGCAGCAAACGCCGTGTCTCAATCTCTGTTTTGGGGGAATTTCCCCATCCCCTGGCACAAGGAGGGCTCACTACACTGATGCCAGCATGTCTGTGTTGTCCACACGCCCCAGGGGACACGAGGTGCTTCGCTCCCCCCAGGCACGATCCTGAGCAAAGCCCCCGGGAGGAAGCAGAGGACAGAGGGGCCGGGGGCTGCGGCGTGGGACAGCAGCATGCCTGCGAGGTTTTCCCAGCATTTCCTCTCCCTTTTGTCTCCACCGAGCTGAATTCCTTCGGGGCAGGGGTTGCTTTCCTCCCCGGCTGGATTGCACAGCCCTGACTAGAAACCTCGACGTGTTTGCAGCCGTTTTCCGTAGTAAAATGGTGTTTCTGGTGAAATCACACATTTTGACTTCCCCGCTTGCAAACTCTCAGCAGCCGTGCCCACAGCAGGAGGTGTGAGACCAAAAGGCCTCGATGGGCTTTGCCTCTGCACCCCCGAAATGCACTGACAGGGGCCTCACAGAGAAGGTCTGAACGCGTGTCCTGGGGAGGAACAAACGGAGGAATAAATAATGGAATGAAACGGGAGAACAAAGCAGGTGGCTGCGTGAAGGCTCGGCGTTTTCATCCCTCCAGAACTGACGCATCGCTCACAAAAACACCCAAATGGGACGGCGCGATGGGAAACCAGCTCTTTTTGCTCAGCCAGGAGACCTTGCCCATTTATTTCGGCATGAAAATCCTCTTGCATGGCCGCGTGCTCCCTGGGGAAGGGGTTCAGGGACCCCCGAAAGTCAGATCCCACCAGAGCCAGGAGCACCTCCACGCACCAAGGCCAGAGGCAGCTTCCCCTGGGTGCTCCCTGCCATCCATCCACGTCCCCAAATCAGCAGCGGGGGGACCTCGGGATCTCCCCCGTGGCACCAGGAGCTATTCCTACCCCGGGAAAGCCTTGCCGGCTGCCAGAACAATAAATCTGCAGGAAACTGGGGGGCTGTGGGCAGCCCCCAGACGTTTCCCGAGATTCTGCTGGTGTTTCCGTGCTGCCTGCGGCCCCGGGGCTGCCGGCCCCTGTTTGCAGGAAACACTCCCGGAGGGCAAAGGAAAGAAACTGGGGGAGCTCTCCAGCCAAACCCACACTCGAGCCTATTGCTTCCTTCCGCTGGCTGCGGCGGGGGTGGGATGGAGGCTTGCCCAGCTTTTGGTGAAAGAACAAAGGGAGGAGAGAAATGGAGAGCTGCTGCAATCCCCAGAGCAGCACGGGGAGGGCGGGCGGCCTGGAGGGTGCATCCACAGCTCGCCTGCAGGGCCCTGTGCTAGGGGTGAAGGATTTCTGCAGGATCCTCGGGGCTCATTTGCTTTGATGCTTCGTTGGGCAGATGCTTCGTTGGGCAGAGGCTGAGCAGGCTCCGTTTCTGAGCGCACGAAATATCGGGAGCCCCTTTTTCCGCATGGGGCACCCCCCTGCGTGGGGACACGCTGCGAGTCACCTGAATTTAGTGTGGAAATATGGAGAGAACGGCCCTCCTGGTAAATGTGGGGCTTTTTCTTACGATAGGTGTGGAGCAGAGCGGCACGGGCAGCAGGAATGGCAGCAAAGCTTCACCCGGGGGCAGGGGAGCAAAGTGAGAGCTTAAAAAATACGAAAAGATATTTTTGTGCTTTTTTGACTTCGTAAATAAGTTAATTTCGTAATAAAAAGTGATCTGTTCAGCAAAGGGAAAATGCAAAAAGCAGTGAAACTCTTGAAAGAAGCAGCCTGGGATGTGGTCGGGGCTTTTTCTTGCCCTCCCTCGCTCTGACCGCGCGGGTAGGTTTGGCAAAGGCTCGCAGCGCTTTGTTGGATGTGAGTCTGCATTTTTCAGAGCAGAATTGTTTCCATGCAAAAAACGTCTGTCTGCTCTCCTTTCGGGTTAAATCCTCAAGGATCCGCCTCCTCTTTTCTTGTGGCCCGGGGACAGCCTCTGATCCAGGGGGTGCAAACCCAGCGCCCCGGGCAGAGCAGGGGCCATGCGCCCACCTCCCCTTGGTGCCTTCGCACGAGGAGAAGGCTGGTGCCCTGAACCCAGAGCTGAGCCTGCTGATGAGCTGCTCGTAGGAGTTGGGGATGGAAACGGCACCGTTTGCAGTCCTCTTTCCTCTCAGGGAGGTGCTCAGACCATGTGCCTGTGCCCTGGGGTTTGGAGGAGTCGCTGGGTTCCTGGGCATCAGAGCAGCCTGCGGGGATGCTCCCCTGGTGGTGCAACTTGCTGAGAGCTGCTCTCAGCAGCTGGCCCAGCGCTCGGGTGCACGCTGCCGTGCTTCTGTCAGCGGCTGTGAGGACAGGAGCTGCGCCGAGCCCTCCAGCAGGCAATTAGCAGGGTTTGGACGGAGCTGAGTGCTTGTGTTGCTCTGAGGTGGCTGGGACGTTTCTGCTTTTCTGCACACTCAACGTGCATTAAATCTTTATAGGGTTTATCCGGAACACGAACGCTACCCTAAGGACTGTTCAAAAAAAAAAAAAAAAGGACCTAAAAGCCTTCCTTTTACTAAGAGAAAGCAAAGCAGGCAGTACAAGCAACAGTGCCCTCATCTCTGTGCATGCACGGGGGGCCTCGGCTTGCTGTGGGGAAGCAGGAGGGGCTGGTGCAGCCCCCGTGAGCAGTGCCCGGCCACAAGGGGAGACCTGTGCAAAAGGAGCCGGGCCAGCTGGGCGCAGAGCAACCACGAGCTGCTGCCCGCTCCCTGTCGGAGTGCTCTTATTCTGCACCGGTGCATGCTTTCATGCGGCTCAGACTAATCCATTTCCAAGTCATCGCATTAAAAGCCTTAATTCCTTTGTCATACGCGCATGAAGTAGCGGTGCTGGGTGTTCTAGATGAGCGGTGCCTGCTGAAAGGGCCATCAGCTTCAATTTTGCAACAGTGCCGAGGCTCTTAATGCCTTCTGTGGGTTGCATCTTGCACCGGGGACACCTCTGGTGCCTTTTTGGGGGTGGTGTGCTTGCAGATCTGCCCTGCCACACTCCCTCAGGCAGGAGCCATCCTGCAGCCGGGGCTGTCCTGAACAGATTTGGGTTGGAAAATCCCCGGGGGGGGGACGTGCTGGTGGTGGGCGAGGGGGATGCTGAGCGCGCTGTTTGCCCCGCAGATGTCATGGCGCCCGCAGTACCGCAGCTCCAAGTTCCGCAACGTCTACGGGAAGGTGGCGAGCCGGGAGCACTGCTTTGACGGCATCCCCATCACCAAGAACGTGCACGACAACCACTTCTGCGCCGTCAACGCCCGCTTCCTCGCCATCGTCACCGAGAGCGCCGGCGGTGGCTCCTTCCTCGTCATCCCGCTCGAGCAGGTGAGTGGCACGGACCCCGCTCGGAGCGCCCCAGGAACCCCACTGTGGGGTGGTGTGGCCCCCTCTGCTCTCCCTTATTGTGGTGTCCTCGTGCTGGGACCATGACTTGGGGGAGTTGGGTTTATCCTTTACGAAGAAAATGCAAGGTTTGGACTCCACGATCTTTGTAGGGCAACAAATTTTCCAAATGGAAATGTTCTGTTCTATCCCATCCCACCCCATCCCATCCCATCCCATATTCCCATCCCATCCCATCCCATCCCATCCCATCCCACCCTATCCATTATCCATTTCCATTTCCTACCCTACCCTATCCTATCCGTATCCCATCCTATCCCATCCTTTCTAGTTCTCAAAGGCTTCTCCCCTTTTTGGCCTCTCCACGAGCACATGCCCGCAGGCTGATGGCAGCAGAGGCCACGCAGGTTTTCCATCCCTGTGTTTCAGCAGCACAGCTTCCAAAAAGCCGGGGGTCCCCAGGATCCCCCATCCTGTCCAGCAGCTCGCAGGTCCCTGTCCTATATGGCTCAGCCATCAGATGTGGTGCTGCACAGCTCTGCACCCAAATTTTCCATTGCAAAATCACCATTCCAGCCCCTTTAAAGCCGGGCTGTGCCCACCGTGGTCCAGATGAGCTCTGCATCCTCAGCTGGCACAACTCAGCTCGGCACAGCTCAGCTCAGCTTGGCACAGCTCGGCACAGCCTGCGGCTGCCCAGGTCCCGGCTCTGACTCATCCGCAGCAGCTCCAGAAATGCCACTTGTGACGTCCCAGTGATATGGAGAGAGCCAACGAGAGGAAGATAAGGAGAAACAAAACCACACCCGATCCATCTCTTTCATTTCCATCAGCTCTCTGTCCTGCGGCGAGGGAACGCCTGGCCCCGGGGACGTCGCTGTCCCCGAAGCCTTTCTAGCAGGGTGTTTGCTCCGTGCGCTGCAGCAGTGCCACCCCCAGCAGGATTTATTTTTAGGACTTCATCACCAAGCTGCAGTCCCTCACGAGCAGCTGATGCTTGGGAGCCACGTCCCGTGCTGTGCTGGGGGTCGGTTTGCAGCTGAAGCTGCCCGGAGCACTGCACACAGGCACCCAGCACATTTTGGTGCCATTAGTGCTCTTTGCAGCACGTACTCCTTCCCCCTGCAGCATGGGGCTTTCACTTCCCCACGAAAGCTTCCCTCAGCTCTTTGCAGGAGTGTCCGCACGGATCTGTGCATCTCTCCTTGACGCAGCTTTAACCCCCCCGAAATAATTCAGCCGGCTCTGCAGAAGCCGCCCTGTCGGGAGCGGCCGCTTCTCCCCACGTAAAGTCCGCGCCTCTTCTGCATTTTTATTCAATTTCTCGAGTAGCACCGGCTACAGATGGAAGAAATTATAATCAGCGTTTTAATTGCAGCGCACAGCTTGACTCTTATTAATATTCTGCAAACAAGGAGCTTTCCCTCAGCCGTCGGGGCGCTGCCGCCTGCATCTCTGCCTCCTGCCCCGTGCTGCGGCGTTGCAGGCACCGAGCCCCAGGCGCTGAATGCGCCCATGCACGCTCTGCTTGTTCGAGGCCCCAAATCCCGAGCTGTTAACCCGGGATTGCCAGAAAATCACCATTTTTTTCCTGGCAAACGGAGCGCAATCCCAGCAGGATGGGAGCAGAGGGAGCGCGGTGCCGCTCGCAACCTGTTCGCACGGGACCGTCGGAGCAGACCTTGGCTCTCCGTGTCAAGTGGCTGCACGCTCCTTGGTACAATCTAATCATTTCATTATTTATTTTTTTTAAAATAGGAACTGATTAGCTCATTAAGAGTAAACTAATTTTCTTTGGAAATCGGCAGCCATCTAATTAATTGGCATCCATATTTAGCCGAACGTAATTAAGGTAACCTAGATACCGCGGATCTGCTCAGGGTTTGATTTGCTGCCATCTTTCCTTTTTTTTTTTTTTTTTTTTTTTTTTTTTTTTTTTTTTCCCTTTCTACATCTCTGCCCTCTGTTCTCGCCAGAAATCTTCCCCAGAAAACCCCTCTGCTTTGTGCGGGGAGTGACAATGCATTTGCATACGGCGGGCCATATGTTCCTCGGCACATCAGAGGCGCTGGGCCCTCAGCCGCGAGCCTGCCTTCGGGTGCTCAGCAGGAGCCAAACCCGGCTCCTTGGGAAGAAAAACCTCATGCAGGAGGCCCGGGACGTCCCCGAGCAGGAACCTGGGGATACTCGGCTCTGTTTTGGGGGAAGAAACCCCCTTTTGGAGCACCCTAGGAGTGAGAATGTGAGGGCAAAGGCGCTGAGCAAGGAGGAGCCGTGGGGTTATGGGAAAGCCAGGTTTTGGCCCGTTTTTTAAAATATCCTCACAAAAATCCTAGAAAAAACAGAAGCGCTGCGTCCACGTTGTAAATACTTTATTAATTGGTTGATTGATTGGCACAGAATGGGCTTAATTGTGCTGTGCAAGTCACAGAGCGGAGCCTTTGCATCTTTGGGTTTCTGGACCACAGCTGCCCAGGCCCTGGAGGTGTTGGGGTGCTGGGGCTTTGGGCAGCCCCAAATTAACGGGGCAGGGCTGGGGGCAGCCCCCGGGCACGCAGCGAGCTGTGGGATGCTGCGGGGGGGGGGAACATGGGGCAGCCTCTGCAGAATCCTGGCTCCTGGCACCGCAGATTTCTGCTTCTGCAGGGGTAAAAAAAGCAGCTTATTGTCCGAGGCTGGACAATGTCGTCTGGCTGTGCCGGGAGGAAGGGGAGAGGCAGGAGGAGGAGGCGTTGTTTACCCACAGGGAGCTGCAGGCCAGGGCTGGTGCCCGTCCCGAGCTGCTCGTGGAGCTGGGCTTGTGTGGGGCTGAGCCACTGTGCCCGCGGGGTGGGCATGGGGACACCCCCACCGTGTCCCCAAAGTCCTTGGGGGAGAGTAAAGCCTGAACCCTGCAGCAAGGAGCTGCCTGCAATTAGTGCTCGTCCCTTCGTTAACCAGGGCTGGCACAAAAAGACTTTGTTTGGTGTCAGGGACCAAGCCCCAAAACCTGGGGGTCCCCAAATCTGCGCGGTGTGCCTGGCCCCGTAGCGCCCCGAGATGCTTCTGCGGGTTTTTCTGTGCCTGATTTATGGATGGAGGGAGACATCTCCTTTTAACCAAGAGATGAGCAGGGAAAAATAATAATAATAAATAAAAAAAGCCCTGAGGCTCACAGAATAAAGTCACCTCTTCGCCGTGCTCTGCCCTGGGGCGCAGACGTCCCAGCAGGTCCCAGGGGGGTGCTGGGGAGCAGTGGGGGGGTCAGGCCGGGTGCTGCCCCCCTGCAGCCCCATCTGGCCCTGAGGTGCCCCCCATGGACCGGGGGCAGCGAGGGGGGGCCCCGCTGGAGGCGCTCGGTGCAGCCCTGCGGGCTCTGCCTGCACCCTCTGCCGGCTAAAGCGGAGAGAAAAGTCCCGGGCTCGCCATTCCCAGCAGGCAGGGGGGGGTATTTTTAGTGTCCATAATCCCATTTAACGGCAGCATTACGCGGGCTTTTGTCTTTTTAATTAACAAGCTTGATCCCAGCTGCTGCTTTTATGGTGCAGATAAATACCTCTGCAGCCAGGCTGCGGCTCCTCGTTGGAGCAAAGTGCCTGGCTCTGCTGTCCGGTGTTCGGCTCTGGCGTGGCTGGAGGAGTTTCTGGTACCCGAAATTCGGATAACGGGTGTGCCGCGGTGTGGCTGGGCAGGAGATGGATGTTTTTAGCCCACCGGAGTATTTATATCACACGAGGGGAGCGGCTGCTGTTTCAGCCTCCGTCCAGGCAAAGCAACGATGTGGGTTGCTTTCCCTGCTCTGCCTCGCATGGTTGCCTTGTGCCTAAAGGAGACGGGGTCCTCGTGCAGCGCTGGGGAGCGCCCGCTGGAGTCTGGGGGCTGCGGAGGCTGGAGGGGGCTGGAGGGGGCTGGAGGGGGCCGGAGGGGGCTGGAGGAGGATGGAGGAGGCTGGTGGAGGCTGGAGGATGCTGGAGGATGCTGGAGGAGGATGGAGGAGGCTGGAGAAGACTGGAGGATGCTGGAGGAGGCTCTCTCACAGCTCTCTGCGATGGCACGGGTGCTGCTCTCCAGCCATGTGCCTGCTGAGCGCAGTGGGAGGTAGCGGCGTGCATATTCTCCATGCAACCTCCTCCTCTTTCTCCTCCTCCTCCTCCTCTTCCTCCTCTGCTGGCTCTGGCCACATGCATCCTGGTGGAAAGGAGGTGGGGAGAGGCTTGGGGCATCTCTTCATTCAGCTGTTGGGCAGGAACATCTCCTTCCATCTGCACGTGGGAATTTCCTTTGGGGTTTTCCCACAAAATATATATTTTTTTGCCATCTCTCAGTGCACTGCCTCCCCTGGCTGAGCTGCCCAGGATCTTGCCCCCTCCTTGCTCAAACAACTCCCCGTGCCCCGCTGCGCCTGCAGCTCTCTGAACCCCCGGGTCTGGTGCTGGCATTGCATGGCTTGCCATGGCTTTTTTGGGTCCCTGCCAAGGATTTGTCCAATTTCCCTCCTGCCTGTGCTGGTTCAGTTGGAATTAGCTCCTAATGAAAACCGAGTCACCTGCGGTGACCTCTGTGTGCACCCAAATCAGCGGGGGCCTCCCCCAGGCCAGCCAAATCCAAGTGATTTTCTTCTCTTTTGGTTCTTGAGGAAGAGAGACCTCATTTAAAGGAGACAGCCACAAATGTATTTACTCTTAATCTCGGCCGCTAGAGACCTGTGTGTACTCAAGGATTTCCAAGGAAACCCTGCAAATCCCGGGCAGCTTGGGCAGACCTCCCCCGATCCCTGCACAACCAGCAAGGGGTCGGGGAGCTGCAGGGGGAGGCGAGGAGGAGAAGGACCTGGAAGGGAACCTGGGGCTACACCTGGGGATGGACTCGGGCATCAGAATTACTCCCAGCAGGGCTTTTCCCATCCCAGGGGTGGTGGTCCCTGCCCTGGGGCCATGTGTCTGCCCATCCTGGGGCTCGGCATGCTGCTGGTGCATCTGAGCCACCCCCGGGGGAAGCTTCCTTAGCAAGGATCCGCAGCAAGGTGACCGAAATGAAGCCACCTGCACAATTCCCTGCCCTTTATTTCCCCTTCTCCCCGCAGGCACAGCACAAAACCCCTTCTCAATCCACAGCCCTCCTGCCCAAAATGCTGCAGCGGCCGGGCGAGGGCAGGCTCTGGGCGGCTGCGGTTGCAGGAAGCATCGCTCCTGCCAGCCCCTGCCCTGAAAATGCCAGAGCCCGGGGGCAAAGCCCGTCTGTCCCCCTCAGGAGCTGGTATTTGGGTCACGGAGCTCCAGGCAGCCTGAGGCAGGGACCCAGTTTTGGTTTAGGATTGGGATTCACTGCAGCTCGCCGCGCTGCTGCCAAGGTGCCTCCGGGAATGGCAGCCTGGGAAACTGTGACCTGAACCCCTGCTTTTTTTTTTTTTTTTTTAATTTTTCTTTCCTTTTTGCCACTATTCTCACTGCTTTCACTCAGCCTGAGGCTCCTTCTCCTCTCGGAGGTGAACCTGGGCATGGGAACCAAGCCCACTGCTGCCCCGGGCTGTGTTTGCCTCGATTTAATCGGAACTCCTGGCTTCTTGGATAGAAACTACGACTCGTAACCAAACCCCGCTTTGTCCTCCTGAAAGCCTAATGAATTTTGACAAAAAACATCAAATCTACTTTGCAAAGAAAATTACTCAGCTGGTTGCCCAGAATTAAAGTGATTGCCCATTAACTCGTGCAGTTAAAAGGTCTGTCCTCCCGGAATTCGGCAGCTGCTGCGCGCATCCCTGCTCCAGACAGGGTGTAGCGATGTGCTAATGCAAATGGGAAAAAGGGGGGGGAAAGCCAGATAATCTGCGCTGTTCGGGGAGGTGATGGCTGCTGTCATACTTAATATAATAGCCTGTAAAGCCGTGCTGGCATCCCATTAATTCCCGGGAGGTGGCAGGAGGGAGGGGGATGCTGGCTGCGACCAGGCGGCCGAGCTCAGCAGTAACATGGCGAGGTGGCTGCTACGTTCCCCTCCACTTCCAGGGGTTCACCTCGGTGTTTCCCTTCCCAACCTGGCCTACTGGACCCTGGGCTGCATCCCTGTAGCTTGCACGTGCTGGGCCTTGCTGCAGGTGATGCTCATGTGCAGGATGAGGCCCTGAGCGCACCACCTCCAGGGCTGGGGGTGCAGGACTGAGCTCTCCACAGCTCCTCCCTGGCTGTGCAGAGTTCTATTCTATTCTTCTTATTATTATTTATTATATTTACTATAATGTGTTGTTATTATTATTATTATTATTATTACTATTATTATTATTATTATTATTATTATTACTATTAAAACACAAAGACCATGATGACGGGAGCGGCTGACCCAGGGGCTCTGCAGCTCTCCCCAGGCGAGGAGCAGTGCTCGCTGCCGTGTTGTGGCAGACGGGCAGAATTATGAACATTTAGGTGCTCAGAGCACGCCCAAATGATGCTTTCAGCACCTGGAGGAGGATGCGGTGCGTCCTTAGGTGCTCATCACGGAGCTACCCTGATGGATATTGGGAAGGGACCTCACCAAAGGGCAGAGGCAGTGGTGCGATGACCCTGCCATGGGCATGGAGAATGTTCACACCAAAGGGAACAGCAGCAGGCACCTGATTTTTCCCTTTTCCCCAAGAACTGAGCTGCCCACATAACCATATCCCTGGTGCCGTAAGGCCGGGCTGGTTCTCATCTCACACCTGAGCCGTGTCCGAGGGATGACTTAGAGCCGCTCCATCAATCTGAGCAAGAACTGGCTCCTCGCTGTACAAATAACCCCAATTTACGAGGCAAGCAGCCCCCAGTGGGGGAGATTTCCCCGGGGCACAGCAGCAGCAGCAGCCTGGTGCGCATCCCTGAGCGTGCGGCCACCTGGAGCTGCCGGCGTTTCGCAGGGTGGATCCTACACAAAAACTGCAGAGCGCAGGGATTTCTCTGTGCAAAGCCCGCTGCTTTTCTTCTCCGGTTCGCTTTGCACTTCCAGCTGAAATGCTCATTTCTGGGCGTGCCAAGGGAAGCTGCGGGGCTGGGTTTTGCTCTGGGGGCATTTGGGGAAGCGCCTGCTGGCCGCGGGCCATTTCTCCTTGTGCTTCCCAGTGCCTCGCGTGATGGTTTTCTGCACTGTCATGCTACAAGCAAGCCGTCCAAAAGCGGCATCACTGCTTGATGGAAAGCAGGCTCCGGGATCCGCGACCGTCCCCGCTTCACCGTGCAATTAGCAAGCTGCGTCTCCCTGGGAGCAAATTAACTCGGATAAATCCTCCCAGCAGCGATGGTGCAAGGGCGAGCTGCTGGGCCCGATCCGGCTGCGCAGAGCACTCCTGGCCATTGCCCTTGGCTGCGGACACATAAAGTGCAGCTCGGTGTCCTCCCTGCACTGCTTTGCTGGTGTTAAATGAAGCCAGGAGCTCGATACTCCGAAAGGTCAGAGCTATGAAATATTCAGCGGCTGTGTCGCGCTGACCTACTTTGTCTGCACGCTCCGAAGCTTGCCACCCCCTCCTGGTGGGTACCCAGGGATGCAGAAAGGACCAGGGGAAGGAAACGGGGGGGGGGTTGCGGGGTCCCGGCTGCGTCAGGAGGAGCTTTTGTGCTGGTACAGCAGGATGCTGAGCATCAGGCTGTGCCGGGTGCCTTTGTCTGCTGCCGCTGCCCTTGCCCAGCCGATGAGGCTGGACCATCCTAAAAGGCTTGCCAGGGTTTCCATCCATGTGAAAGGATCACCTCAAAAAGCCTGGTGTAGCTGGTGCGTTATTGGCATCGTTAAGCAAGGATTTTTGTGGTTCCAAAGTCACGGGGGATTTGTTAAGTGGAGCCTTGTTCAACATTGCTTGTGACGTTCAGGAGGAAAGTACCCAATAATTCCTAATTGACCTAATGGCTGATCCTCCCAGGGATGGGTTCGGTGCCTCTCGAGTCTCTTCCAGCCCTTTTTTCCTGTCTTTTTGGGTGGTCATAGAGAGATTTCTTCCTAAAATCCCCGCTCAGTGCTGTCCCCCCCCGCAGATGCATGGGGGCTCACGTGGAGCAGCCCTGTTTGCAAAAACCTTCATCGCTAAATTCCTTACATTTTATTTTGAATTACAGACAGGCCGGATCGAGCCAAACTACCCCAAAGTGTGCGGTCACCAGGGCAATGTGCTGGACATCAAGTGGAACCCCTTCATCGAGAACATCATCGCGTCCTGCTCCGAGGACACCTCGGTGAGCGGGGACACCCGGGGCTGGCTCCGCGCATCCTGGGCACAGAGAAATGGGCAAATCGTGCAAAAAACAGGCAAAAACCTCTCGGGTGTCCCCTTCAGCTCAGTGTATCAGCGTTTTTTCTTAGCCCAAAGCCTGTCGAGGAAGATTTTGAGTGGGGGAAAAAAAAATCAGAGCGTGGCCGTGAATCACGGAGAGCTGTCTCCCACCTTTGATTACATCTACGCAGAGCTGTGGGGGAAGAGGAGGTGCTGGGAAGGCCTCCTGAGCCTTCACCGCTGTGTCATTAACCTGGGAAATCAAATTAATTATCCCTGGGGCTGTCCCCTGCTGGGGATGTGCTGGAGGGGACGGTCCCCACGGGCTCCCTGCTCCTGATGCCACCCCACGCTTGGGGTGCTGCGACGGGCACGCTGTCAACCCCCCGTCCACAAATACCTCGAGGTCCCTGCTCGGTAACGGCTCCCCCATGGGGACAAGGCTCGTTAATTAATTACCAGGGGACAATTAGCAGCACGGCGGAGCCTCCAGCCCCCGGTTCCCTCTGCAGTGCTGCTGAAATGCTGGGGGCTGCAGCGCGGTGCCATTTTTGCAGCACACGTCTCCCTGCAGAAAGGGGCATTTTGGGGCAAAATGCACCCAGTTTTATCCCTTCCCTGACACCTGGTTTGTAACTGGCCGCTGTCACAAGCAGCCCCTCCAGCAGCCAGCCACCGGGGTGGGCTTCTCCTCGTGTTTCCCTGTTTGAAAACCTCTGATGTCCCTCCGGGTGGGGGACGGGGGTCTCGAGGGGGTCTCCAAAGCCCCCCATACACTCACCCCGTCCCGCAGGTGCGGATATGGGAGATCCCCGAGGGCGGCCTGAAGAGGAACATGACAGAGGCTGTCCTGGAGCTGTATGGGCACAGCCGGCGTGTCGGCCTGGTGGAGTGGCACCCCACCACCAACAACATCCTCTTCAGCGCGGGCTACGACTATAAGGTGAGCCCCAGACCATGTAGGATGCCGTGGCACCAGTGGGGAGCACCTGTGAGCAGCTGGAGCTGGACCCCGGTGTCCAAAATCCCCCCTTGGTGGTGGCCAAATGGCCGTGTGCGCGGTGCTTGGTGCCCGCTGGCTGGGGCTGGGTGGGTTTGGCACAAGCAGCAGCCCCAAAAGGGCGGGTGAGGAGCTTTGGAGGGGCCGAGCAAGCTGTTTGAGCTCCAAAATAGATCTTGGGATGGCCAAAATGCAGCCTCGCCCCCCCACGCAGGTCCTCATCTGGAACCTGGACATCGGGGAGCCCGTCAAGATGATCGACTGCCACACGGACGTCATCCTCTGCATGTCCTTCAACACGGACGGCAGCCTGCTGGCCACCACCTGCAAGGACAAGAAGCTGCGGGTGGTGGAGCCGCGCTCCGGGAGGGTGCTGCAGGTGCGGGGTCCCCGGGGAAGGGTTTGGGGATGGGGGCACGGGGAGGAATCCCCACCAAGACACAGCGACGGCCGCGGGGTGCTCGCAGCGCCACGTGATGGGATGCGATGGAAATCAAAGGGGGAGAAAATGGGTTGTTTAGGGAAAAGCGGTGGTTTCTTGGGGATGTCTGACCCCTGTCCTGTCCTGTCCTGCAGGAAGCGAGCTGCAAAAACCACCGCGTCAACCGCGTGGTGTTCCTGGGCAGCACGAAGCGGCTGCTCACCACCGGGGTCTCGCGCTGGAACACGCGGCAGATCGCCCTGTGGGACCAGGTTGGTGCCAGGCCCCATCCCAGCCCCGCATCCTCCAGCCCTTTGGGGTGTTTAAACCCCCAAAAATCCCACACTGGGGGGCTGGGAGGGCCCCATCCATGACAAAGCCTCACTGGAGACCCCCAAGCTGGGGACCGGGATATCTCCTGCCATGGTGCCGTGGGGCAAGGCGCTGGGTTTGTCCCCGGACACCTTCATTGCCAGGCTGTTAATTGGGATTTTCCCCTTGCTCAGGAGGATCTGTCCATGCCCCTCATCGAGGAGGAGATCGACGGGCTCTCGGGGCTGCTCTTCCCCTTCTACGACGCGGACACCCACATGCTGTACCTGGCTGGCAAGGTGCGCCCGGCGAGGCCGGGGGCTTGGGGCTGCTATCGGGGTCTTTGTCCAGCCCCGTCCCCAACCAAACCCTAACCCTGCCCTCCTCCTGCGCTCGCTCCAGGGTGACGGCAACATTCGGTACTACGAGATCGGCTCGGAGAAGCCCTACCTGAGCTATCTCATGGAGTTTCGCTCCCCGGCCCCGCAGAAAGGACTGGGTAAGGATTGCCGCGCTGCTCGCCCTCCGCTGCCAAACCCGAATGTGCCAAAGGTGGCTGGCAGAAAGTGCCTAATTAAACGGTGTAGGTAATTGTGACCTCAGCTGCTGATTCCTGGGATTTTTCCTCACTTTTGGTGCTCGTCCCTTTCCCACTTCCCCCTCCAAATGCCCCCGGTGTGGCCCTGCCTGCACCCTGGGTCCCCAGGGTGCCTTTGGTGAGGGTTTTGGGTATTTTGATGAAGAACCGTGACTTTTGGGGTCCTGCATGCCATGGAGCTGGCCGGGTCCTAGTGTTTCCAGCACTTGGGGGGTTTTGCCCAGGGGGGGTCATCTTCCACGCCTCGTCCACAGGGGTGATGCCAAAGCACGGGCTGGACGTGTCGGCCTGCGAGGTCTTCCGCTTCTACAAGCTCGTCACCCTCAAGGGGCTCATCGAGCCCATCTCCATGATCGTGCCAAGGAGGGTGAGTCCCCAGGGAGCGTGCGGGGGGGGGATTAGGACACGGCTGGGGCTGAACAGCACCCCTGGGTGCCCAAAATTGGTGCAGCTTCTCCCTGTGGCTGCCTGTATGGACCCCCGCTGCCTCTCCCTGCCTTGCAGCTTCAGTTCCCAGCCAGAGGGAACAGGGACAAAGGCCTTGAAGGTCCCGTATGGCCCCGTGCAGCCCTCGTATCATTTTCTTGCAAAGTGTGAGCTAAATGGGCATAACTCAGAGGCTTTATTTCTGATTTGACTTAATGGGCTAAACACCAGCTCGGGATTTGTAACCAGCCTGTGCGGCTGCGTGTCTGCGTGCTGAGGGAGGGAGCTGCTGCTCATAGCACTTTGGATGGGTTTGGGAGCAGGTTTATGGAGGCTGCTGCCTTTATTTCCCCGTGCCTGTAGTCGGAGACGTACCAAGAGGACATCTACCCCATGACCCCGGGCACAGAGCCGGCCCTGACACCGGACGAGTGGCTGAGCGGGGTGAACAGAGGTAAAACCCTAAAGGTGCTGGGGGTGTCCGTGGGTCTGTCTGCGTGGGGATGTGCTGGGGTTGCGGGTGATCATCCTAGGGGGGAGCCCCAAAAGCGGCCCCTGCTCACCCCCGCTCTGCCCCCCAGATCCCATCCTGATGTCGCTGAAGGAGGGCTACAAGAGGACGTCCAAAATCGTCTTTAAGGCGCCGGTGAGAGAGAAGAAGGGCGTTGTGGTGAACGGCATCGACCTGCTGGAGAACGTGCCGCCCCGCACCGAGAACGAGGTAGGGCAGCGCCGCGCGGCCCCATCCAGCCCAGGAGCAGCCCCGTTGCTCTTCACCCAGCCACAGGGATGATTGGGTTTGGGGTTTCCCCCATTTTTACCCCCATTTTGAGCATTTTACCCCCATTGCAGCACGGTGCCTGCAGCTCGGGGCAGCCCGCTTTACCCGCAGGGCGCCCCGGCGGAGCGGCGTTACGCTCCTGAAAGCTTTTCCCGAAATCCTCCCCTGGAAAAATCACGGGGAGGAGCTGGGGGAGCGTGGCCGGGCGCATCCCCGGAGGGCTCCGCTCTTCTCGTGCCTGCAAACCTCCTGTGTGAGGCTGTCACCGAGCTGGGAGGGGAAAATTCCTCTGCGGCACCTCGGATACGCCGCGGGGGCACGGAGCCGGAGCCGTCCCTCCAGCTCCTGCCCCTTTCTCCTTCCAGCTCCTTCGGATGTTCTTCCGGCAGCAGGACGAGATCCGGCGGCTGAAGGACGAGCTCTCGCAGAAAGACATCCGGATCCGACAGCTACAGCTGGAACTGAAAAACTTACGCAACAGCCCGAAGAATAATTAACTTCCAGGGACGTTTTATAAATAAACTTTCTTTGTTTATACTCGCTCTTTAATTTTATTGTATCCACTTACACAGAATATGAGCCAGAAGCCGAGTGACCTGCCAAGAGCCCAGATGCTAACTGGAAAAAACGTCCTCGTAGCCTCGTCTAGCACTAAAAAAACGGCCTCCACGCTCTGAACGACAGCCACTGCATGAAGGGAAGCCGGGCAGTGCTTGCACCCCCTCGCTTTTCGGAGTCGGTAGGCGAGCAGCGTCGTCTTCGTCGGGGCCGGGCTGAGCACGAGGGTCCCTAGGAAAGCACCCCGGGTGCCTCGCCGTTGATTTTCTCCTATGCAAGGTGTGACAGCGATGCCCGTCGCTGCAGGAGCTGGGATGGGGTCTGTGGGGTGGTGTGGGGCGGGCAGGGCTGTGTCCATAGCCCTCGGCTGCGCACCCGCCCGGCTGCACGCAGACCTCGCCTCTCTGAAGCCTATAAAAATTTTAAAAAAGGAAAAAGAAAAAAAAAAAAAAAAAAAAAGGAGAAAAGAAAAAAAAGGAGAAAAGAAAAAAAAAAAGATAAAAGAAAAAAAAGGAGAAAAGAAAAAAAAAGATAAAAGAAAAAAAAAGATAAAAGAAAAAAAAAAGATAAAAGGAAAAAAAAAGATTAAAAAAAAAAAAAAAGAGAGAAAATAATAAAAAAAAAGAAAACAGAGGCTGGGTTTCCTAGACAGAGAGGGATTTTTTGCTCCTTAACCCTCTGTAAAGTGGGACTTCACCTCCTCCTTTCCCCCCGGGACTCGTGCCAGTGCCCCGGGGAGGGGCTCGACGGGCGCAGCACATGTGTACAGTCACCGTGGTTGTGAACTAGGCCTCTAGCACAGGGAAAGAACCAAATACTGCTCGTTTTTCTCTCTCTTTTCACGGAGTCCAGTGGCTGAGCTGCCCAGCACTGCCAGTGCGACGGTTTCTCCTCCCTGTTCGTTCCCTTGTGCCCCGTACCCGACGCTTCCCTGTCTCTCCGTTACATGTGCTGTCATTGCCTATTATTTATGCTACTACGAAATAGTGACAAAATAAAAGGTTTTCAAGATACCAACCCCTTGCTTGTCTTTTCTTTCTTCAACTTTAAAGCCACCAAAAGCTTTGGGTGCCCTGGAGGGCCCCAAAGGGCATTTTTGGGTCTGCGTGAGGCTGCTCTTTGCCGGCACAGCAGCTCTCCCCCGGCTGGGGCAGTGTTTTTGGGACCAGCCCCAGATTTGCAGCTAGCATGCCCCAGACAGTGGCCCCAGACTGCCTGGCTCCCCTGGGCTCCTTGCACGTGCGAGCAAGAGGGCAGTGAGGGGATGCTGCACCACCAGGGCCGTGTTTCCCCATGTACCCCTTCCCCTGGCCTTGTACCAACCCCAGAAGTCTCAGTGGTAAAAATGTTTGATTGAAAAGAGAGTTTTAAGCTTTATTTATTTTATTTTATTTTATTTTATTTTATTTTATTTTATTTTGTTTTATTTTATTTTATTTTATTTTATTTTATTTTATTTTATTTTATTTTATTTTCATTTTTTTAAATTTAATTTCATTTTATTTTTGTTTATTTTTTCCTGGTGTTGAGAAATGTGTTATAATTTGGTGACACGAATGGAGTTTCCTGCTTTTATCACTCCTCATATTTAGAAGGAGGTGCGTCCCTAGGAAATCAACTCAATTTGAGGATTATTAACGTCTCGGCTGCTTCGTTACTGCCCAAAGCCCCTCCTGCTCCTGGAGCTCAGCCACACGTTCGGAGCCACGATGTCCTGGTCCCACTTGGGGTTATTTATGGCCGCGGCCTTACTCAGAGGCAGTGTGCTGGGCCTGATTTCACCAAATTATCCTTCATGAGGGAAGAGCGAGCCTGCCTCCGAAGCTCCCGGAATCCACACCAAGCGAGCCCAATTACAGCCGCGGGCGGTGATGATTAATGAGGCCATTAGCATACCTGCAAGCATCAGCACAAATCCGGAGCCCTGAGCTTGTGCTGCAGGTGAGGGGGACGCGGGTGCCTGTCCCCATCCCCTGCTCCCCAGCTCGTCCTCTCGGCTCCACCAAACCCCTGCCAGCAGCCCCAGTGTCTGCGCACCCCTGGGTGCCTGCAGGGGGTGGACGCAGCGGGGACATTTTAGAAGGGGCTCCCGAAATGTCCCCACTGTGCTCGGGCTTTGCCAAAACCTCCCGAAGAAGCCACGGTGCTGCGGGTTGTAGGGCGGGCTCCTGCACCTTTTCTTCCCAGCTCTCTTGGGAACAGCTCGGGATTTTTCCTGCTGCTTCCCCCTGCGCCATCTGGGCGCTATTTAAAGCCGGCAGGCCCGTTTTGGGGCACTCCACACGGCCAATTTTAGCCCTGAATTCCCTGTGCTGCTGCAGCCTCACCATAAAGACCTGACAAATCAGCCTTTTGGGGTGATTTGGGGCTGCTTGGGGTGTGCTGGGGGCCATGGGACCGACCACTGCTCGGGGTGAGCCTGCGCTGCTGCGGGGGGCTCCGATGCTTTTGGGTCATTTGCAGCATTTTACCAGGGTTTGAATTAGACCCACGAGCCTGTAACCTCCCGGCTTTTCTTTTCCATCCCTCTTGAAGACAAACAAGCATTACAGGGTGCTAAAGGCCAGCAGATGCCCACCCAGCCTGCAGTGCTCACAGGGATGCTGCCTTGCTCTCCGGGCTGCAGAGCACCTCCAGGACCCCCCGGAGAACCACAGCAGTGCCCAAATATCCTACATACCCCTAGGATTCTCCATCCTGTCCCCTCCCAGATCCAGGCTGAGGTCTCCCCCTTCCCATACGCTGCTCACCACAGTTACCTCTTGATCCGACATCGTTAGGGGCAGCAGGTTTTAAGGAGGAAGGATTCAAGACCTTGGCTGTCCGCAGCAGACAGCCCCTTCCCCGTGCAGCCGTGGGACGGGTTCCCTCCTGCTCTGCTTTCCCCCTCCCCGTGAATGCCATCCCTCCGTGCTCAGCCTTATCGCCCTGACCTACTTTCTGCTTCCTGGAGGGCTGGCTCTGCTCCAGGCGAACACTTTTAGCTTGGCCTCCTGGTGCTGCCCGTCCCCAGCGTTACCAGTTCCCAGCATCTTCTGAGCGCCTACCAGAAGGGATCTCTGGTGATTAACCCCCCTGTTAATTTGTTGACAATATAAGGACTGCTTTTTGAAAGCTAAAATTAAACAAATGTAGAGAAGAAGCCACTGTGCTTGTTTGTTTGTTTGCTGTTGTTGCTTGTTTTATTATTATTATTATTATTATTATTATTAAATGGAGTTTCCCATCACCTTGCTGAGGACGCTCCGTGCTGCCAGAGCCTGGCCCTGCTGGGTTCAGCAGCTCCGCTGTGTCCTTGGGGACCCCCCCCTTGGGAACTCGATTTTCCTCACCGCAAAAAGATCGTGGTTTTAAAATTTTGCCCCAAAAGGAAAGCTCCAGAATGTGATTTTCCCATCCTTTCCTGGAAGGAGGCTTTCAAACACCCCAAGGGCTCAGCACGGCAACACCCCATCCATCCCCTGCGCTATTGCCCTGCAGCACCGAGCTTCTGAACAGCTGGAAAATATCAGAGTGAATCAGCAGTTCTAGCAAAGGTGCTCCAGGAAGGTGTTTGAAGTAAAAGCAGGTGGTTTGCTCACAAGGGAGGATGTTCGGGTTGAAGTCTCAGATTTTAAGTTATCTTTAGGACATTTCTTCCCTTCATGTTGCGGACTGGAAACCCACAGCGTCTCCTTCCCAGGGCTGAATTTCTTCCCACCGTGAAGCCTGCAGTCATGAGACTTCTAAATTTCAGCGCGGGATGATTCACTCTGAGACGTAAGGCATCTTTAAAGGAAACCCTAAGAGATGCTTGGTCACAGCAGGCGCTGTCCTACAGAGAGCAGGGGGGGGTTTAATGCTTCCTACCCTACATCACAGCGCAGGGTAGGACTATGGACTCGCTGCTTTAGGAATCCACTTTGGGCAAGGATTGTCATGTCACATCTGGCTCCAGAACAGGGCATGTCCCTCTGCGTTTATCCAAATTTCCATTCAAAGCGACCTGGAATGCTAAATGTGGACAAGCAGCCCTGCTGTGGGCAATGGGACGAACCCTTCCCTCACTGCCACAAGGTCTTAAGGCTGAAAGAAAAAATATTTAAACTCCTGGGGGTGGGGACTGAAGCAGAGTCAGCACCTGCAGCCACCCTCCTCCTGCCCAGCTGGTGGCTCTGTGGCCTTGGGGACCCTTCCCGACCTTCACCTGAAGCCTGTGCTCTGCCTTGGAGCTCCGCAAGTAGCTGAGGTACAAGCAGCACGATCAGATCAAGCAAGGAGAAGCTGTCCTCGAGTGCCAGAAATGCAAACCACCAGGCCATTACGTTATTAAGGCAGCACAGGGATCGCAGTCCCCATCGGTCAGCTGGGCGCATTGCAAGCGTGAGCGAGAGCATCTCCTCCTGAGCATCTCCTCCCTGCCTGGCATGCATCCTCGCAGGCACTGCACAGCCCCAGGGAACGGGGCAGAAATGCCTCGTACTGAGCAGTGCATCAATCCTCAGAGCCGTGGCTTCACACGCTGCCTGCTGGCTTCACCAACAGATGCAAAAATGCGTATTTTGGAAAGCTGAGTCTGAAAAGCAGGGTCATTCCCACAGCCCCAGCAGCACGTTTTAGGCAGTCTGAGCATTACAGCAGGTGGAGGACAGCAAGGCAAAGTAAAACACCCCAGAAGCAAACTCTTGAGATGTCTGAAATAGGAACCAAGGGAGGGCTCCACGTTGCCTTAAGGCTTCCCGCAGCCCCTAAGGTGCTCCAGGTAAAGCAAGATTCACATTACACGTATGCATGGCTGTGGGTTTTTGTTTGTTTTCCAAGAGGAGGCTGCAAGCTGGTAAATATCTTTATCCAGCATTCACACGCAGGCACAGCACTCGGGAAGCAAGCCCTGGGGTTGAAGCATGACAATTGAGCACTTGGAGAAAAAAACGTGAAGTTATCCATGTTGGGCAAACCTCCTTTTTGTTTTCCATGGAGCCTGATAGCTGCCCCCTCCCGGCACCCAGCCCTGCTGGCCTCCAGCTCCTGGTCTCCCCCCTGAGCTCCCCAAGGATCCGTGTGGGTTTGGGGAGGGCTGAACAGGGAACGGGACCCTGCTGCGGTGGGATCGCAGCAAATTCCACCCCTGGGCAGCAAGGGGCTTACTGCTGCAGTTTTCTTTGAAACCCAATTAATTCCAAAGCAAGCTTCGAAACAATTAGCAGCACAAAGAAGTGTCACTTCAGTGACACCTGGGCCATTTTTGCCTACAAAAATGAAGAGCTTAAGGGTTTCTGAATGCTTCCAAGATAAGCCAGCGGTGGCTTGCTGGAGCCCCGGGTGACTCAGGCTAAACCAAAAGTCCCTTCAGCATCACTCTGTGAAACTGCACCTTTGGCATACAGACCGGGGCACGGACCTGGGGCGCTCAGTTCCAGGTCTCCAGCTCATTCATGCTGCAAGGGAAGGTCAGGGCCAGCTGCTGCTGGAGCCTTTGAACAGCTCCAGCAAAAACGTACATCTTCGGAAAATCACTCAGAAGTCGAGTTTCCCAGAATAAAGCTGAACCGAAGCCTTTGAGTCTAAGCTGGTTTAGCGTGACCCAAGGACTTTTTTTTTTTTTTGGGGGTTGTGGCTCCTGGGTTTGCCTCTGTGCTGCTATTTGTGCTGTAGGAACCCAACCTTGCCCTGCCCGGTTCAGGGCTCGGTTTCGCAGCAGCGGACCCCGGCTGGGGAGGGAGCACCAGTTTGCCTGGTTCTCAAAATAAATAAATAAATAAATAAATAAATAAAAATAATAATTAAAAAAAAAAATAAATCAAAGCAACCCACAAACCAGCAGCATACCTACAAAGAGACAAATCTTTGTGAAGGGATGCAAGGACGGAGGAGCAGTACGCGACCTTCCGCAGCGTCTCGCTCTCCGGCACGGCACGGTGGCAGGGCTTGAATGCCCACTACACCCCTCACCCCTAAAACGCTGCTCATCGGCAAGAGGAAAACGTTCAGACTTAGCTTAGACCTGGCAGCAACTGCCCTGGATGGTGGCGGGTGATGAAGCCCAGGTCCCAGCCACAGCACCCCAGGGCTCGCAGGAACCGTGGGATCTCGCCCGAAATCAAGGGTTTTCTTCTGGGTCTGGGTAAACAGGCACAGGATTAAACAGGCAGCAGAAGGGAACACGCCAAGTGTAATATCCATGGTGGCAACGCAGGAAAAAAACGCTCCTTCTGGAAGAAAAATGGCACGCAGTTATTTACATTAAAGCCGTAACCTCTCCCTTGGTTTCACCCAATCGTGGCTAAGGGTAGTCGTGCAGAGCAAAACATATGATCAAGCTACTAAAAATATCGGGGAATTTACCAGGATAACTTACTGAATGCCTCCTTAAAAAGCTAAGCAGTTCATTCCCCGTGGCCCATTTTACTCAAATAAGCCACAGAAAAAATTGTATAAAAAGATTTATTGAAATTCATCAATGACAAACAGACATAAAACTCAAAGTTTGGCTCTTCTGGGAAAAAAAAAAAAAAAACTGTTGCAAATGTATTTATACAGATGAAATATTGACTAGGAAATACAAGTCACTTCTAAAGCTATTTTAAAGAGGGATATGAAAGTAAAACTGTACATTCACTAGGTATTTTCAGTCATTTTACTGACTTCCACTAGGTAAGAAAATACAATTTTGTATTAGTATCTCGTGCTTGAGTGTATGAAAAGAAACCTCCTACCCTACATGCTGAACTGCCTCCTGTATTTAGGTTTGTAAAAATTTTCAAAGTATATAGCACAAGTGGAAGTAGTTTCTCATCACTTAAAATTGACTAGGTGTTATATATTACAGACCAAAATAGTACACACCTTATTTAAAAGGGTTGAAACATTTTTTTATTACAATTGTCAAATTCATTTCACTAGTAACTCAGGAATTAGGAACACTTTTTATATATATTTATATATATATTTAAATGCCTGCCATTTTCAGTGTATTGGCTATACCCTAGCCAAAAAAAAAAAAAAAAAAAAAAAAAAAAAGGCAACAAAACAAACAGAAAGGAAAAAACACAACACACGGGGAAGGAGGGGATTGCAAATTCACCCCACAAACCAGATCCAAAGGAACACCCCAAAACAAAACAAAAAGAAAACAAAACAAAAAAAAAAGAAAAACAAAAACAACAACAACAAAAAAACATTTGGTCACTATTTACAAACAGCAAAAGAAAAGGTACCTACAAAAGCAGGGAAAGCATTGGCTGAAAATGGCAGTCATTCACGGACAGGCAACAAAGAAATCACTTTATCAATATGCCATTCTCACACCTGTTGCTGTGGAGGGACGCTTTGCCTAGATTTGAAGCATCCCCCAAAAATGCTTACAACGTATTTAGTGACTGGCAGCGGTGGAAAATCCCAACAACCAAGGATATTCGGCTGTCTCAGACCAGAATATGTGTATTTGGGGTATCATCCACTGATCTTAACTTTTTTTTTCTCTTTTTGAAAGATGTCAAACTATCCACTCCAATAATAAGAAACAAATTACCACTTGGTTTATACTTACTATTGCAGTTACAGGGACTAAGAGAGGGACAAAAAGAAAAAATTTAAAATGAATAGGAGGAGGAGTGGCAGTAAAAATAGTATTTTATTCCCTTGCCCACCCAGTCTGCTTCTCCCTCTCGTTCCCACAGCAACATTACAATCAGAAAAAAAAAAAAGAAAAAAAAAAAAAAAAAGAAAAAAAAGGTTGGGGGTGTGGGGAGGGGAAATACAGGGTAAAAACAGTCAAATCACAATAGGAAATTTTCAAAATAGGTTATTCAGTTTAGTCATCTTCATCCCCTTCGTCTTCAGGTTCTCGTTTTCTCTTCTGTCCCCGCTCTTCATCTGAAAAATAAAACACAACTTGAGTTATACGGGTGCTCCCACATGTTGCTGAGAAGCTGAACAAGTTCAACAAGCTTCTACTTTGGCAACTGGCTTGCTATCAAAGGAGCAGGAAGAAAAACATGAGCCTGCTTTTTATATATACATATATACATATATATTTAATCTCTAGGAAAAAATAGATTACTGCCATACCGGGCTCTTCTTCATCTTCGTCGTCATCTACCTCACCATCGTTATAGCCTTCTTCATCCTCCTGGATTTAAAAAAAAAAAAAAAAAAGATATTTAAGAAGTTGGTTTCAGCTCAGAGCCTTTCAAAATTTGGCAATATCTAACAGCATTTTACAACAGAGAGAAAAAGTCCTTGAAGCATCTTAAACAAAAAGCAAACAAGAAGGCAGACACTTCCCACACACTTATATAAGTGTAGTTGCTGGAGTTTTTTGCAGCAGCATAACTGGACTCTGGCCCATGTTTCACTGCAGAAAACTGTAGCAGCCACTTCTAGCTTCAGCTCCTCAGCAAGTAAATGGCTTCGTACTTCAGCTGCCATGAAGCTGAAAATTTTGTTACGACGCCCTGAGCTTAGCGAAACGCAGTGATTGCAACGGGTGAGCTCAGTGGGAGCAGGCACGTGTTCTGGGGTGAGGAGAGGTGCAAGAAGCTCCAGGTTCTGAGCAGCTGGCCTTCAGCAGATATTTTAGCCCCGTTCCCAGTGGTTCTGCTAAGGCTGAAGCAGAAGGTGACCAGCTCACACACAGCAGCTGAACCACACCACGAATTCAAGCATCCCACAGAACCACGAGATACGGGTACAGGAGGAAGCTCGGTCTCGCAGCATGGGGTCAGTAATTCAGGCACCACTCTCTGTGTGTAAATCCAGCCCTCCAGAGGCCCCCACGCTAGGCCTGCAGGCATTCCTGTCAGTACTGACAGCAGCCCAGGCAGCAGAATGATTTCATGTCAGCGGTCACTAGATGGCAGCTGGCTCATAGACAGGCGCTCCTCAAAGCCACCCCCAGTGATGCTTCTCAGGTTAAAAAAGCAAGCACGTGCATCCCGTACCAAAACCCTCTGGTGTTTGATCCATTTCTTGCCCAACTATTCCCTGTTTGTGTTCGTTCCACACCCGTTATGAGCTGCATGAAATCCTTACCTCCTCTTCTCCGCTTACGTCCTCCTCTTCTCCTTCCTCCTCCTCTTCCTCATCTTCTTCGTCTTCTACTACCTGAGCGTCATCATCATACTCCTCTTCTACACAAACAAGATTAACCACTCAGACATTTAAAGGTTATTTTTTTCCCCAACATTGCCGTCTGACACAGAAGCTGCAACCAACACCAGGAGCGAACGGAGAGCATTGCTTCGAGGCGGCGCAGAATTAAAAGCAGCTCTCCAGCTGCCAGGCAGGGCTGGACAAAGTCCTCTGCCTCTTCAGTCAAGTGACAGGGCGATGTGGCAGCTGTGCCCATGGTCAGAGCTGCTCCAGGGCCCTGACAAAAATCACAGCAGCCTCAGGACCACCTCAGCTGCTCCAGTTCCCCCTGCTGATGTGCATTTTAGAGCCCGTGGGACACTTGCAGCTCTTCGTCTGCAAGCGTCCACCTGCTCCCAGCAGAGGCTGGGCACAACTTCACAAGCCAGCCATGCACTGGGAGCCCTCCCCGGGGGATGCTCCTTGCCTTTATGCTACCAGAGCAATACAGAGGGGTCACACACAATCCAACACGAGTTTGCAATCAAGAGGAAAAGTGCTTAAATGCAACTAGCCCAAGCAACAAACCAGGAACGTTTTCCATGCTGCGGGAGTGGCGTTTTGGAGCTTTTTCATGCATTTCAACACAGGCTCAGACTTGTGCTCTGAGGAAGAGAACCTGTCCCTGCTGAATTCCTGTGCTGCTGGATGACAGCACCCCTCTGCCTGGCACCGCTGCGGCACTCGCCCCTTTCACCAGGGCTCGCATTCAGTGCTCGAGGGAAAAGTGCAAGTCCAGCTATTCTGCTTTTGCTGCACAGCTGGGTTTGAAGAGTCCAGCAAATTCCCCAAACTCAGCCTGACACCCATCCAGCCAGTACACGGCTGCCTCTGAGTGCTGCCTGCCAGGGAGGCAGAACGGCACCTACATGCAGTGGGATGCAGAGTTCACTTTCCTAGCATTAAAAAGTTCATTGCTGCCTTTCACAGAGCCTGCCCCAGGAAAACTTCAGCACTTACCCTGTCCTCTTCTCCACCCGATCCCAACCAGTTCCCTTTCTCTTCACGGATAAGCTATACCCTCCTGGTATTGCCTTGGCTCCTCTGCTCCATTCCTTGACTCAACCACTTTGTCCTGTGCCCACTCTGCCCTTCTCCATCAGGGTCTACACAACCACACGTGGCTTCCCTGATCGTGTGGCTCCTGGAAAACTGCAGCATCATCTCACCTTCTCTTACCCATTTCTCCCTTTTGTACCTGTCCCCTGATATTTACTGTTCCCTGAACATTTCCAGCATCTCATTGCTCGTCTTACTCCTTCTCCTGGCCCCTTTCTCCTACCAGCCTCTCTCTCCCCATCATTCACTAGAAGTAAGACCGAGAAGCTCTCTCAAGCTCTGCCCATCTCCTTTCCCCTCGTTCCCCCGGAGGACACGGAGCTATTTCTCCTTTACAGAGGTCAGGAAGGAGCTGCTGAAGGCAACACCAAGCCAGAGCTGGACACAAAACGCAGCCTGTCAGTCCTTCCACTTCCTCACACCAAGCAGCACAAGCCACATACCGTCTTCATCCTCCTCCTCGTCGTCTAGGCCCTCCACGTAGCCCTCTGCGTCAGAGTCCGGCGCTTCTTTGTCGTCCCGATCTTTCACTAGAGATAAGACTGAGAAAGTAGTTCTTTCAGGCCCTGCCCCTCTCCTTTCCCCTCGTTCCTTCAGAGGACACTGAGGTACGTCTCCTTTACACCATCAGGAGCTGCTGAGAACACCCTTCTCTTGCCAACAAGTCAGAGCTGGAAGCAAAATGCACCAGGCAGCATATCGCTCTTTTAACTTACGCACACCAAGCAGCACAAGCCACATACCATCTTCATCCTCCTCCTCGTCGTCTAGGCCCTCCACGTAGCCCTCTGCGTCAGAGTCCGGCGCTTCTTTGTCGTCCCGGTCGTAGCCATCGAGGTATGTGAGTTGCGGGAGGAGCTTGAATACGTTTTCTCTATAATCGTTCAAGTTGGTTACCTCGCAATTGAAAAGGTCTAAACTCTTCAGGTTTTCTAACTTTTTCTGCAAGGAAAGAAAAGCCTCTGAGGCCCAGCGTCGTGATAAACCTCCAAAAAACAGACAATTCAACGGAGTTAAGGTGTTCGAGAGCTTCCAGGACAAAAGGGGTCGTTTCGCTCTCTGCCTCCTGAATTGGGGTGGGACAGAAATCTGCAGTGCCTGGCCACTGCTTCTGTGCTGTCTGAGTGGGAAATGTTCTAAAATTCAGCATCTTGCATGTGGGAGACTGAGGTTTGGAAAGAGGCAATGGCACAAGATCATATGAACTATGAGGGACCAAGCTAATGAACAGCAGTCCAGTGAGTTACCCCAAAGGGCAAGGCAAAATATTGGGGTCAGATACATACAAAGTGCTGTTTTCAGTGGAAAAAGAAACAGCTCATACTTTAGACACAAGATTTTTTACTAGAAGAGATTCTAAAATTTTTTGATGATTTTTTCATTCTAGATGAAAAAGAGGCTTAGAATAGGGGCAAATATTTAATTTATTAATTTTTAATAAACAAATTCTAATATATTAGGTATAAATATTTTAAAAGTATTTAATTAATTCATTTATTTTTTGGAGGAAGTGGGCTGCATTGCCAGCTGCACTTCCAAGCACTTCCAATAAAAGCACGAGCAGAGGGGTTAAGGATTTGACTCGGGTCTTATGAACTCTCTCCCTTCTGGAGTTTAGCACGCAGAGCAATGGTGATGTCAAGAAAACAAGTCTGAAAGTAGGAGCAGTTACAATCCTCTCGCTCAGTTTAACAGCCCTACTTTTCCCCTTCTGCCAGAGGAAAGGCGAGCCAAGACGAGCTCATTGAAAACTGCTCCTTGAGACAGTTAGGAGCAAGTTTTTGGGAAGTAGGCATGAGCTGAAACTCTTTGGTCCTAGAAAATCAAGGACACACAAACCAAAAATTAGGAAGTAGTGCTAAGAAGCACTCCTAGAACTGACAGTTGAAGGTTTTTGGAATGCCAGCCTGATAAGCCGTACCTGTGTACTTGAAATAAGGAGAATAATGGCATTGTAAAACAATGGAGTGTGATGGCAGAGAGCAGGAGAGGTGGTGGGAAGCTGCAGAAGGAGCTGGAGGCTCTGTGACTGCTGCCCTGCTGGGACCAGCAGGCTGAACACGGTGCTGCAGCTGGTCCTACCAACACCCACACACCCCGAGCAGAAGTGGTGCTGCTTATTTTAGGCTGAATATCTCAGGGATTGTACATCCAGTCCAAGCAGGGACCCTGGCTATGGGAGACAGACCCACAACACGAGCCAGCCGCCAAGAGCCGACTCTTGGCCATTCCCTTCCCTTGAGTTATCGTGGTGCAAAGCTGCTGCGCTTCCAAAAGGCACTGCTGGGTGTGAGCAGCCTGGGGGCTGTCCCCACTTTGCCTGGGGCCAGGACAGGTCCCCGGGGCTGCTCCTGGCAGAGGGCTGGCCACTAGAGGGAAGCAGCAGCTTGTGGTCCCCGCCGGGACACCGCACCCTCGGATGGGTGTCAGCCCCATGGGATGGGTGTCAGCCCATAAGATAAGCACCAGGGCTGAAGGCATTCACTTGCAAGCTCATTTGGCATTTCAAAACCCAAAATACCATCCCCACCAAGCCATCACATCGCCCCTTCTCATCAAAAAATTAAGTTTTTATTTCGCCCCGCGCCGCACCGACTTACCAGAGGTTCTATTGTACCGAGATCTTTTATTTTGTTGCCACTTAGATTTAGATGCGTGAGGTTTGGACACTTTTCTGCCAACACTTCCAGTCCTCCTGAGATTCTGTTGTCACTTAGCTCGAGCTGAAAGGCACGTAAACATCTTGAGTTTTTAGTGCAAGCATGCATCACAAAGCAGGTTGGTCAGTCATTAATTAAGTCAGGCAAACGACTAATTTACATGCAGCATATCGCAAAGAGGGAGAGACAGGGCACTTTATTTACCTTCTTAAGTTTGTTTAACTTTGGTAAGTTTGCAACTGAGGTTAAGCCTACGTTGATTGTACTTAAGAATTCCAGCTCTTCGAACTCATCTGTAAGGCCTTCGATTTTGCCTTCGTATGACCTGCAGTTGTCAAGAACGAGTTCTTTAACCTGGAAAAAAAAGAGAAACGCAAAAAGAGGTGAATAAAGGGAATAAAGATTTCACTCCCAAGCAAAGGACGACACAGCTCAGGCAGAAATGAAAGGTATTCCATCAAGCTGGCAAGTATGCAAAAGGTTATCTCCTGGGTCTGAGCCCTCACTTTGCCAGGTGAGCAGCGTTTCAAGAGCGTGGTTGTTGGGCTTTGCTTCAACCACTCACCTCTGTATTGTTCTATAAATGGTGGAATCAAGTCAGAAATATTAATCCTGGCTTGAGTTATTTGGTTGTAAGGAGTAGGTCTGTCTTTGGTAAATGCGGGCAAAAAGCACTCTTAAAAAAAAATAGGAAAACAGGGTTTTTAAACTAACCTACTGCTCCTGCTCCATGCAAGGACTCATCAGGCTTTTCAGGTGTGCTGAGACCAGTGGCTGCTCAGGCAGCCCCAAAACCCAAAGGTGGGCATGGGCAAACCTAACCCAGACCCCCAGAGTCTGCCCCAGCCCCTCTTGTTAGGGCTGCCCCGCTGCACTTTAGGGGAAGACGAGCTTCAAGGAGGTGGCTGCTTTGATGGGAAATGACAAGGTGTGATCCACACGATGCTGGCAGGGGAAGTTTAGCCAGTGTAGCTGCTGCTGGAGGAGCATTACCCCCCTTTTCTTATCTCCCCTGCCCCATTGCAGCCAGGAGGTTCAGCGGGAGGGGTGAGATAATGTCCTGTGGGCCTGAGCAGCACAGGACCTGCCCGTTACAAGCAGGGTTTTTTCTTTTTTTTAAAAAAAGAAAAAAAAACATCACTGCCCTTTTTTTGCAGGTGCTATCTTTAACGGCCACAGAGCAACAAAAAGAAGCTGAGGGAGCCCCACCCCGAGCAGAACCGCGGGTTTCACCCTGGGGCTGGGGCAGCCCCACAGGGCTCGAGGCCACGAGCAGCAAAGGCTGAATGATTTTTTTTGGGGGGCTCTCTGGAAGCTCTGCCCCGAGCACTGTGACTCCACAGGAAGGCCTCACCCCCGGGAGGATATCCAGATGTTTTTCGACCAATTAATTATCTCTGGGGGTTACTTTCAGCCCGGCACACAAATAAATACCCAGAGCCACAGGCAGCCGGAGCAGCCCCGAGCACCGGGCTTTGCTCAGAGGCCTGGAAGAGGAAGAGGATGCTGCTGCTTGCACAGAGGATGGGATAAAAGGAAGTTTGCAAAAAAGGGCATACGTAAAAACATGAAGCAACTCCTCAGTTTGCACCAAGGACAGTTAATATGCAAATATTTAATTTTCTTAATATTTTTTTTTGTTGTTACTGTAATGCTGCTGCACGGAGAAGAATCCTGTGTGGTGTCACAGCTCCCAATAACATCCCGAGGTTTCTAATTAAATCCCAAGCGCTGAAGTCAATAGGGAAGTCAGCCCAAAGCAACACGAGAGCACAAGTGATTCATTGAGAGTAGGAGGATCGGAGATAGACAGGAAATACGTTTTCCAAGACTCTACAATTTTCCTAGAAGAATTATGATAGGGAATGGCTACACAAAAGTCTCCCAGAAGAGTTTTAGAGGCTGGTTATAAGAAACCAAGGAACGAGTCAGATGCTCCAGGTCCCACATACATCTATTGCACTGAAAGGCAAAGCAAACCGAAGGAAAATTGGAATTTGGATGGCAGGAAAGGTGCTTTGAAGGCAAACATGCCTATCTCCCTGCTCTAACAGCATTTAAGTATCAGGGTCCTCCAGCGAGATCAGCTCGGGGGCAGCCACACTCAGCTGTCTCAAACATCTGCTTCACACACACCCCGAGCTCCCGCCAAACAAAAAAAGGAAAAAAAAAATATTAAAAAATGAAATAAAAGAAGCCCCACCCCGAAGCCAAGCCTCCCAGCAGCACATCTGTGCCTATCTGCCCCCGTCCTCGCCCCGTTATCTGCGGGGGCAGCGCGGGGCCAGCGCCCACCTCCCGGGGGGGCTCGGGGAGCGGCTCCCTCCATCCTCACAGCCCCGTGGAAGGGAATTTGTGAGAGCACGGTGGAAGAAAAGCCGACTGCCTTCTGCTTTTAGGTTTCTCCTCTTAGAAACGACACTCCTCTCCGCAGTTTCTCCTGGCTCCACTGCGGCGTGCGCTCCCCGTGCCATCGCAGCCAGTTCTCCCTGCACTGACAACTGCCACCAGCTCAGATATTTTTTCTAAGTATTAGACACCTTCAGCAACTTGCCCATGTCTCCTTAGGACTCGTTATTTGGTGACTGATGAGTATTTGGTGATTAACAGGAGCCTGTCAGGCAGTGATGTCCCATCGGTGAGCAGGCACGGCTCTTGGAGGCCCCGCGGGTTATCAGTGGGACACTTTTCCAGCTTGCTGGCTGCCAGGCAGGTCTGCCCCCCAAATTTTGCCCCCTTCTGAGGATGCTGGGCCTTATCTAGGTATGCCCCAGGACAGCCTTGACAGAGAAACAAGCATGGATGTGACTGGGAGCGGAGGGAGGAGAAGCCAAAAGTGACCTTCGTGGGGCCACATTCCATCTGAAAGAGCTCACCACCACGGAAGTGTGACACAGGGACTGCGAGCCTATTCCTCCTTGTATTCGGAAAGCTGCATAATTTTAAGGAAAATCCCAGCCCTTGAATCACTCTCTGAACATCCACTGAACTTTGCATGAACACCCCGCTGAGGCGCAGTACGGCTGTGACTTCTGGACGTGTCTTCCCTCATATTCTGCCACCAAACCCCAGAATATGCCTCTGCCTGATGCAAGCCAGCGCTTTTTCTGAGTCTTCTTACAAACTGGAGCAAGATGAGAGGTCCTCAACGTGGCTGTGTCCTGCTGCAGCCCGTGCATTGCGGGGTTTGGGTGCCAACCTCATGGAGAGAGGCAGGAGCTGGGGTCCCGATCCAATGCACATGGCCAGCCCCACCACTATCTGTGCCACAACACGTAAGCTACTTGAAGCTCTAAGGGGAGTGGGCACTAATTTAGGATCAAGAGAGACCATACAGCCTGTGTTCATCTTTCCTCTGTCCTCTCCAAAATTGCTAGATAGCAGGAAAGAGCAGAAGAGCACCACGCCACAGGTAGCCAGCCACTGCAAACGACACTGCCACACTCACCTCAGCAGCCACCAGGGCACCCGTGGGTGTCTAGCAGGAAACCTAATGCAGGTGCAGCTGGGTCCTGCCGTAACAGCCGTGTTTTCAGCAGCACTGGTGGCAAACGAGGCTCTGTCACTGCCCCGGGCAGGGACACCCTGCATCGTCCAGCCGGCAGTGCTGCCTCGGCCTCGCCGCCCTCGCAGGTGCTTCCTGGACGTCTGCGCCTTTCTGCCGGAGTTTTGCTTTGTGGTTTGCTGGTATCGGGCCTTAGCACTCAGCAGCCACATGAATGTACATGAAGGGATTGCAGTTTCTTCAGTAAAGCCTTCAGATGGCGAGCTTCGGGCTTCTTGTCCCGCGGTCATCACGGGTGCTGTTTCTGGTGGTCTCAGATGCCTTCAGATCGTGGTATCGGGCTGCTGGTAACGTGTTGTGCTGCCAACTGCGGGCTGCAGCATCCTTGTACCTCTCCAGGACTTCCCACCACACCATCTTGCTGCCTGCTTGATAGCCAGGGGCTGTGTCCCAGCAGGGGTACCAACCACACACCGGGTACCCTTACCACGGCCCCGCAGCGTACTGCGAGGCTGCAGCCAATTCCTGGAGCAAGCACAGGCAGCCACGTGGAAACAGCTGCTGGATTTCATGGGAGCCTCAGCAAGGAGATCACAGCTGGCTGCACGTGTAGGTACGGGGAACAATACGGGGCAGACCCTCCTTCCCCTGCCTCCCTCCTCCTCGCTCCGCTGAGATCCCAACACACACACGAGCAGCAGAATTCAGTTACACACAGACAGCCACCACGCAGCACAAGTCATCGCCTTAACCTTTAGTCTACACATTCCCACAGCAGCACGTAAACCAGACGAGTCTCTGCTGCAGAAAGCCTGCAGCCCACGGGCTGGGAGATCCAGGGAAGGGGGACTCGGGTCCCGAAGCCAGGTCTGCGGCTGGAGGCTTCGCAGCGTGATGGAAGGACACAGCTGTGAACACAACTTTGCAAAGATAAAAGGTGAATTTCCAAGTACCGTTCTGCTGGCTTTTCAAGCAGGAACAGCAAAGGCTGAAACATCTCGTTTCCAGCACAGTGGGTCGGATGCTTCTGAAGTGCACGCTGCATATGGTACCTCAAGGATAGGGATATCCCACTATGCGGCATTTTAACCCAAAAACAGGTGAAGAAGAGGGCGTTAACTCCATCTTGCACTGCTTCCAACCAAATGAGACAGGGAACACGGAGAGATGTCCTTCGTTCCTCCTAACCCAATGGAAACTTCATCTGGAGGAGGGCAGAGCTGTGGGAAGCAGGGATGCCTGCTGTGCCAAGTGGAAGCCAAATCCGAAGGACTTCTGAAAGCAGAGCTTTGTTTTCTCCCGGTTGTACAAACGTTTCTTCAAGACACTTGGGTTTCTGTCTTTGGGGTTGGTTTTTTTTTGGTCTCAGAATTGTGCATAGTGTGTGCAAAGCCCTGCATCGCTCCACGGTAAAGACCGAGCACGACCTTTGCTGCTGTTGCAGCCAGCGTGCCAAAAATTGGGCTCCTCCTGTGCGTACGCTGTGTTCTGGATCTGCTCTCACGCAGAGCTGGGGATCCCTGAGCAGAAACGGATCTCCTTAGGTTTCTATTCCACCCGGTTTGTGCCTCAAGGTTCCAGAGAAGCCAACCATCCATGGTCACGATGTTCCTGTTGGCTGGGGGCAGAATGGCTTTGACAAGGCTCAGGACACTGCCCAAGCCTTGCAAGGAGCCCATCGTTCACGCAGAGCTGCCCAGGATGCTTTCCATGCTCAACTTTTACAAGCTTCTCCCAAAGTTACTTCTGGAAGGAGTTAAATGTTGCAAAAAAATCTCATTTCAGGTACCACCTGCAATGTGATCAGGCCAAAAATGCTTGAACAAAGCATCTTATTTAGTACCTTGTGCCAACGAAGCAGCTCTGAAGGCTCAAAGACACGATAACTTCTGCTCTAAGATGGTCACCAAAACGTAACCAACCTAAAGACCCGATTTTGTTTTTTTTTTTAATGAAGACAGAATGTAAACAGGCCCTTTGCCAGCTGCATGGAGGACAGATCCTCAGCCACCTGAGAGCACCCCGTGCTACCCCACACAGCTCATCTCCTGCTGGAACACGGCGAGAGATGGAGGAAGGTGGAACCACCTCTAACCCAACGTGGGGTTCAACGCCGATGAAGAGGCACCCAAATTGCTTCTCGGCCTCCCCAGGCTGGCTGCGTGCCCCCCCTGCCCCTGGCGTGCTGCCCGTGTGCAGGGAGGGAGGTTAGCAGGTGGCAGGGCACCCGCTGCCTCCTGGCGTCCTGCCACCGGGATTCCCCATCGGCAGCTCGGGATCGCCCGGCAGAGACGCTCGGGGTGAGGACTGAGCCACACGGAGAGGATTTTCTAGCTTGAATTTGGCAGGGAAGGGAAAATTCAACAGTGTTGGTGTCCTCTGACCCACCTGACAACATACACGTGGCAGAATGAAACTCAGGGGCACCTGCTACAGGTTACAGAAGCAAAGGTGGTATGTTATTTATTTTTTATTTAATTTTTTTTTTCTTTCCTTTTACCAAACCAATGTTTTACCTTGGATTTTGGTATGTCCCCGCAAGGTTTTTATTTATCACATCTCCGCTGCTCATAATAATTTAACTTACTTGCAGCACATCTTAAACTCTGAAAGCCAGTGAGCCAGCTACCAGGTACCCTGCACAGGCTCTGGGCAATCTGCAAATCCTGGGGCAGAGAGAAATGCTGCCCCAAGTAGGGCCACAAAACACCAACTATCCCCCTTTTGGTACCACACGATTCACTGATGCTGAGCAGAGCAGTTTCCACTGCAGCCTGGTCCAGTGCAATCCCTCCACATCCAGTTATTTTGCCTATTTTGTGTGAGATCACGTGAATTTACCATCGGGCTTCAAAATTCATCTAGGGTTTCTCCAAACGATGCAACCCCCAAACTTTTCTATTTGAATTCCTCTTCCACATCTTTCCCAGAAATTCCCTCAGATTTTAGAACAATAAAAAAAAAAAGGAACTTCCACTATCACGCCAACACGGTTTAGATAACTGGCGTTTTTCAACGGCAGCATCAATATGCACGGGCGTTTTTCCACTGGAAGCAGCAGCGTGCATTGACAATCACATGATGAAGAAACTCCGAACGTTTTTTTTGATTACAGTTCTGCAGTTTTCCACCCTTCCCCTTCCAGCATTAAGCCCCACTGGCAAGGGGTGCACCAGCCCCAACATCAGAAGGAGCATGAGGCCAGCAACACGGCACCACGCTCGGGACGTGGGAGGATGCAACCAAGGAACAAGAAGAAAAAAATTGCCCAGGGACCACATGGGCACCTCTGCGGGCATCTGGTCCAGCCCTGGTTCTAGCAGGTTGTTGGTATCACTGCACAAAAGCACAAAAAAAGCAGTTTAAAGCCACCTTTTAAACTCCTCCTAAGCTGAAGGATCCATGCTAGGGATCCCCACCTGAAAGCTGGGCTTTGTTGATGCCTGCTGCCACGAGGCTGGGCGCAGGACAACCTCCTCCTGGCCCCTGCCTCACCTCTGCCCCAGCAAAAGGGATGGAGCAGGGGAAAAGCGATGGGGAAACACGTGCCTTTTCTTTTCAATGTCTTTGTAGCTGAAGCTACTCGCACAGCTCAGAAAAATCTGGCTGAATAGCAATGAATTTACGTTTTCTACCCTCTAACGTTTTATATGCCATAGCCATAAGCTCTGAGAACAACTAACACAGCTCCAAGCAGCCCCATGCCCCTTCACACTGCTCCTGCCAGAAACCTCCTGCTCCAAGTAAAACAGCGAAGCAGCAGAAGGGTTAAAAGTCATCACGGCTCTGAATGCACCTTGCACTCGTATCCAATTATGAAGCCTTTCCAGCACTACAAAACTTGCAGAGCACATAACCTACTGCTGCCTTCCTCAAGGAACAGCCCCCCCCCCCAGCCAAGAAACCCCATGAGTCACATAAACACACTTCCACACATTTACAAGGGTCACTGTGGCCATATGCATGAGCAGCTCACTAATTAATAAATCAGGGACAGACTTTGGGGACACAGAAAGCTGTTCCATTCAAAAAAGTCACTAGTTTCCATTTGGGTTTCTACTGCTGGCGGCAGAACTCTGAAAAGACCCCAAATATTTATTTAGACAGAGGCTGTTTCAGATATGTTAAGTGATTAAATCGCTCCATCTCTACATTCAAAGCTTTTTAAATTTCACACTGATGCTGGTTGCTTCTCCTTTCCCAACTCCAGGGGCTCTGCCCGTGGCTGGGACAGCGTGCTCCACGCTGCCCTCAGATGATGCAGGGACACGCGTCAAGGAGCGCTGGGTTAAATTAACACCGGCTTCAGGAGCAGGCTCTGGAGGTGTCAGCTGCTACACAACACCTTAGCAAATCACACCGGCAAAAGATAAGCTTTTCCGAGCTCTTTTATGGCTTTGGAGGGAAAGCCATTCATTCGAGCACCTGCTCCTATTTTGCAGGTCCAGCTCTTCTCAGGCTTCCCCAGCTCAGCAATTCCTGTACCTGTAAGGTGGGAGGACGTGGGGGAGGAAGGAGTAATCCACGGAAAGCATGAAGTGGGAAGAACTGCTCGACATCAGCCTTCTGGGCCGTAAGCATTTAAGAAAACCACGAATAATTATTCCGCCATTTAAATGGACAATTAAAGAGGCATCACTGGCATAGATAATATCGTCTTTTAAATACAGAAAATAAGATAAAGTCCTCAATCCCTGCATGCAAGTGATGTTACTTTAAAACTCTGAGAAGTTCTGGGTGTATGTTTAGAGGAAGGTATATCCTGTCCACTGATAAATAATGCACAAATCCTGCTGCGAGGATAGTTACACATAACTCAGCCACATCGCCTATACCATAGGTTTGGACTAAGCAGCTTTTTTCCCCCTCACTTCAACCTTGTTTCTTCAGAAAACGCACTCCCTGATGGTTTACAGTACAATTACACCACTTAAAATCCAGCTATTTCTCTTCTTAATCAACTTTTATTAAGCCAGTTCCAAAATAAATAAATTTTTTAAAAAGTTCTGGATACAAAATCACTTGTATGGCTCAATAGTGTGACTGCCCTTTAGATATTGCTGATATTAGATAAAAGCTACCTCTTTGTTATATTTACACCCTGCTGTCAGGTACCTGAGTGGTGAAGTGATTGAAGTCTGCACAAATCCACGATAACCTGCACGTGCTGATCCCGTGGCACCCTAAACACCACCACAACAACCCTCTTGTCCCACTTGGTGTCACACCTGGAGTAGATCCCCTTTCCATCCGTAGGTGGTTCAGCTGGGGGAGGAGTAAGAAAGCGTGTATCTGTGCCCGTTTACAACACCCAAGCTTCTTTAAAATGCAGGTCTTTAAAGGGATGCCTATCACTTTAAACTCTTTACTGTTATTATGAGCATCACACCAAGGAACTAGCTAGGGGAAAGAGCTTTTTATTTATATTCTTCATATGAGAGCACACTTTGCATAGATGCTTGCACTGTATTTCCCTTCAGTGTTAAAACCTACAGAAAACCAGCGAGAAATCAGAATTCAAATAAGCTTTAAAGCGCAACAAAGAGTTGGAAGAACTGTAAGAAATACCCAGTGCTGCAGTCAGTATTTTATCACTGTCACAATTTTGAGCTGATAAAGCTCCTTTCAAAAGCAGCATTCAATCCTCAGACTAAATGACCCGGCATGGTAGCTCTAAGCCACCGGAGTTTTGTGCAGTATTTCAAAAACGTACCTCTGCGTCCCGCAGCCAGGGAGTCCCCCTCAGCACTGACCTTGTTTTACTGCCTCTGCATGGTACAGGTCGAGCTACATGCACCAGGAATGAACGGGAACACCCTCGAGTGTGCCCAGGTGAGCATCCTCTCTGTGGAGAGCAGTGGTTATGCCACTACTGGCTGATGGTTTGGAGGAAACCCACGTGAAATAGCTGTATCTGGCCAATTTCTGGCAGGCAGTTATGTGTAACAGGAGACTACAGCGATACCATCAGCAAAGTGCCAAATTCTTTGGTGAGTGCACTACCCTAAGTGACGTCATGTAATGGGTTAAAAAAGTTGAAGTAGCTGGGCTGAGAGTAGATGTGAAAGCTCAGCCGTGGCTGTGCAGCACGAATTTCATGCACCCAAACCAGGGATGTCTCACCAAGACACACAGACACAACCACAACCAGATTTCTGATGCTATGGCACCCCAGACCTCTCACCAACAGTGAATTCATCTAAAAACAAAGCGAGGAAAAAAACACAACACAGCAAAAAAGGAGTCTGAGGAAGAAATAGCTACTATATAATCCACTTTGAGACACTTATATTACATTTTATTAGCTAACATGTAACCTTACAGGGCTGTATGATTTAACAGGTGAAGTATTACATAGTATTCTACACCAGGACTGTATGAGATAACCCATGGCATAAAATAGTCTGGTAAGATCAGAAAGAACCCCAACACCTTATCAACATCCTCTTACCTAGCCTTGATTTACAAAAAGTTCTGATCCTGCAAGCTCTGATAATGGATTAAATAGGAGATGTACGGCAAGAATTGAGCATCTATAGGGCAGAAGCTCCAAAAGAAGTAAATAAACGTATACTTGTGCAGTTATTTTCACAGAGATTTATATATGTTACATTTAAAACTTTGAGGAGGATGATCTTTCACAGATCACACAAGAAACACTGTGTTTATCAAAGCAAAGACTAACACCAGCGACTGACAGAACCGTCCTGTTCATGCCCGAAGACTTACAGAAATCCATAAATAAACGACACCTGGCTCTAGACCTGCTTCTAAACTCAGTTTCAAGTGTCTCACCTAAAGCAGGAGGTGGATTCAGATGACTTATTTTAACAGGGACTTTAGAAAGGCAGAGTTCAGCCTGCACCCTTAGCTGTCCGCAGCACAGCCGCACGTGCACGGTCTGGGATCGAGGCTTCCACAGAACCGACTGTAAACACAGCGGCGGTCCCAAACAGCACCAAACCTGAAGGGATTTACTCCTCTAATGGACCTGACGGGCCAACAGAGCTTGGGAGGGCTGCTGCGGACAGCTCGGTGACAGAACTAAAGGCTGACGGGTTAAGAAGTAAAAATAAAAGCCAGGTTAACCAAGCGCTGTTTTACAGCCCACTGGAGGACGTTCCTCAGCTGCAGGGGAACAGAGAAACACCACCAAACAGGGGCTCTTTCTGCTTGCTTTGGAGTAAGTCCGAGCAGAGCACGAAGTGAACAAAACCCAGATGTGTGTTTGGGAAGGGGGGAGGCACTGTCCAGAAAGTGTTAAAAGGATTAAAAGCCTTTGGGCGGCGGGGGCTGCTTAAAATGGTGAACAAGCCTCCGGCATCGCGCGCGAGGCAAAAAGTAAAAAAATAAAAATAAATAAAAAGAGACAAAAAAATGCCTTAAAAGATGTAAAAATATATTAAAAGGGTTTAAAAAAAAAAAAAAAAAGGCAAAGCGGAGACCTACCTTCCCGCCGGGCCCTGCCCAGAAGAAGGCGTTTTCCCGGCTCACGGCCGCAGCGCCCCCCCCCTCCCGGGCAGCCCCCTAGGAGCCCGGTTGGGGCAAAAAAACAACGAAAAAGGGTTTGGGCAAGGCGGCGGGGAGGCGATTTTCCACCCCGGGGGTGGTGAGGCGGGGGGGGGGGGGGCTCGTTGTCAGAGCCCGGCGACAGCGGCGACAAAATGGCAGCGCGGCGGCCGCCCGTCATGTCGGAGCCGCCGCCCGGCCGCCCCCCGCCGCCCCCCGGGCGCTGAAGGGGAGAAGCCCGGCCCCGCTCCGCCGCCGCCCGGCCCGGCCTCGCTGCCTCCTTCTTCTTCTTCTTCCTCCTCCTCCTCCTCCTCAGCGGTTCGGGAGGGGAGGACACAACATGGCGCCGCGTCCTACTTGCGCTGCGCCGTGGCGCTGCCGATGCCAGGAGCGGCTGAGCCCCGCTAAGGGAGGGGGGCTCCGGGGGGCGAGCTCCCGGTCCCGGCCCGCTTGAGGAGGCGGAGGGGAGGCGGCTTCCCCCCGGGGGACCCCCCAACAATGAGCCCCGAGGGCCGGGCAGGGCCGCGCCTCGCCGGGGCCGGCGGCGTGTGCCGCTACGGCGGGCGGGCGGGCGCCCTCCTCCTTCCTCCTCTTTCCTCCTCCTCCTCCTCCTGCTGCTGCCGCCGCCGCCGCCGCTCGCCCAGGACTTTTTTTTTTTTTTTTAAAGTTTAAAGAGCAGGTTACATAAAATCTGCCCGCCTTTGTCCCCCCTCCCCATCAGACGTCGCGCTGGCCACCGAAAAGCCGCGGGGCCGCGTTCCAGCCGCCTGCCTCCGCCCTCCCCCGGGCGCCTCCCGGAGAGGTACGTTCCCCTCCCCGGCCCCAGAGCCCCGCTTCCAGCCCGGTCCCGCTCCGGGGCACCCCCGCGACCCCTTTCTCCAGCCTCCCCACAACGTGTGGGACCCCCCCCCTGCCCCTCCGGGACACCGAGGGGCCGGGGCAGCCCCCGCCGCCCTCAACACCCCCCCCCTCGGGGTTAAGGAACGGGGGCTGGGGGTGCCGGGACCCCCGCTCGGGGCCGCGGGTTCGAGCCCCGCCGCCGCCGCCGCCCGCCCGTCGGAGCGGGGCCCGACCGCATCTGGGCACCCCCCCCCCCCCCCCCAAACAGCCCCGTTCCCGGACTATTTTCGTGTCCTGCCAAAGTTTCTCGCCGCCGTTTATTTTCGGGGAAGGCGCCGAACAACAAGCCCCTGAAGCTTGTTTTTTTTTTTTTTTTTCCTCCCCGAGAGGAGGGGGAAAAAAAATTTTTAAAAATTAAAAAAAAATAAAAAGAGGGGGCAAAATGGGGAAAGGGGGAGGAAAGGGAAAAAAAATTAAAAAAAGGGGGGAAATAAAAAAAGGAAAACACGCACACACACACATCCAGCCTTTTTGTGCGTGTGTGTGTGTGTGTGTGTGTGTGTGCGGGGATGGAGGGGGTGGAGAGTGCATTTATTTCTTGCAATATTTTGTATTCCACGCTCACACTACGGGCAGCGATACCAGACCTCTAAAAACGCTAAGTTATTTGCTTAAAATTCTTTTCCTTTTTATCTTCTCAGCATCTGGAGAGAGGGAGAGAGAGAGAAAGGGCGCGTTCATGAGGACTACAAAGTTACAAATATGGCTCCCCAGTCTCTCCTGCCTGATCACTGCACAGAAACGAAGACGCACTTTAAACTCAAAACCATTCGCAACTCACTCGCAGCCCCTGCCTGCTCTCCCTGCCCAGCACCCAGTCCAAATATTTGCGAACTAAACACGCCGGAGAGGAGCACCAACTTATTTTTATTTCATGCACCGCCGGCCCCCTTCAATGCGTCTCACGCCGGCGGGGCCGGGAGCAGCCCCCGTGGGTCCCCGGGGGTCCCCCCCCCGGCCCCATAGGGCACAAAGCGGGCGCCCCCCGCGCCCCCCGAGCCTGGCACCGGGCACGGCCACGCACAGGTAGGCACCTCAAGGGCAGCAGCGAGCAGCAGCAGCGGCCCTGCCGCCTCCCCCGCCGCCCCCTCCCCAACCTCGCCGCACGTTTTCGACACGTTTTAACCCAAAAAAAAAAAAAAAAAAAAAAATCAGCGTTAAATAAAATACCGGATGGATTTTTTTTTTTTTTTTTTTTAAAAAGGGAAAGGGGGGGGGGGGAGACGGACACACATTGCTTACATCTGAGGGCGTCCTGTTCCGCAGCTCTAAGTGGATCCTTTTCTTCATGTCCATGGCCGCGGCTGCTGGCGGGAGGCGCTCGGCTGTGCCCGGCTCCGCTGGCGTGGCGCTGCCCCCGCTGCAGACCCCCCCCCCCCGAGGCCGGTACCGGGAGGACTCGGCGGGCTCCAGCAGCTCCGCTCGGAACCCCGAGCCCAGCGCCGCGGCGAACACTAACCTGATAACTGCGGAGGCGGGCGCTCCCGGGGGCTCCGGCTTGAGCGACGGCTGCCTCCTCCAATCGCCGCCGGGCTCCGCCGGCTCCCAACCAATCGGAGGAGACGAGGGGAGGTGGGAGCCAATAGGAGAGCGGCGCAGCCGGCCAGGGGGACAGCCCGGCTGGGAGCGGAGCCTCATTCCGCGCTGGGGGCTGATGGGGAAGGAGCGGCGGCGGCGGCTCGGCGGCGGCGGGCACGGGGCTCGCTGCGCCCCCCCCTCTTCGCTTCCTTCCCCCCCCCCCGGCCCTCTCCGCTCCCCGGGGGAGGCGCCGTGGTTGTGGGGCGGGGAGCGGAGCCGGAGCTGGAGCCGGAGCCGCCCGGGTATGGGGCGCGCAGCCAGGAGGGAGGGAAAGGTGCGGAGCGGGGCGGCGGTGGGGGGTGTGGGGGGGGCGGTGCCGATCGCCTCAGCGGCCGCCATGAGGGGAGGAGAGAGGAGGTGGGGGGGGGGGGTTGGGGGGCTGCTGGTGCTCGGGTGAGGGGTGTGAAGGGGCTGGGGGGGGTCTGAGGGGGATTAGAGGGGGCTTGGGGAGGTCTGGGGGGGGGTCTGAGGGGGATTTGAGGGGGCTTGGGGGGATCTGAGGGGGTTTAGAGGGGGCTTGGGGGGGTCTGAGGAGGATCTGGGGGGGCTCTGAAGGGGCTACAGGGGCTGAGGGAGCTCTGAGAGGATCTGGGGGGGTGTCTGAGGGGGATTTGAGGGGGCTACAGGGGCTGAAGGAGCCCTGAGGGGACCTGGGGGGGATCTGAGGGAGATTTGAGGGGGATTTGAGGAAGCCTGAGGGGGCTACAGGGGCTGAGGGAGCCCTGAGGGGGATGTGGGGGTGCTGAGGGGCTCAGGGAAGGGCTCCTGGCGGTCCTTGCAGCCCCCCTGGGTGTCCACAGCCTTGCTGGCTGGCCCCACTCATGCAGGTGGTGGTAGCGGTGTCAGGCTCCCCAGTGAGGTGCCCAGCATGGCCCCAGCCTTGGATCCGCTGGCTCCTGGTGTTGCCGGAGCCCCCAGGCTCGCTTGCTAGTGTGGAGGTGAGGCCGGCTTCCTCAGGCACGGGGGCTGAGATGAAATCACTTTGTGTCCCCACCAGGACCTGCATACGGTCAGTGATGTTTCTGTGGGCTTGACAGGGAGTTGGGAACGACAGAGGGCTGTAAAAACCCTTAACAGTTGTTTTGAAATGCTTGATACTCATTATCAACAAAAGGTGACGGAATTGTCTTATCAAAACATTCCAAGGTGTAGGATGGAAGCTCATATATACATAACGAGCTACTTCAGCTGTGGATGAGCTGGGATGGATTCCCTGGACAGCTAAGCACAAGTTCTGCAGGAGTGTGAAAGCTAGCAGAAAGGTCAAGATGGATCCAGCTTCAGGTAAAAAATATAACTTTGTTCACTAGTGTTTTGCAGCAGGTTAATATTTTTGTGTGGTGATTTAGAGCTTCCTTATGGTTTAGCTGTTAGAGACATTGGATTTCTGCTTTGTCTGTGGCATGGACAAATTGACATTTTATTTATTGTTCTGTGGTGCTGGCTTCAACATACTAAAAATTACTGCGGTGGTTTTAGGATGTAAACTTTGCAAAGCTTTAGGACCTCTGTGTCAGAGTGAACTGTATCTTAGCTCTGTTTTAAATTCTTTACAGGTGTGAACAAAGGTGGCCCCTGGGCTGAGGCTTCACAGAGGAAGGTCTGATCTGGAGTTTGGTTTAAAGGCACAGGTGAAGATTTTTGGAAAAGAACTTTCATTGTGGAAACAGTGCCTATAAGTATTAACTAAACCTTTATCACAGGTGGGGAAAATAAGTTTCTGAGAATCCAGAGATTTTTTTTTTTTTTACTTCCTTGTAAGTAAGATTTTTTTCTTTATAAACTGCTCTCCTCCAATATACCAGGGGAGACTTATTCAAAATTCAAAACCAAAGAGAAACGTTTAAAGCTGCTGTTTTTTTCCCCTCTGTCCTGTGCATGCATACCTTGCTTATATTGCAAAAGCTTTAGAAGTCTTGAAAACTGGAAGAACTAAAAATGCATGGGAAATGTTCCAAAGGTCAAATATCAAAGTGTCCTCTCATAGTGGTACATGCATTGTAACTAAAGTCTTTGCAGAGTATAGCTTTTATTTTCTTAAAAACAGTTTTAATGTCTGGTCAAATTTGTGTTTTTACTTTTGGGATATGAAAAAAAGGGAATCTGCTTCAAAATTGTTATGCTTGTGCCATAAGGATTCAGTTTCGTGCTTTCTGTAATAGAGGAAGAATGCGTTACATCTTGATGAAGCAATGCTAAGTCTTACTTGGGGAATTCTTATTGTCTGTTTCTATGAATAAAGCAATCAACTCTATCTGTTCTAGATGTTGTTGATTAGAAATACTGCCTACTGACAAAATGTGTGAAATCCTGTCCTGTCAGAGTCCTTGTCAGAGCTGAGCAGCAGAAGTGATCTGAGCTCTGCTTACGGTGGTGGGGAAACTAGTCTTGAGGATCCCTGGTCAGTCTCCTGTTGGAAGATGAAAATATTCTCTGTGCTTATCTGTACCTTCTGGCTTTTAAAGTTGGAGTACGAAAAAGTATTTTGACAAATCACCATAATGGTTACAGTTAATATTTAATAATATTTGATTTTGTCTGTGGTTCACATGTTTTTCCAACTCCTTCATTGCTCAAAGTACTGTGTTGTTAATTGTATGACCAGCAAATGCTAAATACACGTTTACACAAAAAAGCTGATTACGTGTCAGAATCCTGGGCCAAAATATAAAATGCTAAAGACATTTACTCTAGAAGTTGTTCAGTTGTTGCTGAGCCTGAGCTAAGTTTTTGTGAACTTCTCTATGATTATCTTTTAGGTATTTTCTGATCTAGCATTAAAAACTCTTTAGTGTAACTAGATTTGCCCAGTTAAGTGATTTTATCTAGATTTTCTGAACCATTCATAGCAATGAACCACCACCTTTTTATTTTTTAAGCATGAAATACCTTTATATCCATCTTATATTAACAAAAGTTTTATATGAATTGATACTGTACATTAAATACACGCATCACACAGAACCCAGAAGGATTTCCCATGTCTGTAATATCAATGGATAGTTGAGCATTTGCTAAAATGAGCTGCTGATTGTTCTTTTGTCTCTTATAATTCTCCTTTGTATATCTGCTGGTATCTTGTTTGTTCCTGTTGCATTTGCACAATGCTTTCCTTCATGTTTTGTGTAGCATCTTCAGTCCTCTTTTTGTATGGAGATACAGCAATGTGAAAGAGAAAATTCTGTTCTTAAATCGTCCCTCTTCCTGCCCTTACTTCTCCACCCCCAGCCCCTCCAGTGTAGCTGGAAAATGGGTCATTAAGGGGAATTGAAAGCAATATTGATTACTGGTATCTGGAGTTCTGGGGAAAAGGGACAAAAGTGAGCACAGGAAAACGATATGTGTGTTCTTGAAAACATACATTTATGCTTTGAGACTCTTAAAATCAATACGGGAGTGCTATAGCTAGAAAAATAAATAAATGAAGACCTCGAGTCGTTGGCTGAAAAAGCACCAAAGCTTACTGCCATTGTAAGAGGCTTGGATGTTGGTGTTGTGCCTTTTGCCTCTTGGTTGTTTGAATTTCTCCTAACAGTGGTTAGCAACGTGCAAGCAGAGTGCTCAAGTCTAAACCAGAAGGGATTTTGTCTAATGTTATTTGCTCTCTTTTTTTTTTTTTTTAAATGTAATCGCTCTTTTGAGTTAGGCAAGTTCAACACAATATATCTTGCAGTGCTGACTGCTGGGACTGTTGTATAACTCCTCTGGCGTATGAGTGATTCCCATTGATTTCTGCGCTAATTGTTTGCAAATGTTACATTTTTTGTCACAATATTCTGTTTTCTAGCAATGTTTCAAGTAAGAGATAAGAACTGAAGAAAGGTAATTCAAAGCCAAGTGTTTAATGGGAAGTAGTTGTTTTAAGTTACCAAACTGAGAAGAGATGAGTACTTGTTACATCTCAAAACTGGCTTTGTTCCCCCCGAGCTTAGCATAGACCATTCCCTCTGGTTTTATTTGCACAACATCAGGCATACCAGTGGAGCCTAGAAATTAATGATGTTTAGCAAGACGAAGAAAGAAATCAAGTTTCACACACTTCTGCTGATTTACAGCCACAGGCAGATCAATATATAAATAATATAAAGCTTCCATAACTTGTACACCATTTTTTAGAACTGTTTCCTGCAGCTCTTTCTGCAGCCATTTTTCTTCCAGTTTCTGGCTGCCAAATATGTGTTTGATTTCTTGTCAAAGCCAATTGTTAAACTTATGCTAATAGGAGAGGGTTTAGATGAGTTTCACAGGTGCATTTAGCAGCAGATACATAACATTTTCTCTTTTTGTGGAAAGAACACTTAATGAATACTCTTAAGGTTACCCTTCAGTGTTCAACAGGTGATCAAGCTATTTATTCCTCGTGTAAGCTGGTGTATTTCTCTATACTTCTTTTCTGAAGCATTAAGCATTTTATTCTGCAGGTAGGCTGACATCATTACAAATAAGAGCTTTATGTCTTCGATACTTCATATTATTGCAAGGAAGATTCCTGTATGGAGTTTAACAAATGTTGTTCAGTTTGTGAAGAGCAATGGTTCCAATTTTTTTATACTTATTACTTGTTTTGTATATAAATACTCAGCCATTCCAATTGCTGTTGGTCTTCCTTTTCCAAGCTGTCCTGTCCATAACCAACTTCAAAAGTGTAAAAATGTCATGAGTTAGACATTATAAACTAAAAATATTAGACTTTCAGGATAATTTGGGAGGGAAAGATGTGTATAATATGGATTGAAGACGTAGCATAGCTTTGTAAGTGAATGAGTAGGCCATGCAGCTTCCCTGGGTCCTTTGTGGAGAATCAAAGTGCAATAACTTGTTAGTTGTGATGTAAAGGATTAAAAATAAAATCAGCGTTATATTTTTAAGCTGTTGTACATCTGTGTTGGTCAGCAGAGAAGCAAGGAAAGAACTCGAGAGATTCTCGCACCATCCCGATAAAGGTCCTTTGCAAAAGCTGGTGAAGTCAGCTGTGATACGGTAGAATAAAACACAAAATCAGAGGTGGGAAAGAAAAGTGTCAATTTTTGGTACAAAACTGAGAATGTGATTATCAAAATTCAAAGCTAAAAGTGTGTGTTAATATATTTTTGAAACTAAGGTGGAAAACAAGGTGAATGATGATGTCAAAATGAAACTGTATGAAATGAAGCGTATGGAAGAGTTTGCAGGAGTGATTTAGCAGTTCCTGAAGATGACAAGAGACATCTGGAGAACTCTGAAAATGCAAAATGCAAAGATTCTTGTCAAAGCCTGTATCCGTGTGTGTTGGGATAAGAAGGAAGTTTTTGTTCATTTAAAAAAAAAAAAAAAAAAGCAGTTTGAGGTATTTAGAGCAGCAAGAACGTGATGTTAGGTATTTACAAGGCCTGCACACCAGGAGTGTGAATGCGGTTGAAGCTAAAGGAGTCTTGATCCAATAGGACTTATCATAGATAACTTCAGGAGCATTTGACCAGTTCTACTCTATTCATGGGGAGGAAAAAAGGAAATGGACTTCCAGTTTTATACTTTACTGAATGATTAGGTTTTGATTTAGCAGAAGTGCCTCAGAAGAACAGAGCCTGTTTTTTTTCTTGCACTCAAAATAAGAAGCACCTACTGTAGAAAGAGCGTATTGTATGAAATCTGCTGCAGTGGATGTGAGAGCTTTCAAGTCTGACAGTTTAAGTAGTGAAGATGAAAGTGAGGACAGTTCTTGGGCAGGGGACTTCAAGAGGAATGTGATTCATGGGACACAGTGAGTAGCGTAATTACCAGTGCAGCTGCCGTAGTAACTTCTGCCAGTACTAAAAAAAAAACACCTGTCATGCCCAGTGCTCTATTGGTCGTAGTGTAAATGATAAAGATGGGAGCAGCGGCGTAATGCCTTGTTCCACTTGCCAACTGCAGATCGCTGCACGTGGATGGAGCTATTTCTGCTGGGTTTCAAATTGGCGTAAAACCTTCACAGGATTTCCTAAAGTGCTTAGGCTGAGGAAGTGTTTTGGAACTGGAGGTAGTGAGGTTTTTTTCCTTTTCTCTAAAGAATAGTGAAAGGGCAGAGATTCAGAGGGGTTGAATGAATCTGGTAATGGGTAATACCTGTCAAATTCAGTCAAGATAAAACACTTAAACACTTTTAATTTCAGTGTTTTTAATATGTAAGGTTTTATTTCAGTGATTAATTTGTTTTGATATTGTATTAGGGCTTATCAACTTCTCTGTGATCATTCTTTCTGTTACGTAATATTTGAAAGGTCTGACCTGTAGTTCAATATTTGCTTCCAATTTAGCTGAATGAAACGTTTCAGACTTAATCCAAAATAGAATTTGGGGTGAAGAGCTCTTGAAAAATTTGGAGGGAAGAGCGGGAAGGAATGTTCTGCTAGACTTGGGCTTCATTTTTATTTAAATTTCTGGATCTAGAAAAAAAAACACATTAGTGGAGAGTGAGGGAATTCTGTAATATTAACCACAGAACATTTTCTCTCACTAAAATGAGTTGTCAAAACTCACTTCTCCAGCACTCAAAGAATTTCTTTAAGTGCAATTTCCATTTTAAAATGTTGGAAGGGGATTGCTAAAGGTCATGGATCAGTCTAGCATCAAAGGTGGGTCTAGAATTCTGGAATGCTGATTTTTGTAGTCAGGGCTGACTATTTGACTGCCTAGCCCCAATGTTGTGTTAGCAGATCATAAAATTTCACCCGTGCAATATAAATGATCATTGTCCTGTTTAAGAGAACACCTAGATTCCTAAGCTGTTCTTAGAACATGTAGCTGTTCTGAGCATCAACTATACATAAGTACACATGTAAACTTCCTGATTTCATTCAGTCTTTGTTATCCTCATCAAAGAATTTCTAGATCTTGCTTTTTTTTTTTTTTTCCTAGCCTTTAATTTGCCTATCATTCCATTTTTGTCATTTCCATCTCCTGTTTCTTGAGAAACTTGCCTGCTTCAGCTTGTTTGGCGTTCTTAAGCAAAGGCATTTGTGGCTTGATTCAAGAAAGAGGTAAAAAGGGAATCTCAAGTTCCTGTACACAAAATTATTGCACAAAATTATCACACGATTGTTACTTATTTCGTGAAAATGTTCTGTAAAGATTCCTCACTGTTGTCCCTGTTGACTGATGATACCAGTTCTATGGGCTTAAATCCAGGCACAAGGGGAGTCCTACAGCAACGCTGCAGGGCTGAGCTCTGTACAGCAAGGGGAGACCCTTGTACCTAAAAACATCCTGACTGCAAGCAGAGTGAAGGTAAGTGGTGTGCTTCTGTAGCTTACACATCCAGCACCCGTATGTTATGTATGCACTGGGGCTCAGCCCCAATAAAGTGACCTTTTTATGGAAGTTATATTGCGTATGTTCTTTGTCAGAGGTTGCTACCAGTTTATGGAGTGAGAGTCATGTGGCAGCTGTGAAAGTGCTATTAAAAATTAAGATTCTCATTTTGCTTGAAGATTGTAGTTCTTTTTTTATTTCTAACAATGAAAACACCAAGCCTGAAAATGGTAGTTTTAGACTTTCCCATGCATTCTTTGAGTCTTTTTTTCCAAAATGGAAAGCAAGGCAAAAACAGACTTTTTTTTTTTTTTTTTATTAAAATCCCCATTCAAACCCTATGAAGTAGTACAATTTCTGCTGGTGTAAAAGGAGATCAGCTCATCCCAGAGCTGATTTTGTTTTCTTCCCAGTTAGGTATTCAGTCTTCAAAGGCGGTTAACAGGTAGGCTAGAGTAGTTCAGTTGGAAGGGACCTACAAAGTCTTTGAAGTCCAACTGCCCGACCACCTCAGCACTGGCCAAAAGGTAGAGCATATTAGTGAGTTTGATAGCAAGTTGTTCAGATTCTCTTTTGACTTTTTTTTGGCCTAGTGTAAAGATACAGTGTGTTGCCTGCCCACTTTTTTGCCCAATTACATAAATAATTCAACTGTTAAACTACCAGGTCACAGGTGGTGACAGGACATGAAACTTGTTTTATTTACCCAGCTCCCTGAAAGAGGATTTTGCAATTGTTCTAATGGCTCAAATTGTCACTGGGGGGAGAGAAATTTTGACCAAGGGACTGATACCTGCAAATAATACCCATGAAATGTACAAACCAGGAGGAAGACTTGAATTTTTCTTGTAGATGAAGTAAGTGATGTGCTCATCAAGTGGTAAATGTAGATATATCAGAACTGACTGCAAAGTTCCTGTACAGCCAGAAGCACTTGGTGCTGCTTGGCCACGCAGGCTGGTCTTCGTGCATGCTGTGCCTCCTGCCAGTTCTATGCCCAGTTACAAGGAGCTGCATCTATTTTTGTAAGACTTGCATGAAGCAAATGAAAAGTTAATTTAACAAATTGAAGACTTGTGCTAGAATATGTGGGTGTTTTCTTTGTTCGGAGACAGAGTAAAAGGGGAGGAAGCAAATGCTGTAGCCTGGAAGTTATCAAAACCAAGTTAATTTTAAAGATGAGGTAGAAGGGCCCCTTTAGAAACCTATAAAGCGAGTTTCTTGTGCATCTGCACCATTAATGCCCGTAAGGTGGAGGTGAACTACTGGAGTGAGTGGAATGAATTGGGGCAGAAGAGGAGGCTGAATGCAGCGGGGATGTGGTGACCTGGCTCGTATTTTGATGGAATTGCTGCCATTGACTTCACCAGCATCACCAGCACTTTGGTTTTGGCTCCTAAGCCACTTCCAGTTCCACTTCTGCAGTGAGAATAAAGAACAATCAGCAAGTTCATACAGAAGCTGCTGGTAGGCATCAGCAATGAGATCTAGCCTAGCATTTAATTAAACTTAAATAGATATCTTTTTTTTTTCTGGAAATATTTGAGAATCCTAATCCTCTGGTGGTCACATTGTGGTGCTTTCCCTCCTAGGTGGGCATGAAGCTTTTGGGCAGCAAAAGCAGGAGTTTTACAAGTGTTCTGTGTACTTTGTGCCCTCCAAGGCTGTAATTCAGCCGTGTTTCACGTCTGCTGAAACAATAGGAGCTACAGGGGTGAAATAGGACTTGGATAAGTGATGCTCGGTTTTACTTCAGGAGAGGATGGGGTGAGGGTCCCCACGTCCTTCCTTATGGGAAGAGGATGCTAATGGGGAGCTTCATCCACTGCTGTGGTGAGTAGAGGCCTCCACAGGAAGATAAGGCTTCGTGTGCTTTTCCAGTGAAATATATTACACATTTGCTACTTTCTGGGTAACAGCCAAGTCGTTTGTTGTCCCTCCCCACACACACTTCCATTTATAAATGAAGTCTTCAGTCTTTTTGAATGTCATACAAAACCGTTCAAAACCAGACTTGAGCAATTGAAATTCAATTAGTTCAATCAGAGCAATTCAATTGACACAGCTGAGTTCTGTGATCTGAACAAAAGATCTTGCTTTAATTGTGTCGGAATATCCTGATGCTGATATGATTGTCTTGTCCCCAGCCCTCCAGAAGGACTAATGCGTTTTGTAGTTTACTTGCACACGCCACCATTTGCTGCTTGAGGTTTATGTGGTGCCATAGCCTTTCGTGAAATTGGAGGTCCACTGGAAAACAAAAGAAGTGTTTGTGTTTCGTCTGGGCAAACCCGCTGAATGCTGGGGTTTAACACGTAACACTGCTAAATTTGGGAAGCGGCTCGGTCATCCGTTCTGTCTGGAGACAGACGATCTTGTAATAGCCACTTGCAGATGATATTTCTGATGAATCATTTGAGGTTGTGATTCACAGCTCAACTGAGATGATGTTACAAGTTAATTTTTTAAACTTCATCTTAGAGCACAAAAGGTTATGATAGCTGCTTTCCTGCATCTACACTTGTCAGTCTCCAACATACGGTGGGATGCAAAGCCAACACGACACGTTTCTTCCCTGACCAAGGTCCTCCACTACCTCGAAGCAGAGGTTTCCTTACTCATCTTGCTTCTGCCACAAGCACTCTCATTCTTAGACCTCTGTTTTCCTGTGGTGTTTGTGACTGGTGGCCACCAGTGTTGTGTTTTTTTTTTCCTCGTCTTCCTAGATGTTTCTTTACCATGTCATATTTGTCCCTCTTTGGGTTTCTGTAGGCGATTAAAGACCAGAGTAGTCATCTTGATTCCTGTTTTTTTGCATGAGTGTGAAACTAGTGGTCATACCAGCAGGTCTGGTGTTACCTAGTTCTGTTTTCTGTCAGAAGTTAAAATCCCATGTTGGCTTTCTGAAATTGTCTGTGTAAATGAAGCATCAGCTTATGCATCGCGTAATTAAAGTGGAGATTCTCATCTTCCTCTGCCAGCCCTCCTTCATCACTGTCTCTGGCACAGCAGATGAAACAGCCTTATTTGCTTATCATGCAAATTCAAATCAGGCATCGTCTTTGAAATAAGTTTCTCTCTAATCCTCAATAGCGTTGTCTAAACCTCCATATTTCTTCCTATGTGAGATTTTAGAGATGAGGTCCTTGGCCATCTGCACATGTAAAAACTCTGCAATATTTCACCAGCTATTTAATCACTCCTTCCAATATTGTTTTCTCTACCTTGACAGATTTCATGTGTTGCATCCTTACCGAGTGGTGTTGCACAGGGTGGTGGTTTGCTATTGCATCCCGTTCTTGTGCTCTGCTCTGTTGCTTCAAATAGGAAGTATTTTTCCTTGCATCAGATCCCAGACCGCTTGGCACAGCGTGCCAGCCTCCCTTGTCTGCCTGTTGCTTTTAGATCATTACTTTCCTACAAGGAGCATCTCCTGAACAACCCATAACTTTCCTCTACTATAACAAATTGCTAAGATCTTCAGTTATTTGTTGATGTGCTGTTGGGACCATCAGTGCTGCCTGGATGTATCTTTGGGTCTCCCTACCTGCCTGTTCTGCTGTTGACTCTCACATGACATTTTTGTGCCTGTTATGGAATTTCTCTTGCATGTTTATTCTGTCCCAGGACTTGATGTGAGTCAGTGGCTAGACTTCATAGACACAATAGTAAAACAAATAAATAATGATGGAATATGGAATAATCAGACATAATAATTGACTCACAAGTATGGAAGGTGATCTAGTTCGTAATTCCACTCAGGGCAGGGACAGCCACACTTAATGTTCTCCCTAACAGATGTTTATGTGGGCTGCTTCGGAGGTACGTGGTATTGAAATGGCTGCTCCCCAATAATTTGCTCCATTACCTCGCCATCCTTGCTAGTCATGATGTCTGACCTGAATCTTCCTTGCTGCAGCGTAAGCCCATTGTTTTTCATACGGGCCGTGAAAGGAAAAAAAAAAATGGTATTTTCATTTGTTGTTGTTGGCATTTTGTTTAAAGTACTTACAGACTTTGTGGTCTTGTTGTCAGGGCAGCTACCTCCATTTCTCCAGTCTCCCTCGTGCTTGTTTCCAGTTTTCTGTAGCCTCTGTTAGGCAGATTTCATAGGGCACAGCATTCCAAAGCTGGGTGCTGTACTCCTGAGTTATATTTGTCTTTGATCACCATAAAGTGCAGCACTGCTGTCAAACTCAATAAATAACCCCTGTTGACTCACGCTCACCTTGTAATTTCACTCTAACCATTAGATTTTTTTTTTCCTGTGGAGTTTCTGCACAACGTTTGTGGTTGAAGTGGCAGTAACAGGCAGTAGCTGCCGGTTTTTCCTCACCAAGGATCCAGGTCTGGATGGTCAATGTGTTAATGCAAATCTGTTACTAGAGGGACGTGTGATCAGCTTGAGGAAGCTGTATGACTTCGAACTGGAAACGCAACTGGAAAAGATGCTGAGGCTGTTCGGAAGTCCCTGGTGGGTATCGGGCATCTCATTTTTTTCTCATGGTGCTTAGGATTTACCCTAGCAGTAGCAATATCTGTTACATCAAATAGCATTACGCCTGACATTTATCCCCTTGGTATATAAAGGGAGGAATTTTATCCTCTTTCAACCTTCACTTTTGTGAACCTGAACAAGTGGAGCACCTGTGTACTCAGTGAGATCCATTACCAAGATAATCTGAGTTGTTGTTCTCTCAACTTGTTCCTTTCTAACAAGAATAATTAGTTTTTTTACTCGCTTTTCTTAACTGTTTCATCCTGGGTGTCGCTTACAATGTGAGATATCCCATTTCATCACTGACTCTTGAACTTTAGAGACAACTTACACCTTTAAGTATTACAGGTGATGCTTTGAAGAGTGATTCTTCAGGCCAAGTGGCTGAAATCTGTCCACAGGATCCCAGAGTGCTATGATGGGTGAGGAGCTGCCAATGCCAACGCTGGACCAAAGTCTCCCAAGGATTCTCAGACTGAAAACAGTGCCAGAGGGGATAGAAAAAGTTCTGGGTGGAGAAAGAGGGTTTCTTATTATTAATCAGTCTCCACACTGAGTGCAATACTGCTATTCTGGGCCTTGGAAAATGACATGCTATTTTCCTTTCCTTTTAAATATGACAAAAGCAAAGGCTAGGACTAAGTGGTGGATATTAAATATTGAATATTCCAAAAAGATTTGTCATCTGCTAAGCATAAGATAACTTTCTTCCAAAAAGAAGCAAGCTGGTTAGGCACTATATGTTTGTTTTCTTTCTTTTCTTTTTTTTTTTTTCACAGAGGTCATGTATTCCCATTCCTGCTTAAGCTAAATTAACAGGTGGGTGAATGGAAGCAGTTCCCCTTAACAGAAATGCCCTTACAAAAACCAGTAAGTGATTTAATCTACTGAGTTTCACTGAGTATTCACAGTTTACCCTCTTGTGTGCTAGAGTTCAGCGTTGTACAAACAGGATCAGAAATTCTTTGCTTACCTAGCAGCAAATTGGCTGCTTAGTCAGATACGCAAAGCACAGCGGTGAGCGTACAATGCTGAAAGAAAGTTTTGATAATTTCGCTTTCTTTTATAGCGCCATTTGTTGCGGGGTCAGACTTTTCAGATAATAGCTGTACAAAGTGCCTCAGCATGCTGTGTGTCTTCTGAATGAGGCTCCGAACACAGATCTCTGCGCTGGAATGTGCGGTTGGAGATGAGCTAGGGAAATATTCAGCGGCTTTGAATGTTATTACTGCTTATGTGCTGCGTTATTCTTTCTGAAAATTCCCAGAGCTTGCAATATGTTGTGTGTATATACATAAAAGCCCCGTGAGGGGAGGAATAAAATACATTTTTCTTTCTTTCCTCCATTCCTCATGAATAGCTTAGTTCCTGAAAACCGAAAGTGATGTAACCTTGTTTATTTTCTTACTTCCACTTGTGCTGTTTTTACAGTCATCTTAAAAATGTTCTGCTTCTGTCATTGTTCTTTAAATATTTGCTTTTCTATCTCAGACAGCCTTCTGAGTGGAAATCCATGGGAAAGGGATGTCTGTGGCTTATTCATGTTATAAGTTCTAGTAGTTGAAAGATGTAGAAATTACAGCAGTACGGTCAAAACGAGTAGAGCTGTGTTTTCAAATACTGTAACTGTGCATGCAAATGCTGTGGCCACCATCTATTTTCTCTAAGGTCAATCAGGCGACCAAAACTTGCGATTAATTTGTGTGAAAACTGATACAAAAAAAAAAAAAAAATTGTGTTGGCAGTTGGCATCATCTTAACACAGGCAGCAGAAAGCCAGGGTGAGTGCGTGCGTGTTCCTGAAGAAGGGTGGGTGTTACCCGGACAGGAGCTGTTCCAAAAACACAAAAAGCCTGAATTAGCATGTGCAGGTATGTGGAGCTGCATTCCAAGTGCGTGTCCTCATTGGCAGTGACCATGCAAATGGAGCTGTTGTGCATGCAGATGAGCTCTGCTTGTTCCACTGTGCCTGCACCTAGCTCGCACACCAGCTCCAGATAAATGATTATACAAAGGAGAAGCCGAATGGCCCGAGTGGTTTGTATTCAGTAGAATGTTTCTGAACTTTAAAACAAAACCAACCAATCAAAAAACCACTCATATAATGTGGTTATATTTCAAAAGACACATCTCTGCATACAGGTTACCGAATGTGCGGTGTAGTATCAGAAGTTAGTGCAAGGGAAGTCCTGGTTTTTGTGATCTAAGTTAATCAACTTTATTCTGTGAGGTAGAAAAGAGGGATTCTGGTATATAATTTACTACGTAGGGTAAGTGTTAGGGGTGGCTTTTTGTTCTCTAAAATGAAGACAGTGATTCACCAACTTCTGTTTTTTAGAAACACCAGTGAAATACCTCCCCCTTGATTTAATCTGCAGCTTGTTCCATCTTTCTACCTTCCTGCTGTAAAGAGCCACGTCTTTTTCAATGTTTTTCTCAATATCTCTGAATGCAAAGGAGACATGGGTGGGACTTCAAGCTGGAAGTAGGAAATAAAATTTTAAGCCAAGGGGGGTATTATGTTAAAATACATACAGATACACGTGTATTTCTGTGAAGGGCTGCTTCTATCACAAATCCACTTCATTATCATGTTGTATTTTCCAGGAATACATGAACCCCACCAAAGAGGGGGGAGGCAATAAATAAAGGAGGCACAGAAGGATATGAATTAACCAGGCTGTCCCATTCCAAACCTCAGACAGCAACAAAAGGACTGCTCTGGAATTCTGCGTCTGGATTTCTAGAAACCAGTTTTTGTTGATCTTCCGAGAATTTAGTAAATACACACCCCAAAACAGACTTTACTTTGTATTTTGCCTGGGGACTGTGTGCGCAGAGCACAGCACGAGTTTGGCTAGCTCTATGTGATTTTAAGAAGTTGAAGGAGTTAAGTAGGGTAAAACTCTTAGTGTACACCAGCTCAGTCCAGGAAGAATTCATATACCATGAAATTTGGGTGAAAGAAAGGTGTTTTTGACTCCTTAAATTATAACTTTATATAGTTATGTTCCTAGGACTTTCACACTGCAGTTTCTCTTTACCCCAGTGCTCCACAATTTGCAAATGTGTTCTTCAGCAGAAATAACGAGCTTGCCTGTTTTGTAATGCTACTGCTAGAAAATGCAGAGGTAGTGTTATTTAGCAGCAGTATCACCTTGTACAAAGTTTACCGTTCCTCTGATAGTGATCTCTGGCACATATTAGATGCAAAAGACCTGAGAGTGACAGGAGCACGAGCCGTAGCCCTCGTGTATGAGCAGGAAGGAGGAACAGAGCGATGGAGCAATCTGAGAGCATCGAGAGCCCTGTGGGTGTGACTGGTGGCCTCTGGTCCCAGAAGGGGGGACAGGTCTAGCTCAGGTGTATGTAGTACCCGAGGAAGCACCCGACCAGTCCTCAGCAGGCCCTGCAATGCTCTCGGGAACCTTCTGCCGGTGTCTGTGCTGCTGATCAAGTGATTTTTAACTCGGGTTTCATTGGGGAAAGGTGGTGTCAGTCAGCATCCTGCCAGGCAGGTTTAATGGGGTGGAGGTTCTGGGAAAACTGGTGGGACTGGAAGCTGTACTCTCCTAATAGGAAAATGGAGCTAGGCTTCTGAATAAAAAGGAGTTATTTGCCTAATTTCCCTTCAGATGTTCTAGTATACACAGGGGTCCAAAGCTAATTCTCTATTTAATTGCTTTTAGTTGGCTAAGACTCAGACCTCAGAGATGGGGGGGGGGATAGGAGGGAGGGAGCAAACAGCAACCTGTGGGTGGGAAACCAGGTAAGGAATAAACTTACTAAGGAATAAAAAATATTTAAAAAACATCCTTCTAAATTCTTTTTTTCTGTTGTTTTTGGTCTGTGTTTATTTTCCACCTGTTCTCTCATTCCTTTGTGATCTATTTATTTGTATGGGAATTTCTCAGAAAGCAGCTATTGTGCTTGTGACATAAAACAGAATGGGGAGAAGTGCTTCGTGACATCACCTCTTACAAATCCTTTCCCCCATGCCTTAAAAACAAGATGAAAATCGCCCAGGTTTACAGAAATATGACTTTTATTTATTTGTTCATTTATTCTGTTGGGAGACTATGGGCGGGGGGGATGTGAGCTCTGGAAATTCTTGCTTGAAAGGGCAGGGATTTAAGTCTCAGCCAACATTACTTCTCCCTAGGTATTTGAGTTAATGAACATAAATAGAAACCAGATAATTTTAAGACACCTGTGGTAAAGCAACTTCCTTTTGCAGATCAAATTTTGCTACCATCTCTCTGATTTTTCCCTATATGTACCCCAGGGGAAAGTAAACCTCAGTGTCCAATGCGAGATCTCAGCAGGCAGGAGAATACTGCTCCTTTTAACAAACTGTAACTGGTTATGCCCTGAAAACAAAAGAAAAAGTATATGGGGAACATTCACAACCTTAATTTAAAAAAAAAAAAAATCTTTACTGAAATAAATGAATTTGGAATGTTTTCTTTGAGCAGCCTGACTTTTCCTTTAGCTGTCCATGTCTGGTACCTGTTCTGTAGGCTGTTTTTGTCCAAAACCTGGATATTTAAGGTCTCATTCTTTAAGGTACCACGCGTAAGACGCTTCACCCAGCAGTTGTGAGGGTACATCTGAAGCTGAAACTTGATGCAGGTCTCAGTATTTGCATTAAGAAACCTTCAGCCGCTGTTGAGAGCAGAGTGCCTGCGGCGTGCAGGCACCTTCTGCTTAAGCTGTTTTGGGTCGTGCTGCAGCCAAACAGCCCGGTGATGCCTCGAAACAGGGAGTTGTCATCCTGGTAAGCTGCTCATGGCTCTGTGAGTGCCGTGTTTTGGGCAATTATTGTGCTTGTGTTTTTCTGTAGGCTGTGCCAGCTGTGTCTGCCAGGTACTGGCCATTTTTCCTCTTTTTTTTTTTTTGTCACTGGATGGACCTTTACTCAACTCTCCACTTTTAACTCTGGTTTGGTCAAAACAGGCTGCCCAAGAGCGTGGTTTTGTACCTCAGTAGTTAACTGACTTTATGAATTCTCAATGTGTATACAAATGCAAATGTATAAAATCTGTGTGTAGCCATACCTTTACTTTTGGGAAGGTGGGATGTGTTTGGTAAGGTGCATCATTATATTACTTGCCTGCCTCAAGAGTTAAAATTGAGGAGTTGGTGTGAGATACTTTAGTGAATAAATTGGCTGTTAAAAGAAAAAAATATATTACTTCTTGTAAATATAAAGATGTAAGATAAATTCTCTTTTTATAAAGAGATTTATTTACTTCCTTGGTTGGGGGAGTAGGGGGCTATAGATTTCAAGGAAGAAGCATGTTTGACAGGCCATTCAAGGAGTTTCAAGTGTACTGTAGTCTAAAAACAAAGTCAAAGCAACGTGCAGAGTGAGTGTTTTCATTTGGTTAGTTCTGTAATATCAACTTTTCATCCTGATTCTTTTTTTCTTCAAATCCAAATACCTGGCATTTGCTTGGAACAGAAGTCCTGTTTTAACGTATGTGCCCTTCCATTGATTTTTTTCATGGGACTGCTCACATAAAGGTAAATAGCTATGGAGTGATATTGAAATCAGAGCTATACATTTCATAATAAGTTAAAGAAAATATCCAGTCAAATTTTGGATAGTAGATTTTGGATATAATGAAGTTGTTCATAACTTTTTTTGGGGGGGAATGAGCGTGACTACGTTTCCCCAGTGATTTACACTGGCCACGATTTTTAAGAGGCCTAAATTCCCTTTCCAGTTTCTAATTATTTAGAACACTTCCATAAAGAAGCCGTGGTGTTATGTTGGCCATACCGTGATCTAATTAAATATTTACTGTACTCGTATATCTGGTGGCTGAGCCGGGCCTGTGGAAGTGCTGATGCACGCAGCCCTGCAGCTGACGGTCCTGAGCTGGCGACCCGACCCCGCGCTGCCCGTCTTTCATCCCCAACACTCTTCTGGCTCGCTTGGGTTTTATTTCCAAGAATCTCTTGACAGGTGAAGATGTCTGTCTTTGAAGTTCCTCACAGAGGCAGATTCCCCGTTGGCCCGCAGTGTGCTGCAACAGCACCCGCCTTTGTGTGTTTGGTGCTGTGCCTCTTGCTTCTCCTGTGCCCTAAATATTCCTCGTTTAATGAAGTGAAGCTCTTTAATTACTATTTTTCTTTGTGGAACGGCTCGTGGTCCCTTGGTCTTTTGATACTATCAGACTGAAAGGAAGAGGAAAATCCTTTAAACAATTTTCCAACTCCCTCTAGAGGATTTCTTTCCAAGCCCAGAAATAGCTGCGCAGCGGGAGAAGCGGAGCGCTCAGTCGCTGTGCCTGCACACCCAGGTTTCAGTCCAGATTATATCTTTTTCCAGTACCCACAGACTGCTTTTTTTTTTTTCCCTGTCAGTTCCTGCTAATGTCTCCCTGGTTTTATTCCTGCTGTTCTTTAAATATGAATGCTCATGGTCCATTTTTCCTTAGGCAATGCAAGCCTGGCATTCTCTGACATGGGATCCCGCTGCAGTCATCGCTACCTGGAGGATGGCTGTTCTCGTGGTGTGCTGATTCCCCCGGACCAAACCTTCTGAGACTGTCCAAGCAGAAAGCTGAATTTTAACACCTCTTAGCTGCCTTCTTTCCCATCACGATATTGACATTTTAATGTCTGTTGCGCATAGCAACTTGTTTTCATGGTGGTGTCTTTTACCCTTTTGTGCCCCTAAGTTGCTTGCATGTCTGTAGCAGTCCTTTGCTGCCTGTTGTGTTGTGACACAGCTGCTGAAAGGCAGTTCAAGTTGTATGGACCGATGGGGCTGCTTTATAAAGGTCACAGGAAGAGGGGAGACCTTTTTATTAGGGCATACTGATGTGGTCCCTCTCAGAAAGGTGCTCATGTCGGGTCTGGTCTGTAAAGAAAAATGCTCCAGCGTACTCTGTGAGTGTTTCTGATGGGTGTTTAAATGATGTGGAGCTCATTCCTCCTTTTCCAGGTGCAGTATCTTATTTAGCCATTCAATATCTTTCCCCTGGCACCAGGGAAATCTCTTAGGGGAGTATTGGGGTAGGAAGAAGCCACCCCAGGCTCTCTTGGTTCCAGATTCCTTCAGCCTCTTCTTAGCAAGCGGTTGTAGGTAAGGGCTAAGGGCACTAAATCCTTCTCAGTCAGACACAGGCTGCAGCCACCTCTTGTCCACCTCCTCATTTCCTAAAGGAAGCGTTAACCAGACCCATCGCCCCAAAATCAGCAGCTGATGATACCCAACACCATCCACTCCATTTCCCCTGCGCACAGTCCCGGAGAATCAACTCCCCGCGTGCCCACCTACCGGTGCCATCCATCCATCCTCAGCCAGGCGCAGATTTGGGGCTATCCTGCTTCTAGTTTTGTTTTTTTTTCCGCAGCCGAGTTGGGACCGTGCGCCTGCCCCGTGCGCCCCCCCGGGTGTGCGCAAAGCCGGGCGCGCCCCGGCCGTTACCGGCGCCATGGCCGGGCTGCTGCCGGTGCTGGGGCTGCTGCCGGTGCTGTCGGTGCTGCCGCCCCGCGGTGAGTGGGGCCGGGACCGGGGGGAGCCTTCCTTAGCTGCAAACCAGCCCCGGAGTGCCCGTGGTTAAAGGCAGGACGGGTTTGAGCAGAGCGGTCCTTACCCTGCTGAAGGTGTTCGGTGGAGAAGTGCCTGCATGCCACGGAGCTGCTGTGTGCTCGCATATATGCGTGTCCTGCCTGTTGCAGGGTGAGGGTTGTCACCCCGTTACATCACGAGGGCCCTAAAGGAACACAACGTGCATGAATTTAGGGAAGTGGCAAGCTGAAATAGCTCTTGTGCAGCACAGTGCGGTGGCATCCTGCTGGGGAGGCAGAGCGCGAGGTGCTGAGAGCCTGGCCCTGCTTCTCCTGCTACTCATGTCTGTAAACTTCATTTTCTTCATCTCCCTTTCTACATATTTCTTTGTGTCACTCTCATTTCGAAGTGTGCCCTCTGTTTTGGTGGGTTTGGTTAGGTCCCAAACCCCGGGCACACTCTATAACAGCGTGCTGCTGCTGCTCGTGATGCCAGCTTCCATCCAGCCTTTGCCCAGAGCGCTGCGGTCAGGTGAAAAGAGGGTGCACAGCCCCAGGGCTGGAAGTCGAGGGCAGGACAGGAGCAGGAGGATGAGACGGTGCTGGGACAGCACAGGGATAGGAGCATGCCTCAGGACACCCAGGAATTTATGCTGAGTGTGAGCTCTCCCACAGCGCATCACTGTGTAACCTTTGAAAGGAGGAGATGAGATCTTCCTGCCTGTACCCAGGGCTCTGGCTGGACCTGTGTGAAGCTGTTGCTCGTGTTAGTCATGCTGCATAACCCACCTTTGTCCCTTGGAGAGTTCCCTCAGCAGCGACTTGTTAGAGAAGCCCCAAAAATTTATGTCCTTGCTATGAATGAACTAGAGTAAATCTCTGGCACGTGCACAGAGTCTTCTCTGTACCTTTCTGCAGAATGCATGTTTTTAAGTAGGGAAAATTTTACAGAAATAAAAATTATACTGGGCTTTGCTTCCTCTGTAGTAATAACATCTTGAAGTCTCTGCAAATTTCTGCCTGAATGAACTGTTAAAACATCATCCGCAGCAGGATCCAGCACCAAGTCCCCATTTGCTGTTCTGGGGAGGCCTGGAGGAAACTTTAAAGAAGACAGCTGAGTGCAAATCAATATTTTTCTTGACAGCCCTGGTCCTCTCCCTCTCTTTCCAATTTACATCTGTCCTCCAGAAACGGCAAATCTCTGGTAGTCACCAAAGAGGCCTGCCATCTTCTGGACTGCAGGGGTTTGGGGGATTTTTATTTATTTATTTAATTTACAGACAAAATGGGTTAATTGGTATACTTTCTCCACTGTAAACCCTTTGAGATCCCATAGTTTCAAATTTTTCCATTGCTTGAGTAGGGATTTAGCAGTAATTTCCCTATTCTCAGGTTAATTGTTGGTCTTTAAGGTTTTTATCTCAGATATGAAATTAGGTAGAAGTCTTCACGCAGCTGAAGGCACTGTGAAAGTCTCTGTAAAACCTGACTTGTTAGAGAACCGATCGTGTGAGGAAAGCTCTTTGACATCAGAGGTCAAACTCGTTTGCTCCAAACATGGTTTCTTGTGTGGATGCTGTTCTGAAAACAACTTCTGGCCGAAAGAGTTACAGACTCTGAGTTGTTATCTACACGGTAAGGTTTTGATGAAGCCTCATGAAAGACAGAAGTTTATTTGCAGTCTTTCAGCCAAAATTGCACAATGTTTTTAGCCAAAAAAAAAAAAAAAAAAAAAGTATAACACTTAAATTTGATTTTATAACATAGTTGTTTGTTTTTTTTTTTTTTTTTTTTTTTTTTTTTTTTTTTTTTTTTTTTTTCAACTCTGTTTACAAGCTTTTGGTTCCTGATGTAACTGAAACTGTTGGTATTTTACACTGTTGGCATCTCAGGCAAGCACAGATTTAGGAAATAATGTGAAGTATTTCAGGCTGAGCGCTTTCTGTAACACAACCTTTCTGTTAAGGTTCATTATTGTCTTTGTCATTTTTCCTTTGTGTGTCTTTTTAATTCTGGAGCCTTACGGAAGGGCAGTTCTTAAATGAATATAATAAAATAAAAGTTCTTGGCAGTACCACAGCCGTTGTGGTGATCCCATCACAGCACCGGCTGGCCACTAGGCTGGCTCTGCCGCACATCCAGTAGCCCAGGTGGCAACTCGCACAGCTCCTTTATCCAGCAGTAGCCGATCAGATCTCATTTTTACATTACCTTTCATGTATTTTTCCAAAGCTGCTCTTTTGTGTGGCTCAGGAGGGACCAGCAGGATGTTCTGTGCTCACGTAGCCTCGTGTAGGCACGTTGCTGCCAGCTTTATTCCCGCTCGCTCTGAAGTCGTAGGGTGAGTGGATTATGCAAGGCTGAAGTCAGTCCCCCCAAATAAAGCTCTAGGTTTCTGTGAGTGTTTGAACGCTTTCAAATATGTACCTGGGGAATTATGAGGGCAGCGTGGTGCTGGGAGAGGAAATTCATCACATTACCTAGAGGGTCAGTAACGAGGCTCTGCAGGGTTTCATTGTAGGTGCTTAACCACTAGACAGGGAACTTTGGTGTGGTGTTTTTGGTAAGAGGCTATGTAGGGAAATCATTTCATCCTCTCTTTGTTTTTAGAGGCCCTGATCCTCTGAAGCATATTCCAGTTTCATGGGAGAATGCATATTTTGGAAAAAATCTGTACAATTTCCAGAGGACTCATTGCACAAAAAACAAACAAAAAAACTATTTGTAAAAAAGAGCCCAGCCTCTTCTGTGCTTTCACCAGAGAGCTGTGCAGCTTTCCTTTACCAGGGCTGCTTGTGACATGGCAACTTCTATTCAAAGCAGAAGATTACGAACTACAGAGAACAGCAGATTCAGGCCTGTGTACCAAAAACTGAGATCACGTTGCTTGTGTTTGTGTTGAGTGACTGATTATGTCTCTAATTTTTTTTTTCTTTCTTTTAGCATTGCAGCATAATTCCAGGAATGTGAAACACGTGAAGGTAATTTTAATGAGGGGGATTTGAGACGTGAATGTATTTATGTGTATTTGTGCTCGCAGAGTGGCAGAGGTTCTTTGAAGAGAAGAATCTTTCTCATCCCACCTGGATAGACACAATTAGTGACGTTCTGGGGTACTTTTCATCAATGTAATATGTCTCATTTCTTTTTCCCTTGTCTTAAAGCCAAAGACTTTTCTTGTTAGTTACTGACTGCTCTAATGCTGCTGAGCGTATGTGTCAAATTCTTCTGCTCTCGAAACTATTGGGGAGCTTTCCTGATGATTTTTATAGGAGCAATGTCAAGGGAGGCAAAGGGAAATCCTAATAGGTTCTTGGTATGGAAAGACTTGGATGAATTTAATTTGAAAATTAGCAAGGTGGGACCTTTCCTAAAGGTGCTTATTTAGTATTAGTGAAGAGCATCTTTTTCACCGAGTGATGTTTTTCATAACTTGTCACTCAGTTTCTATATGCCACACCATTCCAGTGCCAGGATTTTAGTGATGATGAACAATAGTCATCCATTGATTCCTGATTTCATGAGTTTTCAAACTTAATAATAGGATTTCCATGCTTTTCAAAATCTAGTGATATGCTGTGAATTTTGTGACGTTTTATTGTAGTTGTTAATGATGATCAGCTTTGTCCAGTGTTCTAGAATAGCTCTGGGGAGAGGAACTTTGCTGCTTCTGAGATGCAAGTAATTTTACATAGTGCAGTGTGTGTTCTTGCAGTTGGAGGTACTCTTCCAAAGTTGTATTTCCTTAGTTATACTGTGCTCTTCAAAAATACTTAGTCTAATGATAAAAGAATATACTGTGTACCAGTAGGGCCAACTAGCTTCATAAAAGGCTTTTAAGGCTGGACTATACCTTAATTCATGTTCAAAGTTTGGTATGTGTAGAAAACTGTATTTCTTGCATCTCAGTGTGCAGACCAGATAGCCATTTAGAATCTGCCTGCTGTAATTTTGTCCAAAAAAAAAGTAGGAAAGCAAAGTGCAAATTAAAATGTTCAGTTAAAAGTGCTCATTTTCAAGTTGGATGTAGACATTCTTAAACTTGAAAAAGCCTGTATTATCCCCCACGTAGTGCATGTAGAGGAGAAGCAAATTTATGAGTTGTGATCATGGTAAAGAATGTATTCACGAATATACTGATTTTTTTCCCCCCTTGTCCTGGTTTGATTACTTCGTTACTAAAAATGGTAACCTTAACTTTGAGTTTCCAGGCCTTTCTAGGCATAGCATGGTAATTAAAGATGTCTCCCTCCATCCAACTTTTTAACAGTAGTTTGTCTTAATTTGAGCTTAAAAATTCAGTGGGATAATACAGCAATTATAATATTATCACTTCAATGAGCTGGAAATTCTGATGTGATTAAAGTTAGTTTTTCTATTTGACAGAAGATGTTGCAACCGTACTCCCTTGCTGAGATTTCAGCTGAGGACACAGCCCGTGGTAAGAACTTTTTTCCCTTTCACAGCAATGATCCCCTAGAAAACCCTGCAGTTCAGCTGCATGCTGAGCAGCAGGACTGACTTCAACCCAAAAGTTCTTGATGAGGGCTTCCTGTGCTCATTGGGACATAAAAAGCTGCAGCTTTCGGGAGCAGCATGGAAAAAAACTCCATTTCAGTGCAGAGACGGTGTGAACTGGAGAATTCACTGCATTATTCATCCTTCCAGAAAGTAGGGTTACCATCTAGTATGGCAGCACTAATGGATTTTCTTTAAATATAAAGATGATAATTATTCTAGCAAAAGTGCATTTGTACTAAAGTTTATCTGTGATATTGACTGAAGGGTGAGCAAAGCCAATATACACCTGACATCCGCACGAATGCAGAATGTAAAAGCTGTTTAATTATCTTTTGCAGCACCTCAAGCAACCCTCTCTGGGACAGAGGCAGATAAAGAAAAGGAAACCCTGAAGAACCTCGTGGACGTTTTGCATCACGTCATGCGCAACGATCCCTCGCAGGGCGCGCTGGCTGCGCCTTCAGCACCCACTCGTAATGATACCGTCGATGCTCTTTGGTTAAAAGTATACAAGAAGTATGCTGAGAAGCCAGAAAAAACGGGAAAGGTTGCAATGACAAGAAAACCTACTCCATCGGCTATGCCATCACTTCTGACTCTCCAAGCTGACCCAGATTTTTCTGCTGCTTCGTGTGTTTTTGAGTCTGCTCAGCTGACAGCAGCACTGGAAGAGCTGGCCTTCATACTGCAAACTGCTGTTCCAAAGGGGAAAGATAAGATTCTTGATCAGCTAATAAATGGATTTAGTGAAGTTTTCAAAGAATGTTTTAAAAAAAGTGATGCCAAAAATCGCAAGTAAGTTTGAAAACCCAAAACCTACTAGCAAAATGTTGAAAAAAGTTGCATTGCTGTAAAAAGATGGAACATCGAGTTCTAGCCAAAGTCATCTTGGGAATGATTAAAACGTTATAGATAGCGGTAGGGAATGCATCTGACAGCATTAAAACCCCACACCTCAATGGGCACATTGAATTGGATGGGATCCAGAAAGCAAAAGCTCAGGAACTAGAAGCAGAGAATTTGCAAAAGCAAGCACATAATTTTTATAAAACTCCCTCAGCTCCTCCCTCTCCATCTCTGTCCATTAGGTCTGGGGGAGAGCTCAGCAGAAACCAGGAAAGTAAGATCTTTGATTAACCTGCTTTAAGATTTTAGCCCTCAGTTAAATTCATACAGTAATAAATTTAATTAAAAAAAATATATTGATAATTATAATGAGAAAAATATCCTGGAGGACATTGCTGAAATGTTGCTCCATTGTCTGAGGCTCTAAAAAGTGTTTTCAGTGGAAGCCAGAGCACTACAAGAAAAAAGAAAATCTTAAGAAGATACTGATTTCTAGACCAGGCTTTTAAGAGCTATAAAGGAATTGCATATATATATACACACCAGTATCTGGAGTATTGTCATAGTCTTTATGTGAGGTTTTAAAATAATAATAATAAAAAAAAGTAATCCAATCCAAATATAACTATTTATCCCCGTAATTAAAAGTTATTTATAAAAGTTCTGTCTCATGCCTGTTGTGTGACAATGATAAATTGGAAATAAAATACCGAAATAAAGAGAAATGCTCGGTGGTCTTTTCCTAATTTTTGTGTTCCATATGCTTCTACAGGAGATGACCACCAAAGTCAGTCATATTTTTAATATTTTTAGATTATACTTAATGTTCTACACTAATGGCATGAAAATAAATTGTCTCCAACACTTTCTCCTTTTTTTTTTTTTTTTTTTTTTTGTGATCATATTTTCATTTTGATCACTGGAAAATACATCATTACTTAAAAACAGTACAATGCCACATTTACATTTTCTGCTGCTAAATGCCAAATTTTGGAGCCTTACGTTATTTTTGTTTTCTTACAGTTTGGCTTTTCTTCAAAATGCCAAAATTCACCAAAATACACCTTGAGGCGTGCTGGATGGAGGTTTGGGCACTCGGTGCCTCGCGCGGTGCAGCCCTGTGCTGGTGAGGGTCCCTTTGAGCACCTCCTACCGGGGGGGCCAACATTATGAAAAATAAGTGGTGTTACACATCCCTCTTTTGTAAATATTTTGCCATCATGGATGTGAGTGAGCTGTGCTCTGTTGTGGGGCAGTCGTATTTGGAGGGGTCGTGGCTGGGGTTTCTGCATCGCCCTTCGAGCAGCACCCGCTGCCCCCGGGAGCAGTCGCAGCTGATGTTCGGTGGTGTTTTGGGTGAAGAACTTGATTACTGGCATTTGAAGAACCAAATGTGCTCTTTTATTTTCCGAGTCTTTAGATGGGGATCCATAAGACAGTTTCAAAGTAGTTCTGAAATAACGAGGTAATTATGGAGATGTCACAGCCAGATGCTCCTTAATGGTTCTGTTGAAATCTTTTTTTTTTTTTTTTTTTTTAATTTGACATGAAAAGCTTTACCAGGATGAAATTACCTTAAACCTTTAAAAGGGTAGGCATCTCCATGGCAAAATCACTTAGATCTGAGCTCACAGCTGCCTGAAGAGCTCTGGATCTTTGAATGAACAAGACTGAAAGCTGTAACTCATTTGATTTAAGGTGAGTTTAAGAATTAAGAATGCCGAAATGTACGATTCTTCAAATGAAAAGTTGTGTCATTTTTGCAATTTTTCAGATAATCTAAAGATCTTTAACTTTTTTGCTTTGTCAAAACATTTGTGTCAAATCAGAGCAGAGTTATAAAATATATGAATATATAGTTGCATGGTTTGTTAATATATGCATATGTGCACCATTTTTTGCCTTAATGCAAATATTCTAATGGGTGGTAAATGCAAAATCAGCTAGATTTCTTCTTCTTTTTTTTTTTTTTTTTTTTTCTTAAAAAGGAAATCATATATTTTGAGGATAATTCTTTAGACTGATATAGATTGGTCTATAAAAATGTGCCCTATTTGTGCTTCATTTGAGTATTTAAAGTATCCATTATAGATAAGTTTGTGAAATTATAAAGTGATCAAGTGTGTTTTGCTTAGTTCTAAGAAAAGAAATGGAGCACAGCTCTTAAATCATCATGATTCTGTGCATATTTTTAACATGAAAGACTAAATTATACGGGTGAGCAATTATTTAAATCATATTTCTTCTGAAATTTTTGGGTAGTATTTTTTCTTAAAAAAAAAAAAATCTAAAAAGCCTTCTCTGACTGCTGAAGAATATTAATTTCTCACATCTAACACTTAAATTTGTGGTCAGTTTATTTGTGTATGCAGAAATTTCTTATTTTCATTTAATAAAAAGATAGTTTGTTTTTTTGTGTAGGAAGACACTTTGCTCTTTTTTTTTTTTTTTTTTTTTTTTTTTTTTGACTGTCTTTCTGCACTGAGTGATGAGTTTTAGGTAAGCTGGTAAACTGCATTATCTCCATCCTTCTTTCAAAAGGTTGAACTGAGGGGACTCAAGCACTGCCCCCATCCCATGGGACGCTGATTTCCCCCTGCCACCGAGCACAAGCGCCTCAGAGCTGCTGTAACTGCACTAAAAGCTGCACGTCTTTAGGCAGTGACCAGCTCTGAACGCTTCCAGTTCTGGAGATAAAAACAAAGGTTTGCTCAGCCGTGCTCTTTGTGGTTTTCCAGGCAAAATATGTCGATAGCAAAATGGTTTAGTGCCAGGATAAAAAGCGGACAAATTTGGAGACAGTTTGAGGCCCCATCCCATAAAATTTTGCAGGTGTGTAATTTGACTAGAAAGTAGCTTGAATGGGTAGGAAGTGATAGGGAAGCAGCCTGAGCTGTGCTCTGAGTGTCTGTGGTGCTGGGCTCCTGTCTGCTGGCAGCTCCCAGCGCTGCGAAGGCTCCGGGCTCGGGGTTGCTTGGAGAGCCTGAGAGGGGAAACTCTGCAGGCAGGGAGGACAGAAGGGCTTTTCTGGAAAGACTGACTTGTCAGACTTATTTTCATAAATTTATACAAGAAGTTTAACTCAAGAACTGAAATAAAACAGACTTCGGCTGGAATATCAGCTGGCTCGAAGGGGAGCAGGTAATCCAGCATCCCACCCTGTGCAAAATCAGCTGTCTGACTGCAGTGTGTTAGGTTTTCTTCTTTTATATTAAATTCTGTTCTTTTGGTAGCAGCCTGACCGTAAATTATTGTGTCACATCAGCACATTAGGTCTTTTCTAGTTGAGATGCCCACAGTATGTTTGTTCAGGGGAAGCACTGGGTATAAAGGGGGACTTGTGTCCGTAAGACCCAGCACGTACTTGAGGATGATTTATGTTTTACTCTACCCGCTGCTAGTAAACAGTTTCATGACCTTGGTGAATTTATCTGGGCTGTGAATTGACAGCTTCAGCTCGGTTCAGAACTTGCGCGTGGTTTCTGCTGGGGGCCCAGCAGGGAATGCTGCAAGTTCAGGCAAAATACACATTTTGGGGGAAATACTGCTGTCCTGGGACAGCGGGAGAGTAACCTCCTTGAAACGACACTGCCTCACAGGGAAGCTCGGCAGCACGCCGTATCCACAGCACCTATTTGTCAGCTCTCAATTGGGTTAAAATATTTGCACGTTTTCGTGTGCTATTTTAAAATCTGTTTGCTGTAATCGTGTTTCGGCATCACTGTGAATTAAAGTTTTATTGTGGCTGAGGAAATAATTCTGTATGTGAATAACGATCCTGCCACGTCCCAGGGAGGTGCGTTTGGGGATGGTTTGGTACCTTGGAGGTGAGCTGAGCATCTAGATGATGCCAAATATAAAGGGATTCCCCAGGTCCTGGATCTCCTCACACCAATCAGCCCTGGCACGGCCCCGCGCTCACAGCGAGCTGTGCAGGAGGAGGCAGCGGGAAGTGCTTGGGGCCAACCCGGGAGCAAACAAAAATATATTTCAGCCTTTGGGGTGGATGCTGATCCCTGTACGTTTTGCCAGACTGCTGGCTCCTCTGCATTTCTCCCTGTTCTTCAAACTCCAACGTGTGGGGTGCGTGTCCCCGTGCCACCAAATGGTGATGGAGGGGTGACTCGGGATTGTGGGGCTCCCTGCCCCAAATATTCCCTGTTCCCTGCCCCAAATATTCCCAAATATTCCCTGTTCCCTGCTCCAATCCCCCCCTGCTCCCTCCGTGCCCGCTGGGCCCTGCCCCTCTCCCGGCAGCCGGAGGAGGGGAGCGCCAGTGCTTTACTACCTGGTCTCTGCTCCTGACATTCCCATGGCAACCTTCTCCCCGGTTTAGTCACAGTTTATTGCCTTACAAGCAGGATTTGTTCAGGAAGGAATAAGGGTGGCAGTATGAGGGAGACACTTCCCCGGCTGTTCCTGACGGCCGGTGAATGGGGACCGAAGCGCAGGGGGGAGGACGAGCTCCCCGTTGAATTGGGCAGGGTGTGCCCTTCCCGAGGTTAGGCTGCCTGATGGCACAAGGGGTGTAAAATAAAGGAAATTAACAGGAGAGCATCCGCCAGCTGCGATCGGCTGCGTTTAAACACCCTGCACACCAGAACGGTTGGGTTGTGGTCACGGGCCTGGTGATAAAGCTGGCTGTGAGCGTAACGCCGTGAGAATTAAAACCAAGTGAGGCAGTGGGAAGCCCTTCTGTGGGTCGTGGAAATGTAGCCAGAATGACAAAAAAGCCCTTTTGGGAGGAGGTTTCCCAAAGCACCCCGTTCTCCCTTGCTCCTCCTGCAGGCTCCCAGCGCCATGAGCGTGGGCGAGGACGCGGCGTGGCTGCGCTGGGTGGCGAAGCAGTTCGAGAGCATCGCCGGGGCGGACAGGCAAATCCACCTGGAGGAGTTCAAAGCGGCTCTCAAGGTGAAGGAGGTGAGTGTCCCGCTGTGTGCAGGCAGGCTGAGCCCTCAGTTAAAAGGGATAAAAATAGGACGGCAGAGCTCGTGGTGTGGTGTGAGATGGAGAGAGAGGGACCTCCAAGTACTCTGCAGCAAGCAGGAACTGCAAAATGCCCCCCCAGCGCCCCACATCTCAGCCTCCTCATTCCTGGGGAGGTCACCGTGCCACCATCACCCTGCAAAAATATTCCTCTGTTCTTCCCTCCTGCTTTCGGTCCGCCACCATGAGCATTTGCTGGGCAATTCGCACTGCTGGCAGCGAGAGCTTTGTTGGCAGCACCAGGATTTGGGCCACGCAGAGCATCCCACAGCCACACAGAGCATTTTTCCTCCCCGCAGTCCTTCTTTGCCGAGCGGCTCTTCGCACTCTTCGACTCGGACGGGAGCGGGACCATCAGCCTGGAGGAGCTGCTGAGCGCCCTGAGCCTGCTGGTGCACGGCAGCGAGACGGACAAGCTGAGGTTCCTCTTCCAGGTGTACGACGTAGATGGTAAGATGAGGAAAAAGAGAAAAAAAAAAAAAAAAACATTTTCTGAACGTGGTGATGATTGGCAGAGCAGCGCGGCTCTTTGGGCATCCGGGCATGGGCAGGGTTGTGGCTTTTTGGGAGATGTGGGGGGAGGTGGTGCTGGTTGTGCTGCACAGGCTGCATTTAGTGCCACCGTCCAGTCCCCTCCTGGGTCAAGCACAACTCGATAAAGGGGAGCTGGGTCTGTGCAGCTCCTTGTTAAAGGCAAGCATCTAGCTGGCATAGCGCTGCTGCCTTGGTCCTGCCGTGAAAATATCAAAAATCCACCTGAAAGACAGCAATTAACCAGCTCATGTCAGGGCGTCCCTCGATACGCTTTTACCCTTGGCCATGGAGAGGTGCCAAGCAAGAGATGGCAGCATCTGAATGGGAAGGAATTTTGGGCTGGGATTTGCACCGATTCCCTTTTATCTGTGAGTGAAACAGCCTGATCCAGGCGGGAGCATCCTCCCAAAACTGGAGCTGGGTCTCAAAGCACCTACCACACTCAGATCATTTGCTGCCTCCATTTGCTGGACTTCCCCAGCGAGGGCACCTTAATGAGACCAGCAGACCCAGGAATCGATGGCACGTTGTTGGCACAGCTTCCCCGGGGAGCCTGCGAGTGAGGCAGGGAGGCGATTTCTGCGTTAAGGCTGCTGGGGAGGTGAAGTTGGGTGATGTGGCTCTGGGGTGGCTCTCTCAGCCCACCGGGTGCCTGCAGGCAGCGGTGCCATCGACCCGGCTGAGCTGCGCCTGGTGCTGCGGGCGTGCCTGCGGGAGAGCGCCGTGTCACTGCCACCACCATGCCTGGACGACCTGGCCAGGGTGCTCTTTGAGGCCGCCGACAAGGATGGCAGCGGCTCCATCACCTTCGAGGAGCTGAGGGCAGAGCTGGAGGCTTTCCCGGGGGTGATGGAGAACCTGAGCATCAGGTACCGCGGGGCTGCGCCCTCCCCTTGTGAGAGCCTTTTTCCTCCTGCTCCAGCGTGGGGTTATGCTCCTGGTGGGTGCAGGGCTTGGATAGAGGATCGGTGCAGGGTTTGGATGCAGGATGGGTGCTGGGATGGATGCCGGGATGGGTGCAGGGTTTGGGTGCCAGGAGCAGTGCCAGGACGGCGCTATGATGCGCAAAGGGTTCGGCTTCAAGGCCGTGTGCAGACTGGTGCCCAGCTGGGTGCAGGGCTCAGATGCAGGGCTGGGGGCTTGCCTGGCCCCAGAACCACCCCAGTTCCCTGCTCCCCATCAAGGAGCAGCGTGCTGCCTTTCCCCGCAGTGCCGTGAGCTGGCTGAAGCCCCCTCCACCCCCCGAGAGGAGCCGCCGGCCGCGCTACCTGACCGCGGCGTACTGGCACAACCACGGCAGCCAGCTCGCCTTCCTGGGGGGCTACACCAGCCTCAACCTCCTGCTCTTCACCCTGGCTGCCCTGCGGCACGCCGGCCTCGGCAGGTGGCTGGCGGTGGCCCGGGGCTGCGGGCAGTGCCTGAACTTCAACTGCGCCTTCATCGCGGTGAGCACCAGGTCCTAGGTTTTGGGCGCGAGGTTTTGGGGACGTCCCCCCACCGCCCTCGCCATCCCCAGCTGCCCCCCTGCAGGTGCTGATGCTGCGGAGGTGCCTGAGCTGGCTGCGAGCCACCCCCGTGGCCCAGGTGCTGCCGCTGGACCACAGCGTGGGGCTCCACCAGCTCGTGGGCTACGTGGTGCTGGCGCTGGGTGCCATGCACACGGGCGCGCACGTGGCCAACTTCAGTAAGTCACAGCTCCTGGGTTGTCTCCATGCGCCCCGTTAGCCCTGGGGTGGGTTCCCCATCCTGCCCAGAGCCTGCTGCTGCTGGGGCAGGGGTGTCGTGCACAATACAGCTTGGGGGGGGGACACACAGCCCTGCCAAAATCCACGGGACAGGGGGAACCCGAATGTAGAGAGCCTGAGAGAACCGAGCTAGGGGTGCCCTGCCCCTGCCAGCTCTGCGTCCTGCTCAGGTGGCAGCGCTGGGAATGGCTTTGGTGCTCCCCAGGGGAAGGAGAGGAGTATTCTCGGGTCCCCTGGGGGTGCCTACACCCCAGGGTGGGGTGCCCATGCAGGCAGGGTGCAGGCAGCCGGAGCTGTGTCCGTGCGCTGGCTGCTGCCTCCCTCTAGCGGCTCTCCAAACGGGCAGCGCCGGAGCAGGGCTGGATCCTTCCCCGCATCCCTCCCTGCTCCCAGGGCCGGGTTTTGGGGTTTCTCACAGCAGGCCCTCGGTGGTTGCAGCCTGCCTGGAAAAATTGGCAGGAACTGCTCAAAGTCAGGGTTTTACTCTGTGTGCTCAATGCCACGGTGCCAAAACTCGCCCTTTGGGCAAAGTGCTGATTTGTCCACTGGGATTTGGGGTTTTGGGCACCTCGGCTCCCTTCAGTCCCTTGTGGTGCCATTGCAGAGAGCAGGGGCTGGAGAGGAGAAAAGTGACATTAAAAAATTCCCGAGCAACCCCACGGGGCTGTGCCTTAGCACAAAGCCACCCTCGTGTCCCAGTCACCATCAGGCTGGGTTTGGGTGTCCGTGCCCCATCCCAGCCCCGTGTCGCAGGCAGGCTGGCACGGCAGGACGGGCACCGTGCCCTCACCGAATTCCTCCTGACGGCACGTCCCGGCGGCGGGGGGCTCGGTGGCACGGCCTCGCAGACCGGGCTGGCTCTGCAGGGGCTGCTGGCTGCCATGCTCGCCTTCTCTAGCCCCTGCGTCCGCCGTGGAGGGCACTTCGAGGTGTGTACCCTGCTCAGGGAAACCCCAAAATGCTCCCACACGTGGCACGGGAATGGGGACCGGGCTGGGGTCCCCCCGCCTGGTGCCACCGTTGACCCCGGCGCCCTGTCCGCAGGTCTTCTACTGGAGCCACCTCTCCTACGTCTCCGTCTGGGCCCTGCTCCTCCTGCACGCCCCCAATTTCTGGAAGTGGTTCGTGGTGCCCGGGGGCCTCTTCGTGCTGGAGAAGGCGGTGGGCCTGGTTGTCTCCCGTGCCGTGGGGCTGCGCATCGTGGAGGTCAACCTGCTGCCCTCCAAGGTCTGCAGCCCCCGTGCCACCCCCGGGCTCTCTGCTGCTGCTGGGGGAGACACCTGAGATACCCAAGGGCACCTCACAGCCTGGGGACAGGCAGGGTGCAAGTGATGTTTGTGGTCGTTCAATGCAGAAGGGAGAGGAGGGGATAAAAGATGAGGGGGGTGACGTGTCCGAAGCGTTTGCATGGCAGCTGGAGGGGCTGCGCTCATCCAGATGTATGGGAAGGACAGTGCCCCGCGTCCCCTCCCTGTGTGCACAGCAGTGCTGCTCTTCTGCCTTCAGAGGGATGGGTGAAATCCTCAGATTTTATATAAAAATAGATCGTCGGTTTATATGGAAAAGATGTGTTTGGGGGTTACTTGGTAGCGTCCAGGAATCCACGCTGCATTGGTGAATCTTTGTGGCAAAAGGCGAACGCCCTTTCTTCATTCTCCACTTTTTTTCTTTATTCGTTTATTTCAAATTTTGTTGGCAAATCATTGCCAAGCCTTTGGCCTGGGGGGGTAGCCGATTCCCAGGCCTGACAACCTTCTGCCCTCCACGCCACAGGTGACGCACCTCGTGGTCCAGCGCCCGCGCTCGTTCCGCTTCAGGCCCGGGGACTACGTCTACCTCAACGTCCCGGCCATCGCCGCCTACGAGTGGCACCCGTTCACCATCAGCAGCGCCCCCGAGCAGCAAGGTGCACCCAAATCCCACCTTGGGGTGCTCGTTTGGCACCGCGGGGACCTCCGGCCGGCCGGGTGGGTGGGTGGGTGACCCCCTGGTGCCCGCGTGCCACCGGGTGCTGCCGCCCCGCAGGCACCATCTGGCTGCACGTGCGGGCGCGGGGGCAGTGGACCAGCCGGCTGCACGAGTACTGCAGGCACCCCGAGGTGCTGCAGCCCCGTGGGAACCTCCAAAGGGCGAGGTGGTGGCGCTGGGCGAAGGTTGGTGAGGATGGCGCTCTGCCCCTGCGCGTCCCCGCACAGGGTGCAGCCCCCAGGCACAGCAGGCTGAGCGCCAGGTGCCCAGGGCATCACAGCCAGGGATGCCTTTTCCCTTTTTTCTTTTTTCTTCTTTTTTCTTTCTTTTTTATTCTTTTTTTCTTTTTTCTTTTCCTTTTTTTTTTTTGTTTTTTTGTTTTTCTTTTTTTTTTCTTTTTTCTTTATTTTTCCTTTTTTCTTTTTTACTCCTATTCTTTATTTTTTTCTTTTTTCTTTTTTCCTTTTTCACTTTTCCTTTTCCTTTTTCTTTTTACTTTTCCCCTTTTTTCTTTTTTTACTTTTTTTTCCTTTTTTGTCCTTTTCTTTCTTTTCTTTTCTTTTCTTTTCTTTTCTTTTCTTTTCTTTTCTTTTCTTTTCTTTTCTTTTCTTTTCTTTTCTTTTCTTTTCTTTTCTTTTCTTTTCTTTTCTTTTCTTTTCTTTTCTTTTCTTTTCTTTTCTTTTCTTTTCTTTTCTTATTTTTTATTTCTTTTTTTCCTTTTTTCTCCTTCTCCTTTTCTCCTTTTCTCCTTTTCATTTTTCTTTTTCTCTTTTCCCTTTTTCTTTTTTCCCTTTTGTTTTCCTTCTCCCTTCTCCCTCTCCCTTTCCCCATGCCGTCGCCTTGCAGGCAGCTCCCTGCACCAGGCCTGGCTCAGCAGGAGGCTCCGTGGCCACCGGTGAGGACGAAGCCATTGAGCTGACATCGTACAGAGCCACCGGGGCACCCGCTGCCCCCCAGGGGAGGCCGGACGAGGACCCTTCACCAGAGGTGGGAAGCACCGTAAGCACCGTCCCCATCCTCACCAACACATCCGAGCCCCCCCGGAGCCCCCAGGGGACAGGGCATGGTCCCCTCGCTGTCACCTGGTGCTCACAGCCCCGCTGGCTTTGGGGTTTGGCCCAACCCCAGAGATGCTGAGAGAAAAAAACTGCAGGGGCAGCATCCCTTGTGCTCATCCCCCATCGCCCCATGCCCAGGGGCACTCAGCACCCCGTGCATTTGGTGTTGCCCCAGATGCGCCCTGGTTCATCCCCACCGGACCCCACAGCCAAGGCACTTCCCAGCAGACAGGAGGAGCAACCCAGGGAAATGGGAGACAACCCCATTTCTTCTGAAATTGGCCAAAACCTCTTAAAAAGCTGTTTTTAAGAGGGAAACTTCTCCCCGCCCCCAAGTGGGAAATAAATCGTGCGAGCGCCGTGGCGCTGGGAGCCACGTTGGGCAGCTTTTATCACCCGGTATGAGAAGCTCTCAGGATATTGATTCTGTCACCGCTGGGGGAGCAGGCAGTACAGATAACGAATTTATATGCACCGTTTTTAATGAGTTTCTCTCCCCGTTGCTGTTGGGCTGTTATCTGTCCGAGTCTCCCCTCCTGCCACCAGGGCGATCGCCACCGCTGTAAACCTGTTGCCCGCTCCCTGCCTTTTTGGGGGATTTGGATAATTGCATTTTAAAGCAACACTCGAAGAGATTGGGATCTGGATAATGTCTCACACCCATCTGGTGGGCCCCAAAGTGCCATTTCCAGGCCCCTGCACACCCCCAAACCGGGGGCTGCAGGTGGTGTTGGGGGGCTTCATGGGGCCGCCCGTGCTGAGCTTGGCTCCAACAGGGCCTGGGAGCGATGTGCACAGCCCCAATAAAGCAGAGCTCGCCTAACCCACCAAACAGGGAGGAAAAACCCCAAAAGCAAGCCGAGGAGCCCCGCTGACGTAGCGCAGGGCTCTGGGAGCAGGCAGGAGGGGATGGTCACCTGCCTGCTGGTGACACCGCGCTCTGTACCCGCAGGTTTCCACGGGGCCGGGCGAGAGCCATCGGCTCTGCAGCATCAAGGTGAGGGATGTCCCGGCCCGTCCACGGCTCTGGGTGACCAGAAATGTGCTGGGGACCTGTGGCAGGGACCCCACGCGTGTGCCCAGCACCTCAAGTGCGTGCCCCCGTGTGTAGGGAGGGTCCTGCCTGGGGCTGAGCGTGCACCCGCGCTGCCGGGGGCTTGGCGCCCCTGATTTAGTGCTCGTGGGCTCCCTGGGTTTCTGCATGCCCGGCCTCTTTTCTCTCCCAGTGCTACATCGATGGCCCCTACGGGACCCCAACACGCAGGATCTTCACCTCGGAGCACGCCGTGCTCATCGGGGCCGGCATCGGCATCACCCCCTTCGCCTCCATCCTGCAGAGCATCATGTACAGGTGGGGGCCGTGCCCAGAGCTCGGGCTGCTTCGGGTTCCTCCCCCCCCAAACTGTGGGCACAGGACCCAAAAGCTGGGTCCCCATCCGGTGTTAACCTTCACCCTGTGGGGATTCAGGCTGGGCGCCTGCTGTGGGGCTGTGGGGTGGGGTGCTTGGGGTCTCTGTGCTGTTTGTGGGGTGTGAGGGATGCCGGGGGGGCTGCAGGGCTGTGCCACCCGTGCAGGTACCGCCTGAGAAAGCAGAGCCACAACCATAAGCAGTGTGAGAGCCTGCGGGGCGAGGACATGACGCTCAGGAAGGTGGGAGCGGGCTGGGGGCACGCGGGAGGAGGGTTGGCACCGGGGATGTGGGGGCTGCAGTCGGCCCCCGTGCTGCCAACGGGCCCCGAAACGGGGTCTGCATCCCTCCAGGTCGACTTCATCTGGATAAACCGGGACCAGAAGCACTTCGAGTGGTTCATCAGCCTGCTGGCGAAGCTGGAGCTGGAGCAGGATGAGCAGGAGCCGGGAGGTGAGCGGGAGGCGAGGGGGGCACCGGCACAGCCCCCTCTTCCCGGGGCACTCTGCACCGTCCCGAGCCCCGGTTCCCCTGCGAGGCGCAGGGAGGTTCCTGGAGCTGCACCTCTACCTGACGGCCGCCCTGGGCAAGAGCGACGTGAGGGCCGTGGGGCTGCAGCTGGCCCTGGACCTGCTGGCCGCCAAGGAGCACAAGGACTCCATCACGGGGCTGCGCGCCAGGACGCAGCCCGGCCGCCCCGACTGGAGCAAGGCGAGGGCTGGCGCGGGGCGGCCGCTTCGTGCCGGGCACCGAAAGTGGCACGCAAGGATCCTGAGCCCTTCCCCTTCTCCTCCTCCTTCCCTCGCCCTAGGTGTTTGGCAAGGTGGCCGAGGAGAGGAAGGGGAAGGTGCAGGTCTTCTTCTGCGGCTCTCCGGCGTTGGCCAAGGTCGTCAGAGCGCACTGCGAGCGCTTCGGCTTCCGCTTCTTCAAGGAAAACTTCTGATGTGGGGGACGCTGGGGGCACCCGCTGCCATTCAGGGCATCCTCCTGCGGCAGCTCCGTGTCCCCCGGAGCACCTCGGTGGGTTTTTGGGGGGGTAGGACCCGTGTCCCAGCGCTTTTGGGGACGGAGGAGCGCGCCGGAGGAGCGGTGCCCACAGGAGGGCACTGCAGCCTCGCCAACCGCACGGCTCGGCCCCGGCCCCCCCCCGGCACCCCCGGGCCTGGAGGCAGCGCAGGGTACGGGGGGGGCTCGGCACCCACCGCCCCCTGCCCGCAGCACACGCCGGGCTTTGCCTCTTCGTGCCCTTTTGGGTGGAAAAGGAGCGATTTGAGGGGTGTCCCGTGCGGCAGTGGGTGGGTGACTTCCAGACCCCCCAGCACCGAACGTGGCCGGGGGCTGGCGAAGCCCCACGGTGCCTCCAAACAAAACCCGTGTGTCCCCTGCCAGGTTTGTGCTTTTATGGTCTGCCTGTGCGATGCACTGCTGCTTCTGTGTTAAAAAATAATAATAATAATAATAATATATAGTAATTTAGACAAAACACTCATTTCAGGGTAAAGTTACCCGTCGGGACAGCTCCCTCTCTCCTCCCTTTGGGGATGTTCTGGCCCAGATTCAGTGCCCCAGCCCCACACCGGAGCCCATCCATCCCACCCCAGCCCTGGATTTGGGGCGGTGCAGGTTTGGCAGTCTGGTGCTCCTCATCCTGCCCGTCAGCAGGACGTCCCTGCAGCACCCGCAGGAGGCTCCAGCCGTGCGAGGTGGGAGGTTTTCCCTTCCCCAAGGTGTCCCCAGGGCTGTGGCTCAGCACCTTCACTCTGGGGGACCCCATCACTGCCCCTCAGTGAGGAGCTGGTTCGGGGTGCGGCGAGGAGCTGGGCGACGCAGCTGGCTCCAGCCATAGCACGAAATCGGGAGCCAGAGAGGAGAAATCATTCGATGTGAGGGCCCTGACATAAACTTGATGGCTGAATCCGCTTCAGACAGCGTGATAAGTGGGCTGGCTAACGATCCCTGCTGGGTTATGGCCAGCGCTGGCTCGTGATGGATGCCGGCAGCGGGGAGCTCTGGGCGCCCTGCGAAAGTGCAGCGCCAGGTGACGATCCCCAAGCCAGGAGTCAATTTTCCTTAACCTCGGCTAACGCAGCTTTCTTGCCTCCTTGATTAGCAGGAGGATGGAAGTGTAATGAGCTCTCCCGCTGGTGCCAGCTCGGGGAAGGAGGCCCCTTCCCTCCCCACCCCGTGGGGTCCCCCTGACACCGCGCAGCGCAGCCCCGGCTCGCTCTGCCTCCTCGGGGAGGTTTTTGCCACCCACTTCTCCCTGCCCTCTCCCCAGCCATATCCGAGGAAACCAAAGCCCCGCTGCCCCCAGCAGCGCTTCCCCAGCTGCATTTCCAGCGCTGTGCCCCCCATTACGTGCCCTGCAGTCCTGGGGATGTGCTGGGGCAGTGTGGCATCCCCCAGGCTCGGCTTTGGGACCGTGGGCTTAATTCCAAGCACACCGGTGCGGTGAGCAAGAGCTGCTTTTTCTGCACTTTCACCATAATTAGGGACTTTGCTAGAGGTCTGTGCTGTGAAGCAGAGCCTGGGTGTGACCCCAAGCCTGGGGGCTCTGCCCCTGCCTTGGTGCGGGTTGGGGCATTTTGGCAGCACCCCGATGGCCCCGCGCCTCGCCGAGGGGGCTGCGTCAGCGGGGGGTGATGTCAGCTCCTGCTCCCAACATCCAGGGAAAATTAGGGCAGCTGCAGCCTCCTGGGGCTGGCGAGGGAAAAAACAACCCTCTGCAGAGGGAGCTGGGGTCTTTCAGGGATGCCTTTCAGCTCGTCTCCCCGATCGTGTGCACGCAGCTCCGCTGCCACGCAGCCGTTTCCAAAGATGCCAGAAAAACAAACAAACAAAAAAAACACAACGTGGCTGTATGTGGCAGCATCATGTGGCTACGGAAAACACACTCGTCTCAATCATAAAGAAGAGTTAATTACATCTCCCCGCTCTCCCCATGCATTGAAGCAATTATAAACAGAACGAATCATTGCGCGAGTGCTGATAACCGTCCTCCTGCCCCCTCCCCGCTGCATGGCAGGGCACTACAAGCACGCCGGTGCTCGAAGCAGCTCACAAAAAGCAAGTTCAGCTCTCTTGGAAGATGGGGACACCCGGGGCGCCCCGAGCAGATCGTGGGGACACGAGGCAAAGTGCACAGAAAGCCCCCCGGGTGCAAAGCTGGATGGGGCGCACGCGCTGCGACTGGCAGCCCTCCCGCGGGCGCACGCAGGGGCCTTTTGCCGCGGTGCAGATGGAATTTGGAGAGGGAATTTGGGGGCTGCACGACGGAGCTGGCAGCGTGCACCCCAAAAATCAGCCTGGCCGAGCAGACGGCGGGGATGCGCTCTCGGAGAGGGCTGGAGGCAGCATCAAGGTCACTGCTGCCACGCTGCCTGCTGAGCTGCTCCCGTCCCAGCCCCGGCGATGAAAAATTAATGAATTCCTTCCCCTTCCATCCACAGAAGCTCTGCCAGCTGCCATTTTCCCCACGTCTCCGGCTCGTCAGATGTTTCCTTTGGAGCCGAGGGAGAAATGATTAAAAGATGGGCGAGGTGGGGAGGGGGGCAGCTGCCACCCCCGGTGCTGAGCCCTGGTGCCGCTGCTCCAACGGGGTGCAGAGCTGGGGAAAGGGCCCCGTGCGGTGGCTGCAGGTGGCTCCTTGGCCAAACCAGCTCAGTTTTGGGATGGTTCCCAACGCCAGCGATGCCACTCGGAGCCTGGGGTCTGCTTTGTTTCGTGGTTTTTTGTTTTTTTTTTTGTGTTAAAGCAACAGGAGGCTGCGGGTCGGGAGCTGGGGAGGCAGGGCGTGAGGGTAGCTAATCACGCACCGCCTGATTAATGCCTTCCCCTGGCTGCCTTCATTATTGTGATTACACTCTGGCGGTAGCGTAGCAACAGCTAATTGTTGGTTGGATGCAACGAGCATAATTCCCCGTATTAAAATTTTATTAAGACGTAATTGCATTCGTCTTGCAGCAGTGGATGCTTCAAAGGCGCCGGGGCGCGGCAGCGGCGCTCCTCGCCTCTGTGCTGCCCCTTCGGAGCCTGGAGGACGTGGGGCTGGGGGGGGCACCGGGATTTGGGGGCAAAAACTCATGGGGAGGAAGGATTAGGGTTGTGGGTCCAATCCCCCATGGCTGTTTTGCATTTATTTGCCCGGGCGAGCTCCTCGTGGGGAGATCACAGCTTGGGGGCGGCACGGAGAGCTTCTGGTGCCAAACCTCCACTACGAATCCTGGCACTTTGAGGGATAAAAATGGGATTTTGGGGAGGGGGCGAAGTGCTGTGATACCTCAGCAGGCAGCTGCCCTCGGCACAACCTGTTGGAAAAGGAACCACAGCAGGAGCTGGCAGCCACCAAAAGCCCTTCGCAGCCGGGGCCGTGCCCCCGCTCCTCGAAACCCAGGGAGGGAAACCTTAAAGGAACTGTGTTTATTAACAGCGCGATCACATTTGGCATATTCCATCACTAAGTGGCCCTGGTACGTAGATATTATTCACTTAAGTAATCAATCACTGCCAACAAATTACAGGATACAGGGAACGAAATTAGCAAAATGAACTATGGATGTAAAATTCATTTGAAAATCAATTTAGGAGCAACATTAGCTTTCAATTAGTCTGCCCAACTGTTTGAGCATCATTTTGTCTATCAGATTTTTATATAAATGTAATTAACCTTTGCTGTTAAATTGTTGTTGATTTCATTGATATAATTATTATGCGGCTCCCAATATTTTGCTCGGCTGACATCTCGTTAGCTGCTGGCTTCCAATTAGGGCCGGTGGTGATTTCTGGGCCCACATGTGGGGCGATGGTGCTCGAAACCATTTTGGTGGCTGTGGTTTTGGTGGTGCTGGTGGTGTTTTTGGTGTTGTTTCTTTTGGTGGTGGCTCCGGTGGTGTGGGAGCATTTCTTTTTCGTGCCATCTCTCGCCGTTTCCAGCCCCCCAGCCAGCTGGCAGCGAGCCCTCAGCACTCTGCCCCTCAGCACTGCAGTAAGAGCAGGAAATTTGGGGCTTTTCTCTCTCCTACCTTTCCCTTTTTTACTGATACAAAACCAGATTTCTCCTTGATGGGCACCACGGCACGGAGAGACCCTGGCGTGAGCGCCCGTCCCAGCCTGGCCCGCGTGTCCTCACTCGGAATCAAACCAAATTCTTATTTTTTTTCCTCGTTCTTATTTCATTATTTATTTATTTATGTTAAACCAAGTTGTCTTCTTGTTTGTGGAACCCGCTGTCACGGGGATGTAGGCCTGTCCCTCGCTATGGGGGACACCAATAATGACCTCCCGTGCGCAGCGGTGCCGCTGCCTCCCCTTCCCTTCTGCCCACACCCCAAAACCCCCAAACCAAAATGCTGCCCCGCTTGGGGGGCGGCGGGAGGTTATAGATTTGCACCCAAACGAGTTAATTAAGGAGCAATAACACCCCACAGGCTCATTATAAGCACTCCCTGCCCCCCAAAGCAAAGGCAGGGGGCACGGCGCGGCGAGGAGGATGAGGAGGGACGGGCTGCGGCTCCCCAGAGAAACAGCACCGCCAGTCCTCCATCCCCTCGGGTTATTTTTAACAATTTTTCCCCCTTCAGCCCTATGGATTTTTGCCTGGCTGTCGGCCAGCCGCGTACCTGCTGCATTCGCCTAATTCTGCCCCCGTTGGAGCCGGGGGAAATTTTTTCCATTGACGTCAGCGGGAGCAGGATTGATCTCCGTGCCCGCACCGTTTGTTCCCGGGGTTTTAAGAATTCATTTCCTTCCTCCATCGCCGAAGACAGATAGCAGGCGAGGAGGGAGAGGAGTCCTCTAATAAGCACATATTAATACATGAATCATCTGCTTAGGGCCCGGGCCGGGGGAAGGCTGAGCGGGGCCGGGTGCTGGGCTGGCTGAAATAAAGGATTTCTCGGCAGCTAGTCGGGAACACGATGGTAATTGCAATGTAAATTTTTACCCTGGCATCAGGACCTCATCTTTTAAGCTCTATTTAAATGCATTATGCTATGGGGCCTCTGCCTAAACCCTTTATCTGGTAGTGGAGCGAGAGCATCCCCGGTATTTCTTTACAGCGCTCTTTGAGGACGCTGTTAACTTTCAGGTGGGCTGCTGACACGGCCCTTAAACAAGCAAGAGGAGTTCCTGGAAGAAAAGGAGAGTGAAAAACCACTTTTCCATCCCAAATCACTCAGGGGAAGCTCAGGGGGTGCTCGGCGTGGTGCCTCGCCGCGCTCCCTCCTCGCGCTGCCCTGCCCCACGCAGAGCCACCCCGACCCCTCTGTGGGTCCGAGGACCCCAAAAGTGGCATTTCTGCAAGGGATGAGCATCTGCCCCATGCTCAGGAGATGACATCAAAACTATCCTGTGGGGTTTTGTGCCAGTCCCTGGTAGCACGGGGCTGCTGCTGGGTGAAGGGCCCTCAGGGCCGCAGGGGCTTCTTCCACCACAGCAGCTCCATAAAATGCGTTTGGAGTGAAAGCCACAGCGAGATTCGGGCTCGTTTGTGATGGAAAATCTGTGGCAGCACCAGGCTGAGAGGGAACGGGTGGCACAAGCCCTCCGCACGCGGAGAGGAGAGGGGAAAAGCGATCCCCTTCCATTACCCAAGCGTCTCGCCCTGTTGTTTTTCTTTTCCCAGCGTGTGACAAACAAGGCTAACGAATCAAGCAGCCGAAGGAGGTGTTCGTGTCGCCATGGAGATGATTTTGGGGCCAGCCCTGGTGCGGGGGGTCCTGCCTGAGGCCGCCAGCATCACAGCACTTGCGGGGTCCCCATGAGTGTGCCGTGCAGCAGGAGCTCAGCACCCCCAGCTGCACTTTTTCCTACAATTTTTATTTTTTTAAACAAGTTTTTGCTTGTTTGTGTGCTGCTGGTGAGGGGCTTGGTCCTGAAGGGGGGATGCATGCAGTGCGGTGCTGCTGGGGCTGTGTTTGTGCTACAAAAGGCAAGGCCAAGGGAAATGCATTGCAACCACGGGGAAGGTCTCGTGGCAGTGCTGAGTTTTCTACTGTAAATACCTTCCTGGGTGTGAGTAATGAGGATGGTGCTCTCATTAGGGCACCTGCTGGGTTAATTAGCCCAGTTAATTTGCAATCAGGGGAAGGGCCAGTTGGTTGCACCAACCCGTATCTCAGTTTGCAGGGCCCTACGGGACCATGTATGAGCCAGGCTGGTGGGGTCGGTCCCAGTGCGTGGCCCCGTGCTGCCAGCACGCCCAGTGCCACCAGTGCTCCCAGTGCCACCAGTGCCAGGCTGCCGGTGGCTCCAGCCCTGGGGCATCACAGCCCCGCGGTGCTTGATTTGGAGCTTGAGGTTGTACTTGGAGGGAAGTTGGCAGCACGCAATGAGGGTTTTGCAAGGCGCAGGCTTGGGCAAGAGGTCAGAGCTTTGCAGAATGCCCCAGAAAGGTGCAAATCGGTGTAATAAAAATTAAAAAAAAAGCCAAAATCCAGCAAAATCCTGTCTGATGGGGCTGCGGGCATGATGCTAGAGGGGTTCATGTGCTCAGCCCGCAGAGCTGAGCCCGGGGCCTCGCCCCCCTGCCCGGGCCGAGGCAGGGCACGGACCCCCGGGACCCCCTGGGACCCCCCGGACCCCTCCCGGGACCCTTCCCGGTTCGCTCCGGCAGCGCAGGGGTTAACCCCACCGCGCCCCTCGTTCTCCCGCGCCCGCGCCGCCACGTGCGCGCTGCGGGGCGGGGGGCGTGGCCGCGCGCAGCCAATCCGCGGCGCCCTTCCCCCTCCAAACCCCGCCCCCTTCCCCTGGCCCCCGCCGCGCTTCCCCATTGGCTGGCTGCGAGCCCCGCCCCTTCCCACCGCTCTCGCGGGAAGCGTGGGCGGGGCCGCTCCCCCCCACACACCCCCTCCCACCCCCGCCCCGGCGCAGGTAGCGCCGCGACCGGAAGGGCCGCGCGCTCCTATTGGCCGGCGGGCTCTCAACGCCCCGCCCACTGCGCTCCGATTGGCTGAGAGGAGGCGGGGCGCTGCTCCACTCCCTCCGTGCGGCCCCGCCTGCCCCGGCGCTGGGGTTCCGCCCGCCGGCAGGGCCCGCGGCCGCAGGTAGGGACCGAGGCCGGGCTCCGGGGGGGGGAGCGGCGGGAACCGGAACCGGGACCGGAACCGGGGCCGGAACCGGAACCGGGGCGGCCCCGCGGGGTCAGCGCAGGCTCGGGGGCCGCCTGCCGGTGGCCGCTGAGCACCGGGGGGGGCGCCCGGGGCTGGGGCTGCCCCCGGGAGGGAGCCTCGGGGGGGCCCCGGGTACGGGGAGGGCACCGGGAGGGGCTGGGGGGGGGCAGCGGGGGGTGTTCGGGCTCGGGGAGGGGCTGGAGGGGGCGTGGGGGGCCTGGGGGAGGTGGAGGGGGGCGTGGGGTGGGGGTGGAGAGGGAGATCTGGGGGGTTTGGGGGGCTTTGGGGGGGATTTGGGGGATTTTTGGGGGCTTCTGGGGCTTTTTAGGGCGTTGGAGGGCTTTTGGGAGCTTCTGGGGCTTTTTGGAGCTTTTGGGGGCTTCTGGGGCTTTTTGTGGCCTTTGGGGGGCTTTTGGGGGTGTTTGGGGGCTTTTTGGGGGTTTGGGGGGCTTTTGGGGGCTTTTTGAGGTTTTGGGGTCTTCTGGGGCTTTTTGGGGCGTTGGGGGGCTTTTGGGGGGCTTCTGGGGGTTTTGGGGGCTTTGCAGGGCTTTTTGAGTTTTTTGGGGCTTCAGGGGCCTTTTGGGGGTTTTGGGGCTTCTGGGGATTTTGGGGGCTTCTGGGGCTTTTGGGGTCCTAAGGGTCCTGAGCCCCTGTGCCCCCAGCGGCCCCTGGTGCAGGGCAGCACCCTGGTGACAGGACCGCCTGTGCCACCCCCTCCTGCCCCGTGCTGCCCTCAGACCCGGCACCCACAGGGCTCCTGCAGGCCCCGTGCACGAGGTCCTGTGAGATCCCCCCTAATGGAGGGGATTTGGGGCACCTGGTTGTACGGCAAAGTCCCGAAAACCCCAATAAACGTGCTTAGGGTGTGTGCGGGCACAGACCCGAGTGTCCTGGGTCCGTTTGGTTTCTGTGGGCTCTGAGGACGTGGGATGGGAAGTTTTAGCTGATTTATTCCACCTTTTAGCCCAATTTTAACGTTGCCGAGGCAAATGGCTGGGAGCTGCCCAGGCAGGGCAGGAGGGAAATCTCTTTTCTATGCATCCTCGTGGTGCCTGCTGGCTTCAGGCACCAAAAAGCGTTGTTTGGGGTGGTGTTGGTAGGAATTGGGGCGTTTGGCTCATTCCTTTGGGTGCAGGGCTTGCGGGTAGCTGATGGTGCCCCTGCTCGGAGCCTTTGTAGGTGTTAAAAAATGAGAAGTGGAGCCCTTGTCCCCAAAACGAGCCGGGACTCCTGCAGCTGCTCCGTGCCCCTGCTTTTCAGGTGCATGGAGGAGGTCTCGGCACCACAGCTGTCCGAATCCTGTGGCAGCAGAGTTTGTGGCAGGCATTTGGACCAAAATATTCAGGTGAGAAGGACGAATCCTAAATTGACAGGGCTGATTTTGCCACCCTCACCAGAGCTGGCCGCCCCAGCCGGCGGGGTGCTGTGACAGCACAGGAAATTTTGGATAAAAATTTTAGATAAAAAACTTGGATAAAGGAAATTTTGGCACTCGGGAGGAGTTCCTGAACCTCCCCGCAGGTAATACCGGCGGTGCCTGCCAGCGATTTGGGTTTTTCTTTTTCCACCTTCTCAGTGGAAGCGTGCCCGGAGGAGGCCGCCCCGCTTTGTGTCGCGCCGCCTTGTTGCCCAGCTGAAAATTAGGAGGGCCCTGAGCTGATTAGCGGCTGGCTGCCGGCCCGGAGAGAGGGAAAGCTGGGCCTGGCAGCGGCTGACAGTAATTTTCTGTAAGACAAGTGTCCTCGGCTCCTTCGTGGCCCGGCTGCCTCCTGATCAGCACCGCCCCGGCCGTGAGGCTGTGGCAGGAGGAGAGCCGGGCACCAGCTCGTGCACGTGCGGAGGTAAACAAGAGGTTTGGGGGGATTACTTTGGGGAAATGGACCCAATTTTTCCACGTTTAGTGTAAATATTCCACGGGAGCAGCTGTGGGTGCTGGTGGTACTGTTGTAGTATCAGCAGGGGCTGGGCAAAGCGATTTGCTCGGAGCTGGAGCTGCTCTTCGGGGTGGTTTTTGGCCGTCGGTGGTTTTCTGAGCTCTCCTCCTGAAAAATAATAATAATAATAATAATAATAATAATAATAATAATGACGAGCTGGATTTCACTGAAGTTAGGTCTACGTAGCTCTCTCTCTGAACATTTAATTGAGCTGGAAGATTAAAAGGCAGCTGCTGGTGGCGTGTCTCGGGCTGGTCGCTTTGCTGCCTGGCCGTGTGTTAACGAAGCGCCTTTCATGTCCGAAGCAGCCAGAGCTTCGAGCTCTCATTTCTGCTGCTTTCCACAGCAAGTTGACTCATCGCTTCTCGTGCTGCAGACCCAAAATGCCGGCAGATGTTCCCCTTTTTGTAACATTAGGATCTTGTGATTTTTTTAAATTATTTTTCCTCCTCCAACACCAAAACCCAAAATGCGTTTGGGAGGCTCTCAGCCCTGCTGACTGATGAATCCCCCAGGTGCCTGCCACGTGTCTGGGTCCTTCCTCGCCTCCCAGCCCAGCCCTGTGGTGGCTGATGTTTAACCAGCTCCTCTGGACGGCCCAAGATTGCTTCCTGGCTGCGTTTTAGATGGTAAATATTGAGCCTGAGCCATGGGAGATAAAATGCACGGTAAGGAGAGCCTGCAGAAGAAAGCTCGCTGCTGAGGCCAGAGGAAACGAGCTTTTAATTAGCGTTTTATCTCAGTTATGGCACCTTTTCTTTTTCCCTTGCTTACATTGCTTGTGTCATGGGAGCTGGAGGTCAGCTCCTGAAGGGGCTTTGCTCAAGCTTGGTGTTCGCCGTCCTGCTTCATGCCTTGAAAAAATAAAGGCTGTTACAGGGGATTGTAGCTTTTTTTTTTTTCACCCTGCAAGGGAAACAACTAAGCTCTCCCATCAGCAGATCTGGTGGGAGAGTCCCTGAACCCTTCCAGCGCAGGAAATGTGGCTGCTGTGTGTTTTTTTTGTCACCTTAATGGCATTAAGGTACGCAGGAAATTCCACAAAGCCTCGAAACAAAAGGATGGATTTAGCAGAACCTCTTGGAGCTGTTTGGAGGTGAAAAACCAGGAGTTGGACTCCTGACTTGCACTCCTCGATGGCCTTGGAGATACCGAAGGGCAGCTTCACCTTTGGTAAGAGCAAGGGGAGGCTGCACAGGCAGCTTCGTTCCTCTCCAGTTCCCGTGTTCAAAGGGAAACCATTTCCCAGGTTTTTCCTGGGCGTGCTTTTCCCAAAGTCGTGGTTTTGGTCTTTTCCTTCTTCTCCTGCCCCCGGGTGGGTGGGGATCCTCAGAGGAGCCCCGAAGCTGTCCTGCCCTGGGGTGCTGCGAGCAGAAGCCCCGTCAGATGGTTTCCATCAGTCGAAATAGCCAAGTGTAAGCCAAACCTTCAGCCCTGCTTCGTTAACAGCACGCTAACGAGGTCACAGCCTGCAGTAATGCCCAGGTCAGGGTCTGGCACCCAGCTCCTGTTGGGGTAGACCCGAAGGCTCCCGGCCGGGTTCCCCAGCCCAACCCCGAATCCACTGCCTGCAGTTCTCAAATTCTTTTGGGATTTCCCTTTTTTAAAGATGAAGCAGAGCTGTTTGATGTAACCTTCACGTGAGATTTGATTTTTTACCTTTTGGCATTCCTCTTTCTCCGTTACGCTTGGAGCCAGTTGCCGTCAACGGGCAGAGCCCAGTTAATGAGCTGCCGGGGACGTGTCTAATTGCAGAGCACTCAACGACCTCAGAGATGTCTACGACTGAACAAGCAATTCTCACAGCAACGCTCTGACAGCAGGATTGAGCTAAACCCGGATTTTAGCTTGTGGTTTGAATGGAAAAATCACAGAATCAGAGAATTGTAGGGGCTGGAAGGAATCTCCAGAGATCATCGGGTCCAAGGGGTCTGTAGTTTTGTGTTTTTTTTTGCCTCCGTCAATTTGATTTACATTCCTGCGTTTTGGGAGGCAGAAAAAAAAATACATCTTTAGCATGCATTGTTAAAAACGTCAGCTTTGCTTTTTGGGAAGTTGACAAATAAACCAGCTTGAAGTCAGAGCTCAAGCTGTCCCGTTAAAAGGTGCGTGAGGATGAAGCTGCGTACAGAAGGCTGCGTGTTATGTTGTCTTAAAGGATTTTTTTTTTTTTTTAAGTTCTTGCAAAAAAAAAAAAGAAAAGTGTTAACTGTTGTGTGAATCTCGAGGACGGATGGGCTCCTGCCATCCCTGCTGTTTGATGAAGGCTTCCTTCAAAAACCCTAAGAAGCTTTGCTCTCCTCGCGGGGCTCTCGGATGTCTCCTAATGAGAAACGTCAACAAGTGAGCTCGGGGCATCTTCTGCTGCAGAAAGGGAGACCTAATTCTGTGTTTTTTTTTCTTTTTCTATACCGTTTCTTCGTGTTTTTGAGGACCCAAACCAGGTGGTGTGCTTCACACCGCAGGGCTGGTGGCTCTGCAGGTGAAGGTGGTGAGGGACGAGGTGTCTGGGGAAGAAGAGGGAGGCCAGCATCACTCCTGTGGTTGTGGGTTTTTTTAATCCATTTTGAAGTCGAGCTGTGCACCTCTCTTCCATCCTGTTCCTGTGATGGGTTTTGAGTGTTTCTATTTTTTTTTCCCCATGGAGCTGCCACACAGGAGGTGAATTTAGACAAAATCTTGGTTGCTCGCCAGCCCCAGAGCTTAGGTGTCGGAGCCGTGCCTGCTCTCCCCCCCCCGACAGCCAAGTTCCTCCCGGGATTAGGGGCTCCTTGCTCTGCTTTTCCTGCAGTCGCTGTTCTTCCAGACAAATTTGAATTTCCGAGGAAGAGAAACTGCAAAAAACCTGTCAGCGAAGCTCGTCGCTTTTGGGTGGGTGGCAGGAAGAGCTCCGTCGTGCTCTGCCATATGTTGCTGCTAACTTCAGGCTGCTTTTAGGATTACAGAGCGGTAATCCCCGTGGCCTGGCGTGACCGGGACCCCAAGAGGACAGCGTGGGGGTGGTGTGGGTATATGGGACACCCCTTAATGTCCCCAGCCCCGAGGATGCTGCTGGGGCTGCCCCACGGCTGGAGCTCGCCCCAATTCTCCTGGGGCTGTGCTCCATCATCTCCTGCAAGTTTTTGGCTTTTAGGTTGTGCCCAGCACCCCTCTGCATGCAGGGAGCTCCCCGCACATCCCACTGGACCACGGGCATCATAACCCACAGCAGGGCATGCGGCGAGCCCTGGGTGGCCGAGGAGGGCAGGTCAGGCACCTCCAAGCCCTGCAGGTAATTTATAAATTAATTTATAAACCCGTTACGTGGAGGAGGAGAGGGAGATCCCCATGCCAGCAGCAGCACGCTGGAGCTTCGCAGTAAACAAAGCCTTTTGCAGGGAAGATCTGGGAGTAAGTAGAAAGGATTATTTTTAAGCTCCGAGCTTTGCATGTCTGGAGATTTTTATATATATATTTTTTTTCTTTAACATTAAATAGGTTTAGAACAGAAAATCTTGCTGGGTACGTAATGCTTCCCAAGGCCTTGGCAGATGGGTAGCTGTGTTTCCAAACATCAAACGTTTCAGCTGTTTAATGCCTGTTTTTTAAGCACGAACAGCGCGCTCGGAGAATGTTCATATTAAAGCCTGCTGAGAATGAGGCTTTTAAAAGAGGCGTTTTTAATATTTTATCATGCGAAGGGACGAATTGACGGAAAACAAAGCGAGGCTCGGGCTCCTTTTGCCCAGCACCGCGCTGGGTTGTGCGCAAAGCGCCCCGCGCGCACCCGTGTGCCACCTCGAGTGTCAGAGCTGGAACATTTGGTGCTGGGAACAGGATCGCAGCCTGGTTGGGAGGTGAGAAGCAGCAGGATTTTGTGCTGAATTCAGATGCTCCCTTCGCTAGCTGTGGGTTGTTTCCAGCAGGTGCCACCGTGGAGGGTTTCCCGATGGTGCCTGCGGTGTGTTAGGGCTCCGGGCAGGAGGGGACGGATCCCTCTTGGTGTAACGTGAGGAACAGTGGCCACAAGGCACATCTGGTTCTTAAACTCGTCTTTAAACTGTGTCTAGAAGTAAATATTTGGTGCCTGGTATCGTAAGGAAGCCTTACGGGTACAGGAGGTGAGTTTGCTCTGAGATTTTTGAGGCAGGTGAGGCTCGGAGCCGAGAACCAAACAGCAGCAGCGAGCGTGGTCTGGTAGCCAAAGGGTTCTGCAGAGCCCCGAGTTTTCTTCGAAAGCCAGCTCTTGGCATCACTGTTCGGCAACAGCGTGCTTGGGATACGTGGGCTGTAAAATTTATAGAGTAATAGATATGCAAATGTGCTGCCACGACTCTGAGGGCTGCATAGTAATGCAGGATTGTGACATGTTTGTAGCTGTTTGCAAAAATTGGCTTTCTTGCAAGAGTGAGATTTAGCCGGTTCTCCTTTTAAAAAACAGAATTCTCGATCTCTTACCTAAATACTTTTTTTTTTTTTCTTCTTTTTTATGGTATTGGTGGCTTGGGAAAATGCAAGCTGAAAGCAGCGTTTGGGGTTAGCTCGCAGGTCACTCGCAGCAGCGGCGCTTCCCGAAGGCTGCTGCAGGTTTTGAGAAGGCCCGAGGTGGTGCTGCACTCCTCTGACACTTCATTGCTTCGTCTCCTGCCCTGAGTGCTTATAAAAGGTCAGACGTCGGGCTGAGCAGTGCCTGGAAACCCCAGGTGTCCGAGCCCTGCTCCGGGTGTTTGCTGGGGCATGGCCCGGGGATGGCAGGGGTCTTTGAACACCGGGATCTTGACCTTATGGACTCTGAGCCGAGCTCTGTGACCTTGCCTTAAATCCCACTAACAGTTGTTAAACCTCTGCAAAGGAAAGAAATCCTATCAGCAGTGTCCCCCCTCTTTTTTTTACACGTGTAAATATTTGCGTTTTCCCTGACACGGGTTACGGGGCTTGCAGTTTACACACAGTACAAAATACTTGGGGTGAAATCCCAGGCACACAGCTCGCTGAATTTGTTTGGAGGCTGTAACGCTGAGCTTGATCCTCGTGGGGACTGCTGCTTTAAAACGAGCACCTGTGGTAAACACCCTCCGGTACGAAGTTTTGAAAGAAAAAATATTGAGCAGTGAAACTTCTGTTTCTCCAAGCAACTACGATTGAAGCTGCTCCTGCTGGTTTCGGTCCTTTTTTTTTTTTATTTTTATTTTTTTATTTTTTATTTATTTATTTATTTTTATTTGTTTTCCGTGAGTGTAGATGGAGGAGGTTATCCTGCTGAGGGGTGATGGGTGGTGTTTTAATACATGGGGCTGATACCAAGTCCTGCCTGAATGCCAGGGAGCCTGGGGTTTTGGGGCTGTGCTTGCTCTCCTCTTCTCTGCAAGATGCGAGCTTTCTTTGCAAAATGTTGCAGTGTTTTAAAAAAAAAAAAGTATATATTTATATATATAGTGTGTATATATAGTGTGTGTGTGTGTGTGTATATATAAATATATAAATTTATTGATATAAAATGTCACTTGGTGGGACTTCTGGCACTGCTGTCCTCCCGTTCTGGGTGCTGCGGCTTCCCCCGGGTCCTCTCCCTGCCTCCGAGTGCCCTCTGCTGGAGCTCGCTCCCCTCTCTGCAGTGCCAGGTTTGTCCCCGGGCTGCAGGGGATCTGATGAGGTTTGGTGCAACTTGTGCATGTCATAAAATAGCCCTGGGGGGCCGAGTGTGGGTTAGGAGACCGGCAGGCTCCTGCTGGTGGTGATGGTTTCTCCTGGGGCTCGCTGTAAAACGTCTCGTCCTGCTCTTCTGGATTTAATGCTGCAGGCCTGGCGTTTGCCTGGGTGGAGGACGAGGGGCTGTACGGAGCTCCAGGCATGGTGGTGAGCCTGTGGGGTACAGGGGAGGGATGCCACGAAACCTGCATGGCTTTGAGCCCCAAAGGTGCCCTCTGCTTGCCAAACCGAGCTCGTTTCGCTGGCTTAGTGGGGACCTGTCTCCAAAATCGCTTAGTTTGACCCCATTTCTTGTGACCCTATCGAGTGCCTGTGACTCTATCGAGTGCCTGCCCTGTTGGACAGGAGCACCCCAAAACGGGTGCCCTGTTTTTGCTCTAAATCTCTGCTTTGTGCTGCATCGGATGGGGACTAAGTGCTGGGACTGGACACCAGCACCCCGCAGCGCGCGCTTTGATGGGTCGCGTGCATCAGGAATTCTGTGTCTGCCCTGAATATTTCCTCAATATTAACCCCGTCCTCAGGCCGAGCAGCTAATTAGGTGCTGTCACTGCACCCACCCCATTTAAATTGAAAAGCAATTCGTGAAGGACGGGCCTTGCTCCTCTCTCCCTCCTGCCCCGAGCCGGTTGAGGAGCGGGGCAGTGCCTGTGCCAGCACCCGGTGCTGGGTTGGTGTGGGACTGGGATTTTAGTGGTGTTTAGTGGTGTTTTAGAGAAGGGTTTGTGGCTCTGGGTGGGCTTGGGGATAGCTCTGTTATGTGTAGAGAGCCAGGAGTGCACAAATGGCCCCTTTGGTGCACATCATGGGCCTTTCATTAAACATCTCAGCTGTGCCGATTGCTCCTTAAATGTTGTGGTGGGACACAGGGCGATGGGTTTGTAGGGGCAGAACCTTCCAAACGGGTATGATATGGGTAGAAAGGTAACTCACCATGCTGCAGCCCTCCTTGCTCCCACCTGGCTCGCTTCGTGCCTTGGCACCGTTTTGCTCGAGCAAAGCTGGGCAGCTCCCGTGTGGTTTGGGTCAAAGAAAAGGAATCTATGCAAGGGAGCTGTGAGAAACGGGCAAAAATGGGCAAAAAATGAGGGATGCAGGGAAGAACCAGCCCCATTAGGAAAGGATTTTGGGGAGTGCTGGGTCCTGTCCCCTTGGAGAGGTGGCATCTGCCTGCCCCAGCCTCAGCGCGGAGTCTCCTGGCCAGCCCTGTCGCTGCTTGCTCCTGGTAAAAACTTTATTTTTTTTCCTCCTCTGGGAGTTTTTCCCGTGTTAGGAGGATGCACAGCCTGGGAGGTCTCGCCTCGCTTCTCGAAGGCGCTGCGGCGAGCGATGAAATAATAAAAAAATAAAGCTCCTGGGGAGGCCGAGGGGAGGTTTTCTGGCGTGGAAGTGCTGGGTGCTGTTTAAAAATAGATGCTGGGTGCGGAGTGCTGCTCGCCTGCTGTAACCTGGCTGCAGGGAAAACGCACGTGGTGCTTTGCCTTTGTTTGCTGCAATTTGTAAATAAGTGCCAGGAAAATGAGGATTTGGTGGGAAAGATGTTTTCAAGGCCACGTATGTATTTTTTTTTTTTTTTTTTCCTAAGGAGAATCGTGGCAGACAAGCTGACAATTTAATGGTGCGTGATGCACTAATAAAAATGTCTGTGTGGCTGCCTTTAATCCTTTAAAGGAGAGAAAAGAAACAGCAGTTATCAGCATTCAAAAGGCAAGATGCAGGCTGAAATGTATGCAAAGCCTTGGAGAGGGGCTGGAGAAATGTACTGACTGTGTTGCAGAAAGCTTCTGACAGGCACATCGCATCTTTGAGAGTAAGATTTGAATTATTAGAGCTGCCTTTGTTTATTAAATTGAGCCTCCAGCGAGAGGATTATAGGGAGAAATACCGAGCCGGCTCGAGTTGCGTTGGCATAAATTTTAATGGGTGATAAAATTTACCTCGTTGAGCTAATTCGGTGAGAAAATTCAAAGAGATTTTGGGGAAAATAATCCAGGTGTGCATTAGGTACCTAGAAAAAGAAAAAAAGGGACTTGAAATGCAGGAATAAGCCTCCTTTTGTGGAATCCAGTGGGCTTTTAGCGGAGGGTAATCCTTTTAAGACAAGACTACTTCAAGGCGAGCTCCAACAGAAGAGGTTTTGTTTAATTTGAAATTGGGAATGCAAGGGAAGGAGGCAGGAGGGCTAATAAGAGCGTCATTATACGTGCTGCTGCCAAGTTGAGGAAGGGCAGAGACCATTAAAATGCCATTTCAGGAGTTAATTACACGGTGGGTCAAGTTGCTGCTGGCGGCCCGAGTTGTGGTTAATCCACGGGTATCGGGGGTGCGGAGGACGGTGCCTCCGTGCGCCTAAATCCTATCTCAAGAAACTTCGGGGTCCGAAACGCCCTCAGAAAGCTGCCAGCCTCCCTCGGCTTTGATCAGGAAATGTGCAAAAGCAATAAGGGAGGTGGAAAAAGCCAGGCGAAGGTTTTGGGGCCGGCACGCGTGCCATAAATAAAGCTGGAATTTGGTTAGTTAAACCTCGTCTGGAGCTCGCTTAATAATTCCTGAGCCTCTGCTACCGCTCCGACGTCGCCGGCTGTAATTTGTTTCAAGGTTAGGCTCTGCCTTGGTGCTTTATTAGCTTTCCAGTTTATGTTCTTCCACTCGTGCAGCTCCTCAAGTGGAACTACATCATGGGGCAGCTAAAAGGGAGCTCCTCGAAACGCGGGCGCTGCATTGGGATTCTTCGGGAGCGTCTCTGCTGCGAGCTCTGCATGAGGCAGATGCCGGGATTTGCTCGTCAATTGGTGGGATTGTGGTGGGGAGAGCAGATTAGGCTCCTTCGCCGCTGATGTGCTGCCTGGAGGAAGTGACATTTATGCTCTTGATCCTTCAGTGATTCTGCATGTCAAGAGCTGAGCCTTGAAATTCGTCAGCAGTGCTGTCTTACGAGCAGACAGGACTGAGTAAGAGGATTTCTACAGATAGAGGGGAAGGAAGCCAACTCCGGTGGCTGCTGCGGATCCTGAAGTACTCCAATTATTATTTTTTTTTATTATTTTTTCCTCTCCACATCTCCCCTGTAGGAAATCGGAGAGGGAAATCTCGCTGGGTCGCCCGCCGATGCATTTCTGAAGCTGAAACCCCCGAGCCCCGTTAGAATTCGGAGACCTCCCTTTGCTTAAGGTAAGCACGGAGCAGATCCCCTGCCTCGATCACCAAATTGGGGCTGAATTTGGGGGGGCTGCGACGGGCTGGAGCTGCCCAAATAACGCTCGTCCAGCTGCCAGCTGCGTTTCCAGGAGGTGCCAGCTGGAAAATCTCCTCTGCGGGGGCTTTTATCAGCCCCTCGTGGCCGGTAAGTGAGCTTGGGGTGAAAGATGCCTGGCTCGGGGGGCCGTGGGGAGCTGTGGTTTTGTTGCCAGGGGACGTGCCAGCGTGTGCAGGTAGCGCCAGGAGATCCTTCCAGGGGAAGATTTCTTCTGGAGGAGGCAGTGCGTGAGAGCAGGTCTGCGTGCCGTTAGCCTGGCTGCTCGGTTTTGCGTGAGAAAGCTGGTAATTGTTAATTAGGGTGCCGTGCAATTAGCTGCGCCGTGATCACCGGGTCTGTGGCGCGGGGGAGGCAGGGGTTTATCCTGTTGTGCCACGTGTGGGGAGGATTTAGGATGCCGGATAAAACACCGGCGTTAAACTGGAGTGTGGCTCTCCCTGACACTCTGATTTTCCAGAAGCAAAAGTTTTCCTCCTCGTGGTAAATGCAGTGATTTATTTCTCCTTGGTCTTCGACAGTTTCTCTGCTAGCCGTGGCTGCGCGCGGGTTTGGGAAATCTGATTGCCAAAGAGAGGAGCCCAAACTGGAGGAGGCTCGGAAAGCTTCCCAGGGCTTCCAGCATGCCTCCTGTGTCACAGCTGAAAGATAAAAGCCCTCTCGGAGCTGCTACACCAGAAAAGGGGGTTTCAAAGCATTTCAAGATGATTAAAGGAAACTTTAAACTTCTGCCTGCTAATTAATACATGCTGCTCTCGCGAGCTTAACCAGCGCTGGGTGAGTTCTGCTTTTCCGAGCCTTGCAGCTGGGTTCAGCCTGGGCTGTGCTCCCCGGGATCCTGCTGGGGTTTGAGCCCGGGGTGGGAGCACCCAGCCCGTGCTGGTGTGTGGGATCATCTGTCCTTTGGGGTGCGTGGTGCAGCGGGACGGTCTCGAGCCCGGAGTGCTTTAAATTCTCCGCTTGCTCCTAAACGAGCGGAAAGGAGCGTTTAGCAATGCAAATAGTCTGAAGCAGCAAATGAATTTCAGCCGGGCAGACAGGCTTGTGTGGAAATTAAGGCAGTGTTTGGGGGGAAAAAAAAAAAAAAAAAGCATCCATTTTGTGTTGCTGTGCTGTGCTTCTGTCTCTGTGCAGCTGGAGTGGAAAACAAACGCGCCGAGTCCCTTGCGGAGGCTTTATTGGTTGCTCAGAGCCTTCCCCCCCTTCTGTCAGCTCGTGAATTCTGCAAGTGTGCTCCTGAATTGTTTGACTTGTCAAACTCATCATCCTGCCCAGACTTTGTCAGGCTTAACTGATTGTAGAGTATGCTTTTTATTAACATCCAGGCAATAGAAGCTGAGCGAGTACTCCCATTGAGTTGGGGAGTGAAGTTTTGCTGCCAGGTTTTAAATATATGTTCTCTTAAACTTGCTTGGCAATCTGCTTATGTGAGCATCATGAGTCTTTATATTTGAGATGTGCTTTTTTTTTAGGATGAAAGTAGTCGAGGATCTGAATTGCGAGGGATAGATGAAATTAAGCAGCAGAAGCAGTGATGGCAATCTACAAAGCTTTAATGTGTTAATGCAGCCTCGGCATTATACATATTTAGAAGCAGGCTAGATTGAATCCTGGAGAAAACACCGAGGTATTCAGAGCCTCCCGTCTTGATCATGTTTTCCTGTAAGTGATGGATGCTATGAAACAGTGTTTTGAAGGAGATGCTAAAAATTATTTTGCTGCTGCTGGAACCGTATCGCATATTAATTGCCCCCAAGTTCGTCTTTTATTTTTAGAAAGATACTGGGGAGGGCGGGGGATACAGAAATGATGTTTGTAAGATCTCCTAGCCCCATGTAGACCTTATTTTGCTGTCATGAATTATTTAGTGTTTCAAGTCTGCTGTAGTGCTGTATTTAATATGTTTTAAATGACATTGAATCAGTTAATACGATGGAGGAGAAGATCTGGGCGGACTGATAATTAATCTGCCAGGGGGAACAGCAGAAGAGAAGCTGTTGACATAGACTGAACAGTTTATTTTATACAAACAAGGAGCATTTTAGCATCCACTAAAAGGATATTTTGATCGACCCGGCCGGAGCAGCTTCGTGGAGCCGGCGGCTCCGCTCCGGCACGGTGCCGTGACCCTGGCTGGAGCCTCTGGATGCACAGCAATAGAAAGTAATAATTTATAGGCTCTCAGTGGGGTTGTAAGTGAATAAAGAGTGAATGCATTGAATTTCTGGATGAAAAAAGAGTCCGTAGCATCCAGAAGAAAATAGCTCGGTATTGTAGACCTATTAATTATGTTCCAGTATCGAGCAGCTGTTGGACAGGAGCACCGGGAGGAAATTCTGTTCCTGGCAGTCAGGCGCGTGGATGCACGTGGGCACAACTTGGAAAGGAAACTTTTTACAATGCTGGTGGAAGTGCAGCTTCTGCCTGCACCTTTGCTCCTCTCCTCCTCTACCAGAGGCACCTGGGGCAGGAATCACAGAAGCACGGAGCTGGAAGGGACCCACCAGGATCACCGAGTCCAACTCCTGGCTCCGCACCGGACCACCCAAAAATGAGACTGTGTGTCTGAGAGCGTTGTGCAAATGCTCCTTGAGCTCCAGCAGCTCGGTGCTGTGGCTCTGGGTGCAAACCTTTCCTGCCTCGGAGCAGCTCCAGGTAAAACATGTCCTTCCAAATGCAGCAAGGACTTCCTAGATGACTTCTGCAGGCAGATGCCCTTCACTGAAGTCTTTTCTTCTTGATGGCCTCAGTTAATGTTTCCAGAGCTAGCTGTTAGATTGTTTTTTTCTGTAGTAGCTCTGTGACGGCCTCGTGCTCTGCTTGAGCTTTGGTGGCAACTGCTTGGCTGTAGTAATCAGGATGAAGTCCTCCAGGTTTGTTTGATTTATCACACATTTTAAATACCTGTATGTCTGTAGCACACCTGCTGAAGCTTAAAACCAGCTCAGTGAGATGGCGATGGCCTTTAGGTTATGGAGGAGATTTTGGCTTTCGTTTATTACTTCTGCCTTGTGTTAATTCCTGCCCCAGGAAGGATTTTCTTGTAAATTCAGTATTTCTCTTACGAATTCTCTATTGTGCTTTTATCTTGCTAGCTTGGCCCGTAGGATAATACACATCTGATGGACAGTGGCGTGATGTCAGGCACTTGCTGGCCTTTCCCTGCCCAGGTGGGCACGGTTACACGCTGCACCTCGAGTATTCTTTATACCTGGCCATCAGAAAAAGTTCTGCCACTGCAATCAACACTGCCAAGAGTAAAGTTGATTTTTTTAAATTTCTTTTCGGAGAAATGCAGCTGGCAGAAGAGGTAAAACCCCTCAGTAGCTCAGTGCCACTAATTACTGCCACTGTGAAACCTGCAATAAAACCTTTGGGCTGCCTGGTGCTCCAGGTTCATCAGCCCGTGGGCACCTCTGAGGCATCTCGGAGCTCTGTGAGCAGCATTTCTGTGGCAAGGGTTAGGTGTCATGGAACAAAAGGAGCTACGTGGAATAGCAAAAGGGGAAAATAAGTTTCATTTGTGTGCAGTGACCATCCTATCGGGGCCGATTCCCTGCTGCTCCCCTCCGGCAGCACCCAAGGGTGAGCGAGCAGTGCTTTTGTGCCCGGGACTTTTGGGCGCCTTCGCCTGGCTGTGAGGACCTTGGCACGTCCCCGGGTGCTGGTAACGGGGAAGGAGGGAGCTCATCCATCTGTCTGCTGGCCAAGTGCACATTAAAGTCGACAGGAGCGGCGGCCTGACTTCCTGGCACTCCGAGGAAATCCTCTTGACGGAGGGTATCTCAGCAATTCGTTGCGTTCGGAGGTTTCCATTAGTGCCAACTAATTACACAGGCCGCGTTGGGTTGGAGTCGCAATTACATTGACCGATGTACAGTAATTAGCTTTGATACATGTTTCCGTGTGTAGGAGACGTTTAATTGCTCGCTGGTTTTTGACGAAGATACTGCTGTTGTCTGTAATTGGGTTTCCCCTTTCTGCCAGTGCCCGTCTGGAGCTAGCAGCAGCTCCAGCAGGAAGACGCGGCCACCGCCGACTGCCTCAAGTCAGGGACATGGCATCAGCGTGCTGGCATCTTTGCTGATGGCATTCGGTACATCTTGAGAGCAAACACCTTGTCTTTGTTTCCATCTAACAACGTTAGGCCTTGAGCAGGTTTCCTGTAACGCAGCACTAGCTCCAGCCAAAACTGAAGTGGTTTCGGCTCAAACCCATTGGTCTGTGGCTCTGCTGCTTGGTTTTTATGTGGGCAGCCCCACGACACGTCTCCATATTAACAGATTTGGTCTGGATTCCCATGTTTTGCACAGCCAGTGTGCCCTCTGCCTCATGCCGTGCCCACGATGCCGCAGGGTGAGCAGCGGTGGCAGCTTTTGTGCCTTGCTCGAAGTCTTCCAGGCTCTGACCTTTCCAAAAAATCATCCTTGGTCCTAGGAAAGGGTCAACTCAAACCTGCTCCTTCCATTCCTAGTAAATACTTATAACACTCCCGTGCACGTCTGTATGCGCGGATTAGCGAGAGCTTATTGTTTTGCTTAAAATGTTTACTTTGAGAATTCCTCTTATTGAAATTTTTAGTAAAGCCGCTCGCACGCAAACGCGCTGAATGGCTTCAGCTCGTCTGTATGCAGCCTGTTCCCGCAGTGCATATCGCTGAATGCGTTCAGCATAAAAAGTATAATCAGCGGAACTATTGTTCAGGTCTAATTGCGAGCTGGATCGTTGCACGTTTGCAGATTTTTTTGGCAACGCCGTCGCCAGTTGCTCATTAAGAGAACACTTGGGCGAAGATTGTGCTGGCGGTGCTACATTTGTCAATGGCAATCTAGCATTAATAGTACAAACTTTTAAAAATAACCGATGCGACAATAAATCCCCGACAAATAGCAAATACTTACTAAGTAAGTGTTGTAAAGTTTCAGACAATGCTGTGAAGTGCTCTGCTAATAAACCATTTTTACAGTGGTGTGCTGGGCTGTGTTCGTGGGGTGATTTAACAGCCTTCATCTCCACAGCTCTTTTGCCTGCAGCAATGTTATATGGTCAGGATTAACGATTAGGTGTAGCATCGTTGTCAGTCTCAGCACATTTTTCTTAATTTATTTTCATTGGATTAATGGCCTCGTCGTGGGATAGGCATAACTTGTCTATAAAACAATCATTGTATTTGCGTATAGATGGATAAAGCTCCCCTCCCTCTGCGGCCGTTCTCCTTGCAGCTCCACGTGTCCAGCGTTACCACCTTGCACCTTGGCTAGCAGGGAACTGGGATAAACTGGTGTTAGGTTCACTGACTTCCACTGTGTCCATCTTCCCAAGCACCGATGTCTTCTGTTTTTTGGTAAGAGCAAGGCTTTGAGGCCAGCTCGGACTGTTTCCAAATACTCTCCTCTAGTTCTCCTCATTTTGGAGCTCAGTTCAACGTCTGAACCACAAAGACATTCATAAAAGCTCTAGGAGAGAACCTGTTGAGTGAATTTCCATTAAATGGAGATTTCCTGAAGCTTCCTGAATGCAGGTTTACCTAAAGTAAGCAGTTATACTTGTATTTTTGTTAAGGATACTTTTATTTTGGTAATCGTTCTTCCTCCAAAGAGGCAGAGCTGTTCAAATCTCCAAACACTTGCAATCTGTCTGCGAACTACCTGCAGAATAGGACTTGCAGGCTGTGTTTCTGTAACTTGTGGTGTTCCAGGAGGCAGCTAACAGTGCGAGTTGTTGCTGTGTGGTTCAAGGGTTGACATCTTTCCTCAAATCCGTGCAGCGAAAACATATTTGTGCTAAAATAAGAATTGGTAATAAGGGTGGGGTTTGTGTTTAGATGTGCAGTTCAGGAATTCCTGCTGCAAAATGTGCTCCCTGCTCCAACAATAAGAGGTCTTCTGTGGAGTCTAAAATCAAAGTATTTCAGATCAGAAGGCTTAATTCAGATTAAGCTTTAATTTCTGTCATTGTCTCTTCCTCCCTGCTTCCTCCCTCGTGACCTTGCGTTTTTCGTGGTGTAGAGCAGACTGGGTAGAGAGGAGAAAAGGTGAGGAAAGAGCTCGTGGCGTGACCCATTGCTTGTGCCTTTGTTTCGGGTATGTTCTGCTCAGCTTAAGCACTTGTTTTAACTTGTGGTTTTGCTGTGGGAGTGAATGAGAGAGTCACTGGGAGGCTGCAGAGAATATCCTCTGCGTGGGTTTTAGTTTCTGCCCCAGGGTCCTGGACAGCACTTCTTGCCATTGGAAAATGTGTGTTTTTGGAAAAGGAAAGCATTGCTTTAGTCGTATCTAATTTGCTGCAAGTTGTACTTGAAAGGTCAAGTGTGCTGGTCTGTAGCTAAGCACGTGAGTGTCCTTGGGACTGGGTTCATTTTCAGAATGACCGAGGAAGGCTTCAGGGTTTGTGGTTTCTTGCGTGTATATTTTTGCATATGCTGATTGCTTTGGAGACACTTTGAACTGAAGGAATTCTGAATTACATTGGACTTTCTTAATTTCTAAGCTTTTTCTTAAAGCTTCTTTAAGCTTGCTTTGCTTCTCCCCAGAATAGCAAACCTGATTGCATCCTTCCTGTTTATTCCTTCTTTCTTTGAAACCTTCCTCGCTGTTAAAGCTGCGGTAGCAATGCTGCCTACCTTTGCGGGGGAGAGGAAGAATTGCTCTTGTTGATGTTTCACAGCAGTTTATTTGAAATAGAAAAAAATCACCTCCCACGTCTGCAGAGCTGAAGTTGCTTTGGAAAAAACAAAAAACAGGTAAACCACAAAGCAATTTCTTCTAGCAACAGGAACAAACGCACAGAGTGGTGATGACTTAACCTGTTTTGGAAGAGAGAATACTTCTCTACCAGTTGTGACTCATTGTCCAAACGCACTGTGTGTTTATACAAATGCGTATTCATACATCATTTATTGACACGTAGCTGGTGCATGGTCCGTGAGGCTCAGTCTGAGTCATGATCAAACAGCACGCATCTACTGCAAGCCTTACCTTTCACCCGAGGCACTGGGGAGGCAGATGGAATTGGGGCCTTTTTGGAGAACAGCTGAATATGAGAAGTGCCTTTTTCTGGCTTGTCATGTTAATAATTATTTTTTCTTGAATGAACTACCATAAAATGTGACTGTGCTACAGGCTTGTAAGCATGTGCAATCCAGCAGTGAAACTGCGTTGCTCCTGGTATCTGTAGCAAAACTCCCATGGGTTAATTTGTGTAAAATAAGACACGAGAAGAGAGTAGGAGGGGAAAAAAGAAAAGTGGGGTGGGGAGGAGATACAGTGAGAAGTCAGGAACTGCCTGTGCGAGGCTGAAGATGTACATGTTGGCAGCCTGGGGTGCTCTGCTCCCATCTCCGCGTCTCGCTGGCATCCCACTGAATTTGGATTCACTCGAACAGCAAGTTGCAGGCCAATGTGGAATCCATGGTAAATGGAGCTGAAGAGTCAGAGGTTTAAAAAATAAAAATAAAAAATGCATGCTGATTTCCTTGAGGGTTTGTTCTGTAACACAGCTCTTAAACTTAGCTGCCTGCTTGCCTGGGAGAAAGGAGAGTGCGTCGCGCAGGGCCAAGCTGCTCCCAGGGAAGTGGTGTTCTTGGCTGGCAGAGCCGGTCATTTTCTCTTCTACTCCACCTTTTAAAAATAATGGATTCTAAAAAGCAGAGGAGATCGATGCCAGGTTCCAAGGCCTGCAGTGACTTTTGTGCCAGGTGCTAATAGCGGTGTGGCTGCAAGGGTTTGGATGAGCACAATCATAACGCAGAAGCATTACGTGCAAGTGGGTCTGACAGCCAGGTTGTGGGTTCAGCTGGTCTGGGACACTCAAGTTTTTCGGGAGGAGAGTTAAGAGAATTTGCTGACAGCAGCCGCTCGTGTGTTAAAATAGTTCAAAACCACAGTCAGTGCTGCAGGTATGGAACAACACCGTGGCTCTGACAGCCCCGTCCCACTTCTCTGTGTGAAAATCCAGCCGGGAGCATCACCAGAGGGCCTGCAGCTCAAGTTAATCCCATCAGACTACGAGCCCGGAGAGGAAATGGAAACCATCTCGTGCAGCCTCAGACAGAAATCAGTCTGTGCTCGTTAGGATCAAGGTTATTCCCTTTCCAATAATTTCCCTTGAGACCCATGAAGTCCCTGTTGCCAGTGTCTCTTGCTTAATGATGCAGCTAGACACGAGGGTCAGCTCCAGGGTTTTTTCATGGGACAGATCCCAAGCAGCAAATCGGGAAGATTTTGTTATCAAGAGCAGTAGGTTTGGGCTGCACCCTGTTGTGCAGGGTGCTTGCTCACTAGAGTTCAAAGAAATTTGAGTGCAACCTCTTAAATACCGAGTGTCTTGTTACGAGATTTTAACTTGGTGTATCACAACAGGAAGAGCAGCTAAAATCTATTTTGAGAAGCGGAGCCAAAGGTCTTTGGAGGCTCCCTCTGGATTAGCATTGACCATAAATACAAATTTGGAGCCGAGCATTGTCTCTTTGTAAACCCTCTCCTCTCCTGAATATAAGAAATTGCAGTCGGGGTGCCTTTGGTCCCCTGATTATTGAGGTGAAAGCGGGGAGGAACCTTGGTCATGGAGGCTGATGGACAACAAGCCTTGTAAACAGAGCTGCTGTGTACAGCCAGGATACCTATGTAAGTTTATAATTTCTGAGGTTTAAGAGCAGTTTTTATTGGGATGACTCAGCTGGTCCAGCACGCAGTATGGAGAGCAGTGGGGCAAGGGAGGGACCGTGGGGATGCTCCCGATCCCAAAGGGCAGGCCGGGGCCGTGCGTGCAGGCCGGGAGCTGCTCTCCCAGGTCACTTTGTCAAAAGCCTTCTCCTTCCACGTGAGAATTGTGCAAGCCGTGTCCTCTGGTGGGGGTGATGGCTTGGAGTGACTTCACCAGCCTGCGAGAAATCCTTCAGCGTGTGGAGGACCCCTCATGGAGGTCCTTTGGTGGATATTTTTGGTGTGCCAGGGCATCCGGGTGAAGTCAATTTTCCCTTTTTGGGAGGCTAAGACTTGCACTGTTTTCAGGATTGAGCTAAAACCTGTTGGCAAGGTGCAGAGAGTTGCTCTAGGGACATGGTGGCACTTGGGAACAGATTGCTCAGGCTGCCCTTTTACCTTTCTGCTTGTGAGTCTTCCCTGTTGGCTCCGTGAGCTGATTTCCTTCTGGGTGGGAGCATCCCATCTGTGAAGTGCTTTAGGGCACGCTTCTGCTGCTGATTTTACTTTTTTTTCTTTCTTTCTTTTTTTTTTTTTTTTTTTTTTTTTGCCAGAGTACAAAAAGCAACTTTACAAGCTCCTATTTGAAGCTGTTAGACAAACTGAATAGAGCCATTAGTGTAACATCTACCCTCCATTAGCTAAATGTTTCTAAATGTTGTAGGGCACGGTGAAATATTAATATTTTTTTCTTACTTCAGTCCAATTATTACCACTTTATTAGGGAATGACACTGGGAAAAGGGAGTTTCTGTAGGGGAGGCATGGACACGCTGCTATGCCGCCTCTCCTAAGGACAAACCACTTACACTTGCTGAAGTCCCATTAGACGGGGATGAAATTAAATCAACTGCTCCAGGAAATGAGACAAACGTTCCATTAAAAAAAAAGAAAAAAAGCCGTCCACTGTAACAACTGGTTTTGATCTCCACGCAGAGAAGCAGAGAGGGCTTGCAGAGACATTGGGTGGAGGAGACCTGGCCTTGAAGGGGCTCTCGCAGACAGCTTGGTCCCACTTCTGTCCCCTTACTTGTGCCCTAGTATTCAAACTTGCCCCATGAAAGGACTCTTACCACTCTTCTGCCCCAAAATTTCCATTCCCAGCAAGTATTTGGTGGCTGAGCGGCCTTGTTCCCTGGGGAAGCTCCCAGCACAGCCCTGCCTTCCCTCGCCCCAGTGCCGGGCCTGCTCTGTGCCTGCAGCCCCTTGCCCATTTTGCCAAAAATCGGCCTGCTGAAGTTTAATTTTGCAATGCTGTGTGACCCCTGGGCTCCTTTGTACCCAGTTACAGGCCTTCAGGTCGTGGATGAAATGTCTGTGGGTATGGGAAGCTCTGAGAAGATCAGGGCAGAACGCCTACAAAACGCGTAGTTATTTTTCCAGCAGGGATGAGTGTACAAAGGTCACAAAAATGAGGAATTTGAAACCGCAGAAGAATTCTAACGTTGATATTTCCTGCTGTCTGTACAAAAACGGGGCCGTTTGATTGCTCCAATTGGCGAAAACCCTTTAAAGCGAGGCGAGGCCTTCCGGCCCCAGCTGGGAGCAGCCCCAGGCCGGGTCTGCGATCCCCAAACACAAACCCTGAGGTTTTACGGTTTTATCTCACAAAGAAAAGCCTTCTTGATGGGTAGACTTAATATTCTAGCAACCCACGTGGAATTTGAAAGCTATAAATCCTGCCAAGCCCGCATTATGTTCTGGGTTGCATGTGGAAGTCTGCACTAATAATTGTAGGTGTGCACCCCAGCCCTGCTGGACGCACCGATGGGAGGAATCCCAGAAATGTGTGTGTGTGTTGGATGTTTAACAGTAATCACCTTCTGTATTAAAACCAGAAATAAGCAGTTTGCTGTCGTGGCTGTACAGGATGATTCGCAGCCGGAGCAGTTTGCTGTCGGGTAGCTTTCGGTGTGCTTTTATATCGTTTCTGATTTTATTCCGCCCTGCTTTTTCATCATCTCTTCTAAGGAGCTGGAGTAGAAAGGATTAAAAATAAATAAGTAAAAGGCTATCTCCGTCATATGCCTTATTACCTGCCTGTATGCAGCTGTGGGCTCTGTTCTAAAAACTGGAATTCAAGTTGCTGTAAAAACCAGCTCTGCCTTTGTTGTGGGCTTCAATAAAAATAGGATTTGTGCGTTATCTTGGTCTCCCTAGTATTCAGCCCTGCTGCCTCCTCTTAATCTCTGGCTTGCCAAATATGAAAAAATGTAGAAACGGAAGGTTTCCAAACACATTTGCCAGGGTTAATGCCAGAGTCTAAACATAAACTCTGCCGGGACAGGTTGTTTTTGGGAGCAGTGCTGGGTGGGAGGGGTGGGCTGGAAGAAGCCCAGAACTTCTTCCCGAAAGTGCTGCCTGGGGTCCCCAGCGTGTGGTACGTGTGCTTTGTCTTTTGAAAGTGGGATTTTGGGAACAGGGACCTGCTTGTGCTGCATTGCTTTGGCTCCTATCGGGTGCCTGTGCCTGCTCGTGCTGGGTTGTGTGGCTGGCTCGTTTCTATGTGAAAACTGGGAAAGTAGCAGTGAAAGTGATTGTAATCCCAGCTTCTAAGGCTTCCCGGGAAAATCTCTTTAATGAAGTTTGTCTGTGGCATTGCTTGTTGTTGTGCAGTTCGTTTGCTCTGGAAGTACTTGGTGAAGCAGCAAAATTTTGCCGAAACCTTTAATTCAGCAATTGGGTGACTGCCACCAGTGAGCGACTCCTTCCTGAAGAACCATCTGCACACAGCATCAGGGTTTGCTGAGCAATAAAAATGAGGCACTTCTAGGCAGTTTCTTTGACTTAGAGCGAATTTTATTTATCTGCTGTAAGCTCTGTTGCTTCCTTAACCTCTGCTTTTTGCGTAGTGAAAGAAGGAAGAGGCAATCTGCCTGCATAATATATAAGAACATGACTGAGTGGTTTGTGCCGATAACGAGCCACAAACTCAGCGAAGCAGCAGGGTTTTGGGCTTGGCAGGTGCTGAAGTCTCCAGGAATGCACTTTGGGGTGGCACAAGGGGGCTGCCAGCACCTTTGCTCCCTGAAACAGGTTCTGGCCATGCTGTGCTTTGCAGACCCGGTGTGGCTGTGCTCGCTGGGAGGTGAGATCCCCTGCAGAAGCTGCACGAGGCTTGCTGGTGATTACCAAGCAAAACTGTGCTCTGCTGAGGGTGTTGGACGGAGCCTTCAAGGTTCATCTGCTTGATATGAACCTCGTGTGATTTCTAGGGTCAGCTGTGCATCCTCCAAAGCATCGCGCTCGCTCCTTTTTAAATGGTGGCAGTGTTCGAGCTAGAAAGGCTCTTCTATTTTTACTTGAAGGCTGCATGCAAGCAGGCTTGCCAAATACATGCCAGATGTCTGAGCTGTACTTTGGAGCGCGCTTTGTATGGGATTCTTGTAGGCATTGTCATGAATTGGCAGCAGGAGCGCCGGCATCGCTGCTCTGTGGCTCTCTTGTTGTCGGTGGAGCGCCGTGGGGAAGGAAAACATGGGGCCGTAGTTCCTGCTGAACCCCGCTGCCTGTCGGGCTTGGAATGGCTGGGAGAAAGCTATCATGTATTGAATCATCGGGGTTTTCTAGCCGAAGCTATAAGGGGATCCTGGTAGGAAGGAGTGGAAAGCACGAAGCAACTTGGGGCTTCCTGGTGGCAAGAAGGGTCCCCAGGGCTCTGGCAGGAGCTTGGCACAGGGGCGGCAGGCTTTCCTTGCCTGTTGGTGTTCAAGGTCTGTCAGAACAGAACGTGTGAGCGCAGTTTTCTGCAGAGAAGGAGGAAATCTGGGCTGCTGTGGTTGCTCGGAGCTTAGGGCCATGATTTCCCAGCTCCCAGGAAGGTGCAGGAGGGAGCCTGGCTGGGCTCTGTGCCGGGGGCTGCGTCGTGCAACGGGGCGAAGGAACCGAGCGGCTCGCCGTGGCTGCTAACACGTGTGGAACTGCGTGAGACAGCCCCAAACGTCTCTGATAAGCCAGGAAAATGTGAAGTGGTAGTGAAAAATCTCATTTTGGTCCGAAGTTATGTATTTTTCCATTAACGTACAAGGGAAACACATCTGCTGATGGAAGCAGCAGCGGCGATGCTCTCCAGCAGCAGCCTGGCGGCTCTTTGGGTCTGTCAGAGAGCGACATTTCTGATGAGAAGTGTTGCCCTCACTCCTCAAAAATGAGGAAAACAAAGCTTCAGGCTCGTGTTTTAGTTTGCTCAGTGAGTGTTTTCAGTAGAGACAGGTAAACAAGCGAGAGATGTGGATGGCTTCCCCAGCCACAGCGGGGCAGCCACGCGTGACGTGCAGAGCTTGTCCTGAAGCAGGCGATGCCAGGCCCAAGGGAGCCGTGGCTTTTGTGTTTTGGTAAAGCTGCATCACTAAGCAAGGGGTTTTGCTATTTTTTAAGCATTGCTGTATTTCTGAGTATTGCTCTAAGCTCTCGACATGCTAAGAAGTATAACCTGGTGATGCGTGGCCGGGAGCTTTCTCCCGTGTCGTATTCTGCACACCTTAAATACGATTTTTCAGTACAGTTCCCGAATCTGGCCTAGAATTATGTTGGAAGTCCTGTATTTGTGGCTTGAAATGCAAGCTTTTTTCCTCTCAAAGACCAGTAATTTCAAGGATAGTAATGGTAAGTTTTCTGCCTGTTCATAACCCACATTAAAGTCACTTTTCAGTGGTAGACCTTAGGGGAAGTTGGTTTAAACGTTGTGTTTCAGATTAGCTCTTACTGCAGATAATAAAAATGGCTATAAAAACGGTAGTCTCGACCCTGCTGATGTTCAGTGATCCTTATTTTTGTAATAAATTCCCTTTCTGGCCTCCCTCCCTGCTTTCTCCAGGTGCGTGTGGTTTGCTATCGTGCCATCAGAAGGGGAGCAGGAGCAGGAACCTGGGCCCTTTTGTCTTAGCAGCCTTAAAGACGTACGTGCGGAGTGCTGAGCTGCAGGGAGGATTTTTGGAGTAGCTGTGTTCTGACTTCTTAGAGCTAAATAGACCTTGACTTAGCGGTTTATCCCCTCTCCAGCGGCACAATCAAAATTTAAATTACTGCTGGGGTACTGGATCGGTCCTTGCATTAAAGGAATTTGGCCTGACATCCTCGCTGTCGGGAAATGAGGTTACGGGGTTCTGCCCTCCAGCAGAGCTGGGATCTCAGCCACGAGCTTCCCCTTGCACTGGGTGGCTGTGGGGCGGTGGTGATGCTCAGATGTTAGAGACTGTGGCTACAAAACACTAAAAAAACCTCTTTATACATTCACACTTTTTCATAATAATGCTGCCTAACAGAGAGCTCGCACATGGGTGATGTGCTGCGAGGATGGCAGCTGTTAAACGTTCTGTGCCACGCCGCTTCCAAGCAGCGCTTAAAATAACTTCTGGACAAAAATCACTTTTGTGCTCAGATGCTTTTATTTTGGGAAAGGCAAACAGTTGCAGTGAGCGCCGCGCTGCTGCTCGGTGACAGCAGCCACCAGCACTTCCATGGCACGGACGTGAGAAGCGCTGCGGGAGCCGGACGGGGTTTTAAGGGCATTTAAAATTTTGTTGCTCTACGTCTTCAGGATGCAACGTGTCTCTGTCACACGAAGGCGGTAACAAATAGGAGCTGACAGGGTAATGTGAGGGTTGCCAGCGGTGGTGATTAAATGTGACCGGTGTTGAGGCGGCGGGACGGGAGCGATGGCTGCGCTGGAGAAGCCGGCGGCAGAGATACCGCGGAGGCTGGGCTCGGGGACGAAACCTGTGCTAATCAAGCCAGGCTTTGTGCTCAGGTAAAAACACGTGGCTTATCGATGTAAATAGCTGGTGGAATTACACCCCTGTGAACCCTCTGTGCTACTCTTGGGGTGCTTGCAGCTGTGGGTTGAAGCAGGCTGCAGGCGTGGGGTGCGAGCGGGGTGCTGCTGCGTGGCCGGGGGCTGCAGCATCGCCCCTGGGGCAGAGCAAAGGGTGAGGAGGGATGTGTGGAGTCTGCTTTTCTCTGCTGGAGGGCTGCGGGATGGAGCGGGTGCTGTCCCCGTGTTACCTGGGATGTTAACCCAGCGGTTACTGGGGTTAACTTCACGGGCATCCCGCTCATCGCATCTCACCAAGCAGAGCTGCGAGGGAAAAGGTGCGAGCAAGGGGCTTCACCTCCTTGTTTTGGAGCTGGGCTTTTGTGTCATGAAGATGAATGGTCGGAATGATGTATTTTACGTGGAAGGGAGAAGCCAGGGATGTGCTGGGGAGGACAGAAAAGAGCAGCTGCGAACCCCTGTGCCCACGGTGCGGTCGGCACGCATACCCCTGCTAGCTCCTGTGAATTCAGCACAGCAGTCGCAGCACCTTTCCCTGCAGGTCCCAGGCTCTTTGCAGAGCAAACAGCTCGGATACTGCTTAAAAGTCACAGGGGCTGTTGGTGGGAGCTCCCCAGGCACCAGCTCCATCCCCAAAATAAGCGTGCTGAGCACTGCTTCCTCCCCGCCAGCATCCCCTTGGTGCTGTGATCGGCTTCCAGGAGGGCACAGCTAACGGGGCGGACACATGCTGGGACTTTCTGGGAAGTGGTTTGAGCTGGGTTTGGTAGCAGCAGCATCCAGGACGAGTGTCTGCAGCAGGCACAGCCACGTAAGGGGCTCACTTCTGGCAAGGAGGGAGCCCAGCTCCCTGCCACGGCACCAGCAGCTCCTCCGAGAGCCCCATCCCTTGGTGCTGCTGCCTCGAGACTCGTTAGGGCATTGCTGCGTTGCTTCCAGAGCCTAAATGTAAGGAGACTGATGGAATGGTTTTGTCTTCCGCTTCGTTAATCTGTGTAGTAACACTGTAATACGTGATAGCTTGGAAGGAGGCATCGTAATGCCTCTGTGAGCAGCAGCTAGATTTCAGAGTTATTGTTTGTGCCGTTAGTGAGGGGTTTAATAGCTTAATCCATCTGCAAAGCGAGGAGATTTATTGGACTGTACAATGAATGGGCTCGTAATTACAGCAGCAGTCCTACGAACTGGTCGTCCGGGTAAGGCAGAGAAGTATGGGAAGCACAAGTAACTTCATTAAAGTTCTGTAGCGGTACCCGGTACAAAATTTACTGAAATCAGAAAAAAAAAAAAAAACCAACACCTTGTTGGTCCTTCCTGAGCAGTGGGACCGGGGCACACAGACCCCGATAAGCTCCTGGCCTGCACTGAGCCAAGTGGCTGCCTGCCCAGCGTCATTGGCACTTATTTATTTATTTTATGAGTAGCTGAGATTGCAATTACGCTCCGAGCCGTAGTAGATTTTCTTTTTAATTAGTGCAGCCTGATAAATACTTTACAAAGCATGCAGTATATTCCGGGCGTAAGAAGGAAGACCGATGCTCGCTCTATAGGACAAGAAACATAAATAGATTTTTGTCGCTTTGGGATTTTCCTGCAGTTAGCTGTTATACATGGCAGGAGGGGAAACTGGAAATAAATTTCTGGATGAAGTTTCTTCCCTGTATTTTAGATCCTTTCTGTCCAGCAACCCACAGATGGAGAGCTGGAAGCAGCGAGGATTAGGCAGTAAATCTGCACTAAAGAGCCGCGGCAGAGGCTGGTAATCTGTGCTCAATTATGGCAGATCCGTTCATTTGTTTGTACACTGCTGCAATTTCCTCGTGCTTAAGGAAGAAAGAAGCCACCCTGACAGCACACCCTGTATTAAAATACCGGCTGAATGCGGGCTCTGTACAAATCAAGCACACACAAAAGGTTAGAAACAAGGCTTGGCTGTTCAGACCAGTTGGCCAGGTCCTGATAAATTCTTGTGTTGTCAGAATATTTCCAGTGGTTGTCCCCGGTGCGTGGCATTGTGCAAAATGCCCCAGCGTGGGGCAACAGGTATGGGTTTTAGGCAGGGCATCGAGGAGCCAGCACGGGCAGGTTTCAGACGCAGGCGAAACGCATTTGGGAAGCACGGAGCTGTCAGAAAGCTTCAATAATCCGTAAATGTCTCATTTTAAGGCATAAGTAAGCTTTGGCAAAGGATGAGAAGTTTTGATATTAAATTATCCAAAAGATTTAATTTTCCGCAGTTATTAAAAACAAGCCCTGAGTTCTTTTTTTTTTTATCCTTTCCGTTACAAAACATTGGGCTAGTCTAATGACTGGACCGAATAGCGTTTTGCTGCGTGTAATGAATGGGAAATGGGGGGAAAATTCTGCCTGAGGTTTGCGTGTAGCCGAGGATAACTTTTAGATCAGGCTATTACTGACGTTCCAGTGTCTCTTCTTTAAATATTGGGTTAAACCTATCTCAGATTGGCAGTCGCCGCTCGGGTTTTTTTTTCTCCCTGCGCTAAATGGCTTAGCCCGGCGTAGAGGCTTCAAAGTAAATAGGTAGCTTATCGCTATTCAGCAGAAATCCCTGGTCTTAAGTAAAAATACTGTCCGTCTTCCTGCCGAGCAAACACAGAGCCCGTGCGCTCGGCTGCTCTGAGACCTCCCGGGTCTCAGCGGGCGGCTGTGTGCCGGTTACTGGTGAAGCGCACCGAAGGTAAGGTGGGAAGGTAAGGAAGGGTGCTTTTGGGGGTGTTTTTTTTAATTTTGGGTGACTTGTTCAGGAAGGCACATGTTGTTTTGAGGGCTGGAGGTGCTGGGATTGCACCCAGATGGGTGCCAGGCTCACATGGGTTGGCATCGGAGCATGTGCGGCACCATCCTGCCCGGGCACCCAGCCTGCCCGCAGCTGGCCCTGCCTCCCTGCAGGAAAAGGGATTTTGCATTTTATTCTTGCATCAGGGCAGTGGAAAGGCAAGCTTTAATAATAATAATAAGTCAATTATTTTATCTCTTGTTTCGAAAGTGCGATATGGGAATTGGCACGGGCGCTGCGTCCCGCTGAGCACGGCTCGCTGCAAAGGGAGCTGCGTGGGGTGGGAGCACAGAACAAGAGAAGGAACCTCTTAAAGGCGTTGGGAAGGGCTGGTCCTTCAATGGGCATGAGTTACCTGGCAGTGGGGTTGGTGTTTTTACTTTCCAGGGGGCCGTGGCTTTGCTCCACAGGGCTGCAGGGAGCAGTTGTCACCAGCCCACGGTGCCCAGCGCCGTTCCGAACTCATAAGAAGGATTAACCAGAACGATCCCTTGAAGGAAACTGGGAGTTCTTGCAGAAACTCATTTTCTCATTTTAGTGCCAGTTTTCTTTTTCTGGTTCCAGATTCGTTTTTCTGTTTGCTTCCCTTCTTCCAGGGATGCTCACGCCCATACAAAGGCTTGTCCTGTTCACCGGGTGCTTTGTAGAGAGTGCGGTGACGGGGGAGGAAAGGCAGCTGAGTTCCTGGGCTGGACATTCTGTGCTGTCATCTTGGGATTTTCAAACAGAAAGAGTCCTCTTACCGGTTTTGACAGTAAATGCAATAGTTGTTACGTTTGCATTAAAAGATCCTGCCTTTTGTTTAAAGGACAATTTGGTGTTGATAGTACAGACTTCCAAAAAAAAAAACACAAACCCTCGAGGAAGGAATGAAATGCCGGTGAATAGCTAAGTTCATGAGAGGCTCTGACATTCAGTTAGAATTAGGTTTGGCTGAAGATCTTCGATAGGTGCAGGCACAGCGTGCGTAGAAATAGCAGTATGGAAAAGTGGGGAGCGTTTGGGAAACATCGCATCAATCCCTGAACGGGCTGCGATGGAAAACTTCGGGGGAGGATGTGATGTGGCATCTGCTGTAACTCTGTTTTCGGATTAACACTCCTGTGTAACTCCCACTGAGCTTAAAAAAAAAACAACACTGGACCGGTTTATTGAAATAGTTTTCTTTTAATGGTTCCTGGAAAACCAAAGAAATGCTAAGTGTCACGGGAGCTCTCCAGCTGGTTCCCGGACCCGGGAGCGAAGTGCAGAAGTGCAGCAGGAGGCTCCTCAGCTGCTGCGGGTGGTGATCAAAGGGAAACGGTCACGTCAGCACTCAGGGAAAAGAGTAAGTGCAAAAACTAGTGTTAGCCATCAAGGAATGAGTGTACACACGGCCAGCGGCTGTCACGGAGGTGTCCCCAGATGTGTCCCCACTTCCCGGGAAGTCTGGCAATTCTGTATGCATTTATACATTGGCTACAAATATCTAAATAAATGTGTGTGTATATACATTCATTTCCCCTTGAACACACGGAAATCTGACAATGATTTGGGCTTCAGAGAAATTCCTACTTTGAATATATTCAACCCAGTTCTGCAGTTCAAAAAGCCGTCGTACAAAGAGGCTTCTTAATAAATATTGCAGCAAATAAGTTGCTTTTCTTTAAGAAACGCGTTCCGGAGCTGAAGCTGTCACTCTGATACGCAGCAGGGACTGCTGGTTCCTGCCTCACAGCGTGGAGCACCAAGGTTTGTCCTTTTTCCAGGCATGAGTAAGAAAGCAGCGGTGGCAAGGCTTTATATTTATGTAGCTCTGTTGTTCTTTATGCTAAAAATGATGTTTCTGAGGCCTTGACACCTCACTGGAGCTGGCAAAAATACGCATCTCTAAATGCATCCCTTCTGGGGGCCGCAAACCCGTTCGCTCTGTAAGAAATGTTATTTTCCTGCATTTTAATTAGTTTAATGATGGCATGTAGAGCAAGTGCAGAAGCAGAGGAAAACAAAGCCAGCAGTAATTTGTAGATTGCTTGGGTGCTTCTTCCAGGAGGAGCGTGAGCCCTGTGGCTGCGCCTTACAGCAACCCACGGGGTCCTGCCGGCAGCTCCTGTTGCCCCCAGTCGTAATTCAGCAGAGGAATTGGAGGAGTTTTTGCCTGGACTGAAGCATTTGCACTTCAAAAGTCGTGGTCCCAGCGTTTCTGGGGGATAGGGACCGACTGGTGAACAGCCCATGCCTCGAGGTTCGGGCCGGGGGTGTTAGGGGGCGCAGCCTCAGCCCTTATGTGGTCCAGCAAAAAGGGGAGGAAACAAACCTGGGTCTCACGGATTTGTTATTTCATACCTTGAAATACTTTTCCATCTCTCATTCCTTAAATCTTTTAAGTATTACGTGATGAAATACTTTTTCATGAGAGTAGCGAGGGAATAAAGCAATTTAACAGAGTCCCTTTGCAGGTTTAAATTACCTCTTTCTGCTGTGGAAATCCTGAATTCTTTCTTCTCCCGTTGAATAAAAAAAATCCATCTACCCATTTAACATGCAATAAACCTCCCTCCTGCACTGATAGTTCTAGATTTTTCGGTGACTGGTGAGATTTAACGCAATGGATCTCTGCAAATACTCCACTTTGCTATCCGAACCCTCCTTAGTTTGTTTTTAGTTGATAAAAGCCAAATATTTCAGCAGCCTCACCACGGAGCCCCGGATGTGGCTGGGCTCCTGCCCTGGGGCCAGGCTGTGGCACCCCATCAGTAGGGGTAGGAAGGGTGCCTCCATCCCTCCTGCTCTTTTTAGGGTGGGAAATTGCATCTCTGCTTTCCAAGCACAACCCAAATGAAATTAGAGCTGATCGTAACGGCGCACCCAGGCACGGCTTTAAAAACACGGGGTAATGGGAGCATCAAAACTGTGGTGGTGGTGTTCCCCCTTCCCTCTCGCTGTCCCCCGGTGATGCAGATGGTTTAATTAATTTGGAGTTTTATAGGTAGGGGTGAAGTGTGTCAGAAATGTTATTCCCTGTTTAAAAGTGAATTATCCCCGTGTGTAAAAAGAGCAGAGCGTATTTGTTGGGGTCATCCTGAAAGCATCATCACTAAAAATTATCTGCTGATGCAGAAAATTGGATTTATTCTTATGCTAGCATTTCCATAAAAATACAATTAGATATAAATTTATGTTCTCTAAAAGCTTGCAGTAAACTGGGCTTTCAGAAAATAAGACACTTATCTTTTAAAGTCCAGTTTTAAATGACCAGATGGTGCTTACGGTGTGGAAGCATAAAACTGGTGCGAGATAATTGTTTCCAGTTACAAATAAAAAAGGTGGGGGGGCAATTTGAGGTGAAACTGCTCTTCCTCGTGTGTGGTGAACTTGTGTGGGTGTCTGTCGGCTGGACTGGGACGGGTTCTGGAGCCCCTCGATTAACAGAATGGCTCCAGGGGGACTTGTGCTGCAGGAGCTCGGTGGGTTTTGGTTCCCCTCTTTGGTTCTGGCTCTGATATGGGAAGCCCAGATGCATCTTAAGATAGGCTTTGGCGCTGATAAAAGCTCAGGGCTATGATACAAAAATCACTCAAACTTGTGGGTTTTGTCTTCGTGCTGCTCAGCCTTGCTCCTTGCTGGGGTGTGACAGCGGTGTTGGGGCACACCGCATGCAGCAGAAGATCCATCTCGCAGGGAAAAATAAAGCACAGAGACTTCTTGTGGCTTCTGCCTTCTGCTCGAGGAGCAAGCACGGTGAGTCCCCAGCATGTCTGAGGAAGTCTGTCTGTCTGTGGGACAGCCTCGGGCTGTCCTCAGCCTCTGCAGGGACTGCAGGAGCCCAGAGCACCGTAGATGCCGGGTGCCAGCACCGTGCTCCTCGCCACGCACCGTGCTGTTTTGGAACTGCATCTGAGGTGCGTATCGATCCGGCACTGAGTCTCATCTCCGAGGCTGTTTATAGCTTGCTGTTGTGCTTTTAAGAAATAATAAAGAGGGAAAACACACATCCCTTTTCACGTCAGCGATTGCGGCTGGTTTTGATTTAGGTTGTGCTTGTAGGGCTGCTCTGCTGGCAGCCCTCTCGCTGTGCTGGAGGTGGTGGCTTTCTGCTGAGGGCCTGTCCTCCTCCTGTGCTGGAGAGGATCTGCTCACCGATCCCCAGGGGATTTCTCAGCCTCTCACAGCGTGCCATGCTGCTGTGTTGTCACAGCCCGGGGTGAATCGTTGCTCGGTACGATTGTCTGGAGAAAGAATGAAGGGGAGAGCTGGAAAAAAAAATGCTCTTTCAGGTGTCTCTACCTGTCCCCTTCTCACAAAATACTGTCATGGGGTGCACCTGGCAGCACCTTACACTGAAGCAAGGCTCTGCTGGTGCTTTATTCGATGCTAAATTAGGAGGAGCTGTTGATTCCCTTGAGGGTAGAGAGGCCCTACAGGGAGATGGTGATGGCTCAGACCATGGGGCGATCACCAGCTGTGTGAAACTTAGCAGGAACAAAGGCTGGATCACAATGCCAGGGGATGTAGAAAGAGTAGGATGTGCCCAGAGGAGGGCAACAGATGGTGAAAAGTCAGAGGGTGAGGTGTATGAGGAGCGTCTGAGGACCAAGCCAGAGGTGGCTCCATGTTGTGGTTTGCTCTGCTCAGAGCAGGCCGAGGGGAGGCCTCATGGCGGCCTGCAGCTCCCTCAGGGGGAGCAGAGGGGCAGGCGCTGAGCTCTGACCCTTGGGGACAGCAACAGGACCCGAGGGGATGGTGTGGAGGTGGTGGAGTCCCCGTCCCTGGAGGTATTGAAGAGATATGTGGTTGTGGAGCCACATAAGATGGCTCCACAACCACATATCTCTTCATAGAGGTAGCTACAAAGGGAAATGGTTTAATGATGGGGTTCTTCTGTAGGTCATGTTGATAGTTGGCCATGCTGACCTTGCAGCTCTTTGCCATCCTCAGTGATTCTGTGAACAGTTCTGCTGTCAGGCCTGCTCAGCACCATCTCCTAACCCCGTTTTCCGTTTATTTTGCAGGTATGGTGTGAATATGCGTTGCCTGGCAGCTCGGGTCAACTACAAGACTCTGATCATCATCTGCGCCCTCTTCACGCTGGTGACGGTGCTGCTGTGGAACCGATGCTCCTCGGACCGGGCCGGCCCTTTCCCCCGCAGCCCCGGCAGCCTCGAGCGCCGCGGGGCCGCCGCCAGCAGCAAGGGGCCCGCACGCGACGGGGGCCGGCAGAGCGAGGAGGCTTCGCCCCAGGAGCAGCAGAAGGCTCCCCCCGTCGTGGGAGGCTTCAACAAAGCCCCGGGGCCGAAGTATGAGGAGATTGACTGTCTGATCAACGACGAGCACACCATCAAAGGGAGGAGGGAAGGCAGCGAGGTCTTCCTGCCGTTCAGCTGGGTAGAGAAATACTTTGAGGTTTATGGGAAAATTGCTCAGTACGATGGTTATGACAGGTTTGAATTCTCTCATAGCTACTCCAAAGTATACACACAAAGAGCACCTTACCACCCGGACGGGGTCTTTATGTCCTTCGAGGGCTACAACGTAGAGGTTCGAGACAGAGTGAAGTGCATAAGTGGTGTTGAAGGTTTGTGTTCAGCATTTTTTTTTTTATAGTTGAAATGCTTCTTAAATTTACTGTTGTTATTTGAGGTGCACAGGGATCGTAATTTTGTCATGGTGGTCCAGATAAAAATCCCTTTACTCAGAGAAGTCTTGTGGAACTCGTCGTACCGAGTTTTGGGATTTCACCAGCTTCCTTCGTGCCTCGCTGGTGTTACCGCAGCCATCTCCTGAGGGCCAGGACACTTCTCTTGCAGCGCTGCTGTCAGGTGTTGGCATGGTCATCGACGCTTGCAGCATCTGTCAGGGAGCCAGAAGTATTTTTCAGACAAGCAAACAAAACCAAAAAAACCCACATGCCTGGCCCTGGTTTCTGCGGAGACTCCCCCTTCCCTGCGGACACGGGTGCAGCAGCAGGGCTGATGCTCACTGAGCCAAACGGCACCAGCGGCAGCTGTGACACCGCCCGGCTGCTCCACATTCGGCTTTTGTCTTTGTGCTCATGGTGCTTTAACAACATCCACACTCCCTGTGTGGCCAGGGCGGTGCTCCAATTATACTGGTCAGACCATCCGCCCGCTGTGGGCTGCTCCGGAAAAGCCACCGATGTTTTGCTCAGCGTGGGATTAGCTCTGTCAAAGCCTGGCCTTGTGCAAGCTCTGAGTAATCAGGGTATGGGCGCTGGGAAAGGCTGAGCTACCCTGAGCGATGCCAGGAGGTTTCGAAGAACTGCCTGTGGGCTTGAAAGGCTCTTAGAGCCTCCTCTTCTAAGTCCTCACATCAAATTAAAGCACCTCTCCAGTTCGTGCTTTCGCTAAACTGCGCCGTCAGTAATTAGTAGGCAAGGTCTCCCCGTGTCTTGGCAAAGATTTAATCGCAGGAAATGCTTGTTGGGTTTCAAATTAAAAAATTAATGACTTAAAAAAAAACTATTATAGAATGTGATACTGTGACCCCTTGTAAATTGAAGACCAGGTTTCGCTTAAGGACTAAAACACATTAATTTTCACGCATCGCAGTGATTGGTGTTGCTCTGCTGTGTTGATGTGAGCTCTTCCCCTGGTATGGTCACTGCAGAGAGCTGCCATGTCGAGCAATTAATTTGTCTGTGAGGAGTTCACGCAAACAAACGCACGGGGCATGCCAGTCTTTTTTAAGGTTTCTTTGTTTTCTTAGCTTGGGCATCACCCAAACGCGTGTTTCTCATTCAGCATTCTTTATCTGAATTTCAAATCCATTTTGGAGAAAGGAAGCTCGCAAACTTTTCGGTAGATGTTATGTAATGTGACAATTAAATTAGGCTATTAAAAGGGATGATTTCTTAGTTTGAACTCTGAATCTTACCTACACTTGTTTTAAAGAGCCTCACCACAGTATTTTTCAGCATTTCTGTTACTACTATTTTGGTGTCAGCAGAGAGGGAGAACGCCATCACAGCTCTTTTCCCATGTTCCTGTATTAAAGGCAGGGTTTGAAGGAATTGCTCTGAAAGTGGTCATACAAAAGAGGGAAAGGAAGGTGCTGAGGGCACTGTGAGAGCAGGACGAGCCTGCTCTGAGCAGGGACTTCCCCATGCTTTGTTACCAAAGGTGCAAACTCACCCTGGTAGCTACACCCTGGTGTGAGTGTTGTTCTGCTCAGGTTTGGCCTGCGAGAGGCTGAGGAGAGGGGTTTGCCTTGCTTATTGCTGGGGTAATTGCTGGCTAAATACACCTTGGGGATATAGATAGTAGCTACGGGTGCTTGTTTTGTTGCTGGAGGGTAGGACGTAGGTCTGGAAGCACCGCCGGTTTTTGTACGAAATGCATTGCTTCAGTGAAAAACCTAAATCCGGTAAGAACTAATTCCGAGGCAGCGGATCCTGCAGCCTCTTGCCTGGCCAAATGTGCACGCCGGGGACCGCGAGGCTCAGCGCTTTGCTGCTCTCTTTGCTTAAGCCTCGAGAAACAAGCGGGGCTAACGCTGGCCAATTTGCTTAGTCATTTGTAAGCCTCGCATTTTTGTAGCATGTGATTTAAGAGCTGTCACCGTGAAATGTGGTGCCAGAGCCTGGCTTTTGTGAAGGCAGGAGAGTTATTGGCATCCAGCAAATAGGTTGGAGAAATAGTTGGGTGTTGTAGAGAAGGAGATTTAATATTAAAACATTTTCGCAGGTAGTTTTAGGCTCTTGCCTTGCATCGTTCCAGCCCCAGAAATCCTCATATTGTGGCGTGATAAAAGCCTCGTGTTATGTTTTCACCTTCTCTCTTTTTGCAAGGTTAATGTGTTGTTATGTCCTATGACCTGGAGAATTTAATCTTGTCATCTTGTATAAATTTCAAGTAAAGCTCTTACGGCAGATTTCTTTTTTTGCATCTTTCAGTCTCAGTGAATGCACTCTTTAACTGAAAATGCTTAACGTTAATGAGCGAGCTGGCTTTCAGGAGTTGAGATAATACACGATATTTAAATGTTTCCCGTGATGGTTTTCTCTTCAGGCAGCACTCAGCCATCACATCTCCATCAGTAATATTTATTAGGAACGCGAAGCACAGAAATATGTATGAAAAACCTATCTTTTTCCATTGAGTTTAAGAAGTATTTTCGTTGCACCAGGTTTCAGGCAAAATTAGTTTCTGAGCTTGACATTGCCAAAGGGGAAAATGGTGCAAATGCCAACTTGCTTGTTTTCATCTTCCTTTTGTGCCTGCAAAGGCTTACAGTGCTAGATGTGCTGGGTTTCCTGCAAGAGGGTCGCGGTGATGGATTCCCACTTTGGGTTGATATGCTGAGGTTAGGTATTTGTTCCCAAAAAAACTCAAGACTTCGGGAGAGACCTAGGGAACGGGTAATTGGAGCAGTTTGTGGGTGCTGCTACGCTGCTCTCTGAGCATCAAGCAGCTCTATCCGAAATGTAGGCAGAGCTCACACACTTAATTTGAGAAGATTGATGCGGCGTTAAAGGGATTGCGCTGTACGTAACGTCATCTGGAGATTTAGTGGTCCCCAGGGTAGGGGGAAAAAATCTATTAGGGCTTTTTAAATGTATTTTAAAATAAGTATGATGCTTCAGTAAACAATTAAATGAGAATGCATGGAAGGCCACGATAAGGACTTCTCTGCCATTCCCCTCTGCTCAGTTCTGGCTGGTCACGGATGCCAGTGTAAATGGGAGTAATTCGTTCCTGGAGATGGACTTTCCGTGAGCCTAAATCACAGTGCCGCCTACAAATATCATCCACCAGAAGTAAAGCAGTGATGGGGAATGGAGGAGGAGGAGTGTGCGGGGCTGCAAACGCTGTTTTTTTTTGAGGATGTGCTGTTAAAACACTCATTTTCTCCCTCTCTCGCAGGTGTACCATTATCCACGCAGTGGGGACCTCAAGGCTATTTCTATCCCATCCAGATTGCACAGTATGGGTTAAGTCACTACAGCAAGAACCTGACGGAGAAGCCACCTCACATCGAGGTGTACGAAACGGCCGAAGACAAGGACAAAGCCGGCAGGTCCGCGGAGTGGACGGTCCCCAAGGGCTGTTCGCTTTCCACGGTGCCCGACAAAGCCAAGTTCACAAGTGTTAAACAGTTTGTTGCTCCAGGTGGGTTATCGTAAATATCTAGCAGCTCAGCCACGTTTGTTCATTTGCTCAGATGCTACCGAGGGAGCTTTAACTTTCCACGATTTAATGTGGTTTTGGACATCCTAAGTGACTTTCCATCCTTAATAACCTCTCCTGAAAATGCTGTTTTGTTCCTCTACCTCTGGAGTTTTTCTTTTTCTTCTGTTGTCTCTCCAGTGCTGCTTTTTGCAGTACCGTTATTTTAATGAAAAAACGTGTGGATGTACACATGGAGGGCAATGCAGCTTGACAGAGAAGCTCGGCTCGCATTTCCTGAGCCTTTTAGCTTCTGTTCCAAAATAGAAGCAAAAATATTTAACCAGTTGTGAAGGCTGGGAAGTGGTGCTGACGTGTGGTAAGCCTCTGCTGAGAGATGACAGATAAAGGCTATTTTCAGCCTTGAGCAAATGGAGCACGTGTGACGGGCCGGCTGGACCCTGTGCCTCTCTTCTTTGGGATGCAATTATTTTTGCAAAATTGGAGCACCGTGCAGCCCTCAGTTCTGGTTAACCCAGGTTGCCTTAAACAGGGCACAAGTGCACACGTACAGTGTTGGTATTTTCAGAGGGCAGGGGATGTTTTTTTTTTTGTGCTTTCTGCCCTGAGCTGCTGCTTCAGGAAGGATCTGTCTCCCTAATTAGATCAGCTTCTATGTTGGAGCAATCGTGCGTAGGCAACAAATGTTTTTCTGAGGGTTTTTACACCGCTCTTTAAGGGAGGAGAGCAAACCCTATGGATAGACGGGCACCAAAAGCTCCTCCAGTGACTCCTGGCCAGCACAGACGTGATGTTGGAGGGACTTTGCTCACCGGCGTGAGGCCCCACTCCCCTGTAGCAGCTCCTGCGACTCGAGGTGCTGCTCAAAGCTGCCCCCACCACGTCCCGGCTGATCCTGGAGGTCTGGGGCTGCACACAGGCTCTCGACGCCCATAGGGGCACGAGGTGCATTTTGTTGCTGCCTCTTGACTTTTAAAATACTCTGTTTTGTACTTAGCAGAGGTTTATTTTGAGAAATTCATTATTTCATGCAAGGGTTTCCTTTGTGCTAGGACAGGCTCATTAATAAGGACGTAATGTATTTTTCTTCAATCAATACCCATTAGAATTAATGAGTCCATTACTTAAAAAGACAATGAAGTAATTTTCAGTTGGCACCTTAGGCCTGGGTCTCTAGGGAAAAAATGTCGAACACTCTCGTGCCTTTGTAGTAGATAAATACAGGGAGAGGAAAGGCTAAGAGATCTGTTATGTATTCTCTCCTCATCCTTTATTGATGGCAGAGTAATCTGCGGGGCTTGAAGGCCACAGTATGCATCCACTCATCTTGGATGGCCTTAAGTAATGGATTTATGGGTGCTTAAGGCTGTGCAGAGAACAGGCAGCCTTTGGTTTTCCTTCGCTTCTGAAAACTTTTCCTCTATTATAATTCACTTTGTTATCACACGAGCGTTTATTTACAAGGAACCATAAAACGTGGCTGACAGGAATTGCGAGCGCGATTTTTTTAATTAGGTTCTTCATCGGAGCAAAATGTTGCGTGGCAAAGCGCTCTGCCTTTTTTTTTTTCTTTTTTTTTTTCCAAAGGCAGATGCTGATCTCCCAAACTCAAAGGAGGGAAGCTTTTACTTTCAAAGACTTGAAAACATGACATTCAGTCAAAATAATAGGTACGCCACAATAGCAGCCTACAGTGCGAGATGTGGAAACGGTCGTGATGCAAAATGCAATAGATTAGCTGGGGAGATAGGGAGAAGCCTCTGTTATTCAGGGAAGGCTGACCATAACCCACTTTCTGCACACGGAAATATTTATGGGATATTTCACACATCAAGAAGTAGCAAAAAAAAAGAAAACAATTGCCTCACACAGGAGAGTTTTATTCCGTGAAAAGCCGTTAATTCAAAATGACTGTCTGTAAGTGTTTATCATCCCTCTGTGCCTTCAAAGCTATAGGATTTGCGCACAGCCTTACAAACTAATTAGCCCTTTGATCTTCTGGTGGAGGTTTTTTGGGGAGGAGTTGATTTTACATTTTAAAATCTAGCCTGAGAGAGAACACCGGGTTTCATTATGTGGTATTGCCTAGGAGCTTTATTTAATATACATAGATATATTTTAATTAAACTGAGTTTTGCCAATGGAGAGGTTAATAAATAATTTTAACACGTTAGCCTTTCTATATTATTTTCTTTTTCCTTCCGTTAAAATAATCAGAGCGCTGGGTTTTGGAACATGTTGGGAAAGAAAAAAATCACAGATGTAAATGTTAGTCCCAGCGGGATCCTAAATACTTGCTTCTCAGCACTCCCAGCTTGTTTGCTGAAAGCAGAGCTTTATTCAGAAATGCGGCTCTACCAGCGACGCCCCGGTTTTGTTTTGCTTTCTGCCAAGTTAAATTTCCAGTTTGGAACAAAAGGGTGCTTGTTGGCTTGTGTTTTGAGCTACTGAAGAGGAGGCAGCAAGACACCAACTTCAGGTGTCCTGCACGCTCAGAGAGGGTAATTTATTCTCCCCTGGTCTTTCTCTTGTCACCCTAATGCCTGCTTGGGGTTTTTGTTCTTGCAACGTGGCTGCTGCGCCTCATCCTGTCCCTGTGTGCTGCAGGAGTCCAGCTCTGTGTCCTCCTGGCACCAACTGAGTAATATCCCCCTGTTATTTGCCTTTCCTTAGCTTTCCTACGCCCCAAATTGTGCCAGTCCCTGCTGCACCCCTACATCTTCCACTTCTCAAAGTGTTGGACCAAGCAATTTGTGGAGCCCCCGGTGCTCCTGCTCGGCGCAGCAGCGCGTTACCGTGGGATGCTCCCTGCTGCCGCGCACGGATTGACGTTTATGCTTAATTAAATAATACATGTACGGAAAGAAGAGGCCGCGTGAATTATTGATCAGCTACCCTAAAAGCTTTTGGATTTTGTCTGCTAACTGGTTGCCTCTGGAAGCTGCACTCTCACTTGCTATCTTAAAGAGTTTTGAAAAAACGAGGGCTTTACGGCTGACAGGTTTTTGTTTGTTTGCTTTTGCAGAAAATACCGAGGGGGTGTCTCTGCAGCTTGGGAACAGCCGAGATTTCATTATCTCTTTTGATCTCAAATTCGTAACGAACGGGAGCATTTCCGTGGTCCTGGAGACAACGGAGAAGAACCAGCTCTTCACCGTGCACTACGTCTCCAACACCCAGCTCATCGCTTTCAAGGACCGGGACATCTACTACGGCATCGGGCCCCGCACCAGCTGGAGCACCGTCACCAGGGACCTGGTGACCGACCTGCGGAAGGGCGTGGGCCTCTCCAACACGAAGGCCGTGAAGCAGACCAAAATCATGCCTAAGAAGGTGGTCAGGCTGGTAGCAAAGGGAAGGGGCTTCCTCGACAACGTCACCATATCGGCCACGGCTCACATGGCGGCTTTTTTCGCTGCCAGCAGCTGGCTGGTGAGGAACCAGGACGAGCGGGGCGGCTGGCCCATCATGGTGACGAGGAAGCTGGGGGAAGGCTTCAAATCCTTGGACCCGGGCTGGTACTCGGCCATGGCCCAGGGCCAGGCCATCTCCACGCTGGTCAGGGCCTACCTGCTGACGAAGGACCACACGTTCCTCAGCTCGGCCCTGCGGGCCACGGCGCCTTACAAGCTGCCGTCGGAGCAGCACGGGGTGAAAGCCGTGTTCATGAACAGGCACGACTGGTACGAGGAGTACCCCACCTCGCCCAGCTCCTTCGTGCTCAACGGCTTCATGTACTCGCTGATCGGGCTCTATGACTTGAAGGAAACGGCCGGGGAGAAGCTGGGGAAGGAGGCGCGGGTGCTCTACGAGCGGGGCATGGAGTCCCTGAAGGCCATGCTGCCCCTCTACGACACCGGCTCAGGGACCATCTACGACCTCCGGCACTTCATGCTCGGCACCGCTCCCAACCTGGCCCGCTGGGACTATCACACCACCCACATCAACCAGCTCCAGCTGCTCAGCACCATCGACGAGGCCCCGATTTTCAAAGAGTTCGTCAAGCGGTGGAAGAGCTACCTACGGGGCGGCAGGGCAAAGCACAACTAGAGCTGACAACCAAAGCCCCCGTGCCTGCTGTCGGCGGGAAGGGTTGGCTCCTCGGAGCCCGGCGGAGGTGCATTTCAAAAAGGTTGCATACTCAATTTTTACAGACCGTTTCAAAGAAGTGATCCTTAGAACTGATCTCCTGAAATTATTGCATTCCAGTGTGAAAATATTTGGGTCTGATGGGTAGGATTCGGGAACTTCAGCTCGCTCGCCTGTCCTTAGTGCTCCACCGTGAAGTTAGCCGCGCGACGCAAAACCCCTTCGTGCTCCTGAGCTGGGGGACGTCTTGTTTTTTTTTCCGTTTTGCAGGAAAATATTTACAGAAGCCATACAGGTCTCTAAAGTCCAGCACTTGCCTGAGAAGTTAGTATGTGGCCTCCTTAAAAATGGAGTTCTGTGTGTATATGTGGGAACCACGTAACGGATCATGTGGTGTAACGCAGTCGGTGTGTAGTTCCTTGTAGCCTGGGTAGTGGACAGTGTAGCTTTTCCAAGGTGTTTCTTTTTATATGGATTCTTTTCTTGGGGGTGAAAAACACCCAGTTTTTTTTAATTCTCTGTACGGAGATCCTTTATCTGTATGGTTTCTCTAAAGATGAGTGGGCAGAAAACCCACAGACGGCGTTCAGGCTTCAAAGTCACGTCACGTTAAGCACAATTCGGTGGGGCACGTGGGCTGCGGAAAGCCTGCGACCATGGCACCCCTTTTTTATGAAGCCAAATTTACGAGGTTTGCTGGTGTCACGTCCTCCCTGGTAGCTGGAATCTCGTGTCATGGAGCCCAATGTTTTGTACTGTATTTTTTAATTCCATCCGAGAGGTTTCTGTCAACATTGGCAACTTCATTCGCTGGGAGACCTGTAGTAAATTCCTGAGTGTGACGTGGAGCTCGCCTTGAGTAGCGCACAGGAAATTTAGTTTGAGCTAGGTAATGTCCTATGGCGATTTTCATTTTTAACCTGCTTAAGTATATATCCAGCACTTTAAAAATGTAAATTACCCAAAGGGCTTTCCAGCTCCCTCTGTGCTTTAACATCAAGTTTCGCCTCTGCCGGCCGTCTCGCTCGTATCGTCAGGGGTCGTTCCGTCCCCGGCCCTGGTTTACTCGCTGTGCTTTGTCGTCGTGGCTCTGCCGAGCGAGCAAGGGGACCTGTGCAATAACCAAACGCGTCAGAACCCAAACGCTTTTACTTTCCTGTCGTAATGCAGGAGAAACCAGGCGGTTTCTTTCTCGTATTTATAACTCCTTTACGCCCACCGCGGGTCTGCCTTCTCAGCGTGGAGGTTCCTGGTTGATGCAGAAGAGTAAAACCAACCGATTGCATCACTGGATCGGTATTGTTTAGTTTGGTAGCGTAGCAAATATCAGGTCATCAGCTCTGTTAAGGCATGCTGGTGTTTGCTTTCCGAGTCCCGGGCTCGAAAGCTCCCGACATGCACCAGCGTGGTAAGGACATGTACTAGCTTTGGGGTTTTTCCACTGATCCTATTACATGTTGTATGTGTAGGCGGGGGCTGAGCTTGCGGTGTTTGTATGGAGAACAAAGCTGATTCAAATCACAGAAGCGCTGGGCACAAGGACAATGTGCATCTTGATTTTTGGTTTGTTTTCTTTCTTTTATAATGCTTTTTTTTTCTATTTCTTGCAGATATTTGAAGCAACTTTATAATTACTTGATCTCTGCAAACGCATGCTATATGATCATATCAATTAATGTGAAAAGTGGATGTCACAGGAGAAATTTCAATACCAAAGTTAGCAGAGGTGAATTTTTGTGTTTGTTTTTTTTTTGTTGTTGTTGTTTTTACTTACATGTGTGCACACACACAGAAAACAACCCAGAAAAATGTGCTTCCTTTCCAAATGACTGGTCCTCACTACAAACAGAAACATCTTTCTCCTGCGTGTTTCCTCCATCTTTTGCCCATTTTGGATTTGGGGAATCTAGAGAGACTATTTGGGTACTGCTCAAGAGGCAGTACCGGTGCCTTACTGAGGCCACAGTTTCCTCTTTTATTATTTTTTTTTTGTTTTTCTTTCCCCTTTTTAATGCCAGTTTAAAAGTGCAGTGATGCTTCATTGGAATCAGCCCAGCAGGTAGAGGAGCTCAAAAGCGATAGCTGGCAATGCCAGCGCGGTCGGTCGTGTCAGACCACCTTATCCTGAACATCTCCACTGCATTTCTGTTGGCCTTTGCACATGTACAAACTGAACCACCACCACCAGAGGTTGTAGAAGTGAAGAGAATTAGTGCGGGGGCTTCTCCTTTATGTTTGCTTGGTTGTTTTTGGTTTTGGTTTTGTTTTTTTTTTGAATAGAGTTATGCAGTGGGAGAGGATTTTTGGACATTGGTGCCCATAATGTCATTGAATTCACTTAAAATTTTTATTCCTGTGCTTTTTCAGTCTACAAACTGACAAAGGTCTTAGAGACTAAGATCTGTTTAACCTTTCCATGAGGCTTACTGTACATAGACTTCATTGGAAACATCGTACGCATGGGTATATGCAAACCAGTGACACAAGCACAACTGTACAAGTGTGGCAGTGCTGTTTTTCTCAGCCATTGTGCAAGACATTCACTGAAAGCTGCTATTTTCATTCACCTTGTAATTGTACTTTATTTTTTCTACATTTTTACATGTGGGATATACACCATGTGTTAAATATGCAATAAATTGTTTACAGGATGCTCTTGTAAAGGGTAGTCCTTTGTAAAGCTGTACAGACTTTGCAGTTTAAGCACAATGTGCACATGTTAGTTTTATATACGGCAAGACATGACTTTTTGCAGAAGGAAAGGTTCTACTATGTTTATATACAAAGTAAATGGATCAACGTTTGTGCTTAATGTAAAGCTGCTTTATAAGATTGTAAAATAAATTTTTTATCTTAAGACAAACATGGGGCCCTTTCGTTATTTCGGTGTTTACCTTCTCCCTACGTGTGGTCGCAGGTGAGTGCTGGTTAGCAATCGTCTTGGTGTCTTTTGAGATGTCTTCTTTTAGGGAATTCTGGCAGGTTTTTGACTCGAAATAGGATGAAAAATGTTTTTACTTCAGCAGGTAGGAGTTTCTGATTTGGGATAAGGACCAGAGGTGCGTATTCTGTCTGCTCAAGTAAAGCGCACACAGATGTGAGTTACTTATGCTAAATGCGTCTCATTTGGAGTTCATCTCATTTTTGTGAGGTGAGTTTTAAATAACTGATCACTGAAGAAACGCCCACACGAAGCTGAGATTTAGTAATGACCTGTGCAAGAGGAGCACCAGTCTCCTATTTTCAGCTAAAAGCGTGCAAGTCCTACTTTTATCAAAATTCCCCCACAAAGGGGAGCTGAGGTCAGCTGAGCCCATCTCCACCACCCTGTGCCGGACACGCTGCCTCCTCCCTGGATGTGTAAGTGCTGCTAAAAGTGCTCCTAAAAGTGCTGCTAAATTGCTGTTAAATTGCTGTTCCACTGGAGCTCGCTGGGCTGTGGCCAGTTGGCGCTGCCGTAGCCGCAGACCCGACGTGCCCGCGGGACATCTGACTTGGTCGTGGATAATTTTGGGTGGCTGAAACACGCCGAGCGCAGCTTCCCCGGCCGGGCAGAGCTCCCCAGGCTCTCTCCCAGCGGCGTGGGCGAAAATATTGATTTTCATTACTTAGCAGTTGAAAAACGTATGAATTGAAAATAGAAGGGGGTTTAAATATGTTGTCTTGGTGATGAATTTGAATGTTTGCTGCTCAGTTTGTGGTGAAAGGAGATACATTTACCATCTGCCGGGGGTGATTGATAACTCCCCTGTATGCATTGCACTTCCTGCATGTTAAATAGCTGCTGCTATACTTTACTAATCTGTTCCCAAAATGGAAGGAGCTATTTAAGTGTCGAGCACTCAGCATTTAGCGTATTCAACAGGGCTGAGTCTTGCTATGGTGAAGTGCAAACGTTGAAAGACGTCCTGGCACTCGCTGTCTTCAGGACGGCGAACATTTTAATAGCTCAGCTTGTTGGATTTGTATCTCCGAGCAACTTGCTGAATAGCTCTGGGCTGCTTGACGTGAGGATGAACAGCTCTTCCTCGAACTGCCTGCGGCACCTGGTGCTGGGCAATAACGGGCTGCTTGTGCACTTAACCTCTGGTGAGGGAGGCAGGAGGAGGCAGCTCTTCCTTCACCTCCTCCTGCGCCCCCGGGGAGGCACGGCGAGGTTTCCTTCGCCAGCAAGGAGCACGCGTTTGGCTGGAGGGGATTTGGCTGTGCCACAGGGGCAAGGCAGCCCCAAGGGGATGAGCTCAGGGGCTGCAGGTACCCAAGCTGGGGTTTCTCCAGCTGTGCTGTCCCGCAGGGCTGCTCAGCTCCCCTCCCGGCCAGGATCACCTCCAAATCGCTGGGGGTTTAGGGAACTCCGGCACCGAGCGGGCACCCGTGGCCCCTTGTGTGCAGGAAGCATCGAAATGGATTTGCTGCTGCAAAGCCCATTTCCAGGGAAAAAAAAAAACAACACCAAATCCAAATGGCATTGCCTGGGTAGGGAATTCTACCCCATTAACTTGATCATAAAGAGCTCTTCTTACCAAAATCCCTTCTCTATCCCAAGTGCTGGCAGGGCTTGGCGGTCTGATGGACGCTGTGCCGCTCTCTTTTTGTTTTCCCCTTGTTTGAACAACCAAATGTCAGCAGAAGCAGCTGGTGGGAAGGGAGCTGCCATTTCCCTCTGTCCGGGGACCTCAGGGTGCCTGCCGTGCGCTCAGCCGAGGGCACTGACGTGGTGCCAATGCGCGCGGGGTGGCAGGGCAGAACCACCTGTGCCCCTTTTGGTGCCACGGGCAGGCAGCATTTACAAGAAAACGAGGATGAGGAAGGTGTAAAGAGGCCTTTTCCATCGCAGCCCTGCATCCTTTGGCTCCGCAGGGTTTTTGCTCTGGGTTTCCACAAGGGTTTGGCTCCTCCTCGGCACCCGCTCCCCGCGGGCAGCGCCTGTTCCTGGCTGGCTGCCAGCCCCCCCCCCCACCCCAGCCTCCTCCCGCAGCGCCCGCGCTGGCACCGTCCTCCCCCTGCCATGCCCTGCGAGCAGAACCTGTCAGCGCATCCATTCTGTAATTAAAAATATTAATTAAGACAGGCCGGAGCCAGAAATCCATCGCAGGCGCTGCGTGGTGCCAGCAGCCGGGTCCAGCTGCGTGCCGGGTCGAGGGATGTGCCGGGGGGGGTCGGGGCTTTCCATATGGGTCCCTTCAGCCCCACAGGGCCACCAGGTCCCCACGATGTCCCCTATTTCTTATTTAAGGCATGAGCCAGGCTCTGGGGCACAGGGACCCCCATGATCCCTGTCCACCCTGGCCCTGGGCAGGTTTGGGATGATTTCTCAAAGCGCTTTCCCACCGAATCCTCCGCTTTTTATCCTGCTGTCCTCTCCTTTTCCTTGTCCCTGGCTTTCCCCACCCAGCACAGAGCGAGGTGAGGCAGGATCCTGCTCGGCTGCCTGCGATGGGATGCCCTTTGGGATCAGACCCCTCTGTGGCAGGATCCAGCCCCGACGCGGAGCTTGAGGCAGGCCACGAGTGATGTGGAGAAGAATTAAACGTGCGTAATTAAACATGCAGGCTCGGGGCTACATTAAATATTAACCAGCTCTCCCTTTGCACTCCCTGAGTGGCTCGGCGGCCGTGCCGCAGTGATTCGGAGCAGGCGAGGGATGCTTGGCTCTCCCCCAAAACCATTTTTCCCTCTCTTGGAGGTTTTGGGGAGCTGTGAGCGCTGGGGAGACCCCTTCCCACGCTCGGTCTTTGCCCCATCAACTGAAATTTGGAAAAAGGCCACGTCCAAACCCTCCAATTAATTTAAATAAAATAATAGGGGAAAAAAAAAAATGTGACACGGGGCCGAATGTGACCCCCAGCTCCTGGCTGAGTCACGGCTGGGCAGCGGATGTGTGACCGCAGCTCTGCAAACACACGGCGTGTCCCCGCAGTCCCACGGGCTGCTAAAAGTCACCTCTGCGCTGCTGCCGCCTGCCTCCACCTCACAGCTGGGAGCTGATGGGAACCTGAGCACTGCCCTGCTCAGCTTGGATGCACCCCACGTGCCTGCTGCAACCCCGGTGGGACACCCACACCGCACCCATCCCCATCCCATCCCATCCCCATCCCATCTCTGTGGCCTCCACGATGTGAATCCTGCAACTTTCCCCCTGCAAATGCCTTTTCCTGTTGCCCTGCTAGCTCAGTTGTGTTCCAGCTCCGTTCCTATCTAGCTGCAAAAAAAAATTACAGCCTGGTTCTGCCCGAAACTCGTAAAACACCTTTTACAGCTGGGAAGTTTCCACTGGTTTCCAACTGGCCGCACCAGTTGCCGCAAGGCTTCGCCGTGTTGCCACAGCCCTGCTGAGCACGGCGGGGCTAAACCCACCGGATTTGGGACCACGAGGCCGGGCTGGGTCCGAAACCCTGTGGGGCTGGGAAGCAGGGAGCCGGCGGGGCCGGTGCCATCGCCGTGCGGGTGCGCGCTGCCCGGCGCGGGGTCAAAGTTCCCGACCGAAACCTTCCCTGGCAGAGCGAGGTGGAGGGGCTGGCAGCGAGCAGCTCCTTGCTGCCAGCATTAATGAGCAGAGCACCGGACTGGATGGCTTAATAGGTTCGTGTCGGCGACTGTATGAGAACAGCCAGGAGTCGTTTTCAGGTTTTTCCCTGGGTTTCTCACAGCGCAGCAGCGGACTTCATCCTTTCCGGCTGATTTGAGCGGCTGCGGCTCAGCCCCGGGCAGGCAGGGGGTGAGTAGAGGAAATCTTCACCTCGGTCCTCGCTGGGCAGCACGGTGCCACCCAGGAGAAGCTGTTTTGGGGCACCTGGGGAGTATGGGGGCACTGCGAGGTGAGGGCATCTCCCCCTGAGGTGTCCCGACCCCTGCGTGCCCCACAGGCTGCCCCTGAAGGTGGCGTGGGCGCGGGGTCCCAGGGGGCTGGGGATGCCTCGGAGAAACATCCAGGAAATGGTTTGGAGGAGAAAAGAGGCAGAAGCACAGGAAATGGTTTAAAACGCACGCTAAATGCCAAAAGTGGGAGGAGGACACGGGGCTGTGCTGGGCCCCTTGGGGACAGTGGCCCTGGTGTCCCCCGGGGGCTCCACAGCTGGAGGCAGACGTGCCTGCGCCCAGTCCGGCCACGGCCACATCCTCCCCGTGCTCCCAAAGCAAATCCAAACGTTGTGCTGCTTCGCCAGCAAGGGTGGAAAAACATCGCGTGGGCTTTGCTGTCCCCACTCCAGCCTCTCCTCAGCGCTGCGCTGGGATGAAACCTTCCCTGCGCTGTTTGGGGACGGCGTCACGTTGTTAATCCGAGTGAAAGGGGGCTCCGAAACCCAGAGCCGTGTGGGTCCAGCTCCCCAGCGCTGGTTTCTGCCGGCACAGCCTCACCTCCACGGGAGGAATTCCTTGCCCAGGTTGGGCAGGGCTGGTGCCCGATGACCCGATTTGACCCCCCATTAGCCCTTCTCCCCGGGCTCTCAGACGGATGCGCTCCGCCTGGATGCGGCTCTGCCGGCTGCTTCCAGTAATGGCCACGCAGCGCTCGGCACCGATTCACAGCCCTCAACCCACCTCAGCCACTGAAACATCGCTCACGGCTGCCCGGGATGCAGAAAAAAAAAAAAGGTTTTGTGGAGGGGAAGGGGAAAAGCGCCGGGTTTTGTGTGTGGCTGTGGGAGCAGCCCCGTGCAGCGCGGGGACGGAGCCGTCAGGGCAGCGACGCTGCGGCGTGGGCCGAGGATCCTCTCCTTGGTAGCACCTCCCTCCCCATCCCCGTGACGGTTTCAACTTTTGCAGTCTCCCTGGAGACAGTTAAGCAAGTTTCTGGTGTTTTCCGGTGCTAAAGGGCCCTGGGAGCCGAAGATGCACGGAGAAGCCTGTGAGTTAATATTTTTTCCTGCCCTTATTCTGCTTCCTCACTGCCTCACTGAAGCCGATCCAGGGCGCAATCCGACAGAGTTTGGCCGCAGCAATTTCCGGTTGTGTTTTGTTGTTTCTTTCTTTTTTTTTTTTTTTTTCTTTTTTCCTGTTCCACCAAGACACGAGCCAGAATTAATTCGCTCCTAATCGCGGCGCGCAGCCGGCCGGGCTGACCTCCGCACGTCCTTCCCTGCGCCCAGCGGGGACCATCCCCGGGTGGGACCCTCCCGGCCCCATCCCCGTCCCGCCGGTGCCTGCTGCGAGCCCGGCTCTTGGCAGAGCTCCCCGGCCCTTCCTGCCTCGCCTCCCTCGCCGCGAGCCTGCCCGGCCCCGGCCCAGCCATGCGGGCTGTGTTTGTACACAGATGAGTAACAGCTCCGGCGCTCGCACAGCGCCCAGCCCGCTGCCGGCAGCAGCGCCGTAAGTACGGGCACGCTCGCTCCTCTTTCCCTGCCTCCAGCAGCTTTTGGCAGCTCCTCGCTGTCCTCTGTGCTCCTGCGCTCAGGCCGTGGGGGGTTTCCAGCCGGGGGAAGCCGGGGTTGGTGCGATGTGGGGTGCGCGGGGCGGCCGGGAGTGTCCCACGCGTGCCGCAGGCGGCTGGAGGTGGGAAGGAGCGGCGAGCGGTGGTGCCGCCGGGGAGGCGCCTGGTTGCTGCTGCTCGTGGCTGCTGTTCCTGCAAGTTGCATCCCAAAATGTTTTACGAGCAGGACGAGGAGGGATGGGAGTGCCAGGGCTGCAAGGAGCTCACGCACTTGCCTGAGTCTTGGCAATTTGGGGCAGCCTTGAGCTTGTGTGTGTACTTGAACTTGTTCACTTGTCTCCGTGCCGGAGCAGCCAACACCAGCAGCAGCAAGTCCTGCGATGCTCACCTCGGGGAGCAGCACCCCAAGGAGCCCTGGCACTTGTTTTACAGCTCAACCGGTCCCTCTCCTGTGCGGCCATAAGAAAGCTGTAAAAGTTAATAATTAACAGCTAAAATATTTTTCCCTCCACTGAAATACACGGCTGCATCCTGCGGGGCTCTGGGCTCACGCGCGTGCGGAGCGGATGCGGTGACAGGGACGGGTGCGGGGCTCGTGCGTGGCCGTGGGGACGAGGAGGAGGAGCAGGAGGAAGACAAGAAGAAGGAGGAGGAGGAGGAGGAGGAGGAGGGTGTGTTTGCAGCGAGCTGGGTGAGCCTCCAGGGTTTGTAACCCGCTGCTTGGAAAGCTGCCACTCGCAGAGGTCGCGGCCGTCCCGCCAGCCGCTGCCGTGCCCCTGCCCACAGCGCAGGGGCGATGCTGCCCACGCCGAAAACCGCCAGCCCAGGCAGCAGGAAGAAATGGGACTGCAGGGTGTGCCCGGGCTGCTCATGCAGCCTGCGTTCGGGTGACTCATTTTGCTCTTAAAAACACAGGCTCGTGGCTGGGGCTGGCACGGGAGCCGCGGGCGGAGGGCGAGGGCCCCCGCGGGGACAGCGGGGAGCAGCCCGGCTGCCAGAGGCCAAGTCCCCATCCCGGGGACCTGTGTTCCTCCATCACTTCCTCGGTTTGCCAAGGTCACTGTCACCCCGCAGGCCTGTCTGCAGCACCCCGTGCTGCTCCCAGCTTGGAGAACTTGTGAGCGTGGTGGCTGCTGCCCCGTGCGCTGAGGGGAAGGCTCTCGGGCACCTTGCGCTCATCTCCCGACCTCTGGTGTGCCGCCACTGGGCTTCTCCTTCCATTTGGGGTGCAGACACTTTGGGTACCCCTGTCCCTGTCCCTTTCCCTGTCCCTTTCCCTGTCCTTGTCCCCCAGTTTGCACCCCGCTGGTCCTCAGAGCCGCGGCGTGCCTGGGCGCCGACCTCGCCGCATAGCTCGCACGGCTCCCGCGCCTTCGCCCAGATAAGAGAAAGTATTTTTGTTCCGTCCCATTGTCGCCCTCATTTGTGTTTATATCAGACGTGCCACGGGGACAGGAACAGGCAGAGCTCTGTGCCAGACCGGCCTTTACTGGTGGGGAATGCAAATAAGCAGCGAGAGCCCGGGCTCACCGAGCCCCTGGGGGGTTTCCTGGGGGCTGCGCGGGGCGAGGAGCTGCTGGGGACACCGGGGGACAGGTGGGCTGCTTTGGGGCACCGCTGGCACTGCAGCAGCCGAGGAGAAGGTCCTGATCGAAGTCTAATCTTTAACTAAAGGCATTTCCAACTTTATTCTGTGGCAGGTTTATTGCTCTCTTGCCTCGTTAATTTTTTCCCTTCTGTTAACCGCCTCCCAGCCGCTGCCCTCCCTGGGCACTGCCTGAACGTGGCCCACGGTGTTCCCCCCGTGCCCATGGGACACACGGAGGCAGGGTGCGGGCTGGGGAAGCTGATGGGCAGTGCCAGGGGTGGGGAAGGGCAGTGCCAGGGGTGGGGAAGGGCAGCAAGGGGCTTGGGCCAGGACCCCACAGCAGCTCTGTGCCGGAGCTGCCACCGGCTCCGTTTGGTGAAGCTGAAGTTATGTGGAGGGAGCAGAGGCACGGGCGCAAGCGGGGCAAACACCAGAGGTGCTGCTTGCAGGCTCGGTGCTGCCCTTTGCCCAAAATGGACCTTTTTTCACCTTCATTTCACAGCCCAGGGGTGGAGGCGGAGAAGGGAGCGGCGGAGCTGCCGGGGCCATCAGCGGGTAAGTGCTGGAGACGTCCTGGCTGCTCCGTGCCCCTGGGGTGTTCGGTGGGGGGATCAGCCTGGGCACTGCCTGTGGCCCCACATCCCTCCACATCCCCATGGTGACCTATCCCTGCCCTGTCCCCTTTGGGACCACATCCCCGTGAACGCTTGTGTCCCCCAGGCCACCCGTCCGGAGCACAGGGACATCACCTTGGCCCTCACGGGGCAGCCACATCCCCATCCTTTTTCCTCCCCAGTGCCACGCGGTGCCTGGCCAGGCAGCGATGTGTCCAGGCAGGGTGTGAGGCACCGCCGGGGCTCGTCCCCAAGGACACCGAGCTGCTGTCGTCCCTCGGATCCACCGTCCCCACCACGCGATGCTGAGCCTCAAGTTACCCCGGCTGCTCAGCATCAACCAAGTGCCTAAGGTCAGAGCGGAGCCCCTCGCCCCTAAACCCCGGGGCTGGGTGGGATTTGGGGAGCTGACAAGTGGCAGCAGCCTGCCAGGGTGGCTGCAGGTCCCGGATCCTGAGCCGTGGCACCTCGGCTGCTCGTCCTGCTCCTTGGGGAGGATTCAACACCTCTCCTCGCCCCGCAGGGCTACCAGGAGCAGGGCATCCTCTGCGGGTACCGCCCTCCGCGGAGCTCGGCGGCCGCCTGCCTCCTCAGCGTCTTCCAAATGACCAACGAAACGCTCAACATCTGGACCCATTTCGTGCCTGCCTGGTAGGTGCCGCCAGGGGAGGTCGGGGAGGGGACGCGCCGGGCACGATGCTCACCGCCTCCACCCCCAGGTACTTCGTGTGGACCCTGGTGGGGAGGCTGCGGGGGCCGGGAGGCCCCGAGGACCCCCACTCGTGGCCTCTCCTCGCCTACCTGCTGACCTGCTGCATCTACCCCCTGGCCTCCAGCTGCGCCCACACCTTCAGCCCCATGTCCACCCGCGCCAGGCACATCTGCTACTTCTTCGATTACGCGGCGCTCAGCATGTACAGCTTGGGTAAGGGCGGCTGGTGACGCCCCGGGGCAGCGAGCCCGGGAGGATTTCGGTGTGGAGAGGGTGGTTTTGGAGAGCGCTTCTGGCCCGAAAGCCAAAGAAATGGGGTTTGGGGCTTGGTGCCAGGTGAAGCCTGATGGTGTGGCTCTCTGCGGTGCTCCAGGCAGATAGAATAAAGGAAAAAATAAACGATATAAAAGATAAATGATGGCAGGGAAGCTGGTAACCTGTGGGAGCAGGGCGAGCAGCAGCAGCACCCCGCTGGACACGTTTTCCCTTTCCAGGCTCTGCGCTGGCGTATTCAGCGTATGTTTTCCCGGACGAGTGGGTCAGCAGCACCTTCCACCACTGCTACGTCCCCATCGCCGTGTTCAACACCGTGGTGAGCACCAGCCTGTCCTGCTACTCCAGGTACGGTGCCTCCTGCTTCACCTGCCGCCAAAGCTACAGCAGAATCATTAATTAGTGCTGTTAATGAAGTGCTGGCTCTATTTTAACCACTCGAGCCTTGCGCTCAGGAAGGGGAAGAAGAGGATTTTTGCTCCGTGTTGTTGGCAAACAGGAATGAAAACAACCGGAGCAGCTTTAATTTTGGGAAGTTCCAAAGGTGTTTTCGTGGGCTGGCAGGAGGAGGCGCAGCTCCAGCCGTGCTTGGGCTGCCATCGTTTGTTCTCTGCCATCACCTGCACGCAGGTGGGCTCTGAGCACGGGCTGAATTTTGAGGATGATCTCCACGTGTCACCGACCTGCAGAGGAGGGACCTCAACCTCCCGCAGCCAGCTGCGTTAATTTTGAAGCCCGGGCAGCGTTACGTGGGTGGTATTTTGCTCCTGAGCCTCCTTGGACAATTTGTTTTGAATAACTCTTAAAAAATATTTAAAGTGCTCCGATGGTTTCCAGCTGTGCCGGCTGTGCTAGGTCCCCGGCTGCACTTTGGTTACGGTTCCTCCACGGTCGGCACCTCCTTGCAGGCTGGGTGTGCAAAGCCCTCGTGCCTGCTGGTGTTCCCTGGGGGTCCCGCGATTTTGGCTGCTGTTGTGCTGGGAGCGGGAGGATTTGCTCACCTTTGGGCCGCGGGTTACGCTTGGGGCTAGTACTGAGCAACACTCCAAAACCAAGGGAGGCTCCTGGGTGGCGTTGTGGATCGTGCCAGCTGAGGCTGGGTGCTTTGTCCTCGTTTCTTTCTCCTTCTCTTTCCTCCCTCTTTATTTTTGCGCCTCTCTTAATGGTCTCATTAGAGGGGCTTAGCAAAGGAAGCCCGCTGACCATGTGCTAACCCTGGTGCTTACCACCAGGAAATATCAGCAACCTGAGATCAGCTCCAGATTAACCAGGATTTATTTTAATTCTTCACCCGCAAATGTAATTGTCAGCATCTTCCAGCTCCAAAACTTTAAGTACGGTTCTGCCTAAACCACACAGTTATTGGTACGTGACAGAATTGCAGCTCGTAGGGACCGGGTAATTTTTATTATAGAAAATCTGTTAAAATATTAGCTCTAAAATCAGCAAAAGGCTGCTGGGGCAGTGCTGGGGTACCCTGAAGCAGGGTGTCAGCAGGGAACAGACCCGAAATGGAGCCCCTAAGCTCTGCCCTAGGAACAAGGAGTCCCCGAGCGGGGAAACCCACGCAGATGGAGCGAGATGAGGGTGCCTGCCCTTTGCAAGACGAACGCCCGCCCGCGTCCCCCGCCCTGCGGGATGAGCAGCCCCACAAAAGGTCCCTTTCATGCCTGTGGGCTTGGCATTTCCCCGCCGACTCGTGCAGGGAAGCAGAAAAACCTGTATGGGCTTTTCATGGGGAGAACAGAGCCCGCCTGAGCCGCCCCGTGCTGGCTCAATGGGGCTGTGTCCCCCCCGGTGCCTGGCCCTGCGCCCGGGGGCTCCGCTGGCACCCGCAGCCCCCTCGGACCTGGCCAAAGGAGAGGGCATGGAAACGGGCAAGAGGAGAGCAGTGCCAGGCAGGGAAACCACGGCAGGAAAATGTGGTTGGGGTAAAGCAGAAATAGGTGGAAATTGAGCAGGAGGCGTCTTGGCACCGGTGGGGTGTCTCCCTCCGAGCCACCAGCCGTGGCAGAAGGCCAAGAGGGAGAGGAATGGGATAAAAGCTGGCAGCTGATGAGCATTGATTGTCTTTGCTGGGTTTCCCACATGTTTTTGGGGTCATACTGATAGGATCTGGCGTCCTTGTTGCATCCAAGTTGTGCTCCTCAGGTGGCAAGAGCAGGCTGGGGACTCGGCACCTGGCTTGCGACTCCGCTGCCCTTCCTCTGGTTTTAATAATGTTTTTTTGTGGGGGATCTAGGTCTTCAGTTATTTCACCATTTCAGCTATTCCAACATTTCAACAGCATTAATTTCCTGAGGCACACAATGCAGAATATTATTCCCCATCCAGACGTATGCATTCCTCCTCATACATGCCATGAATATAACCACCAGGCTTCTTGCTCCATTATAAGCACGATTTCATAAAAATGCGACTGCAAATTAATTTACTTTCTGGTTTCAGTAACTTTCTCCGTGCATTCTCTGAAACGACGCTTGCAAAGCAAGATTGTTGCCCCCTGACAGCTTGGATTAAAAACTGAGAGTAAGAACTCAGTTGGAAACTGCAGGGGCAGGAGGTGTTTAACACCAAGCCCTGTTCCCAGCTCCTGGTGGGCAACAGGGAAACGAGCGGTGCTAAAAGCAGCAAAATCAGGCAGGAAAAGATGGTGCAAAAATGATGTTTTTTCCAAGCTGCTTCGTGGCGCATCCTAAACCATATCTCCAGGTGGAGGCAGGCAGGCAGGGCGGTTGCTTCCTTCTGGTTTGTGATTTTTTAATAAAATGGTCAGGGCAGCGTGCGCCCTGCTGTAAATCAGGTGCGGTTTGGGAAGGGGAACAGGGACAAATAGTGCCGGCTCTGCCCTGCTGTGCGGTGTGAAATGTCCTCTCTGCTCTCCTGCAGGTTCCTGGAGGTGGAGCGGCCACGGCTCAGCAAGGTGTCCCGCACCCTGGCCTTCGTGTACCCCTACCTCTTCGACAGCATTCCCCTCTTCTACAGGGTAGGTAGAGCGCTCCTGCGGGCGGCGTTCCCGGCACCCGCACCTCTCCTTGCTGCAGGGTTGGAAAGATCAGCCGCTTCGTCTCGCTCTGAGAACGCTCGGGAAAATAGCTCAACCTTTATTTATTTAAAAAAAAAAAAAAAAAAAAAAAAAGGGAAAACAAACTCCTGCAGGAAAAGAGATTTGGTTATTTTTTCCTGCGCCGCTCAAAGCGCGGCATTCTTTGAAGGCTGCGAGTCACCGGGTCAGCAGCACAGGGTGGGGGGGACAGGAGGCACGGGACAGGGGGCGGCTGATGGGATGTTTGGGAACATTTTGCTCTCCTTTTTTCCCCTGCTGCCGCCCTCCTGCTCAGTTCTACCTGTGTGCCCCGCGGGGCTGCGCCGAGCCCGCGGTCGCGCTGCACTACAAGCACACCGCCTTCGCCTTCCTCACCTGCTTCATCTTCGCCACTCACCTGCCGGAGAGGCTCGCGCCAGGACACTTTGACTACATCGGTGAGTGCCGCCAGGCCGAGCGGGCGCTGCTTGCTCGTTAAACAGAATAAATATTTAGAAACGTGACGCCAGGAGGCAGCGCCTCCCGTGCAGGAGGGCCGCCGAGCCCCTGGCTGTGTTTGAGTGCAACCTGGGGGAGTTTCTCGAGGGTTTTCTGGCTTCCTTGCAGGGCACAGCCACCAGGTTTTCCACGTGTGCGGGATCCTGGGCACGCACTTCCAGATGGAAGCCATCATGCTGGACATGAGCGAGCGCCACGAGCGGCTGCTGGCCACTTCGCTGCTGCCCTCCGCCCTGCAGACCCTGGCGCCCATGGGCACCTGCATGGCCATCGGCCTGGCCGTCATCGGGCTCTGCTCCGCGTCCCTCCACTTCATGCCCGAGCCTGGGCACAAAGACAAGCCACACGGCCACTAGGCTTCACGTCTAGGTGGCCTCCGTGCTGCTCCGCAGGCCAGAGCCTAAACAGCAGGAGGATGGGATGAACGAGGGGTTTATCTGCATTCGCTCCATGAGAAAATATTTATTAATGGTTTCTCGTGAGCGAAACATATTGCACTGTTTTTTGTACATATAGCTTTAAAGCTGGGAACAGATTACGCAGCGCTTTTAATCAAGTTGGTCTTTCACCACCAGAAATATTTAAAATAATCTTAACGTTTCCTGCAGAAGGGAGATAAGTGCTAATACTTTCCAAAGCAATAGGCATTCATCGGTTCTGCCTTATGGAGGACGCGGGGAGGCACGGGCAGGGGGGTACGAGTGTCCCTGCCGCTGGCTCGGTCCTGAAGCAGACCCCGATGGCAGGGGAGGGAGCGCGCTGTGCGCCGCGTCCCGAGCGCTGAGCCCAGGGCCCTCGCCCTGCAGGTGCTGTCATCCAGGAGGCTACAACTCAGCCATCCGAGTCCTTGCACTAAACCCAAGTGCCTACCCCATGTGGGACTGAGGGAGACCAGGGCGTGCCTACACTTTGTATTTTACTGAAATAGCTATTTTTGATAATTATCCGGAAAGTGTTGCTCCAAGGGATCTCTCCAGAGAATTGCTCTTTTTGTCCAGCTCATATAGATGAGTCCTGGGGGAGTGAATCTCCATGCAAGAGCTCAGCTCTCACCAGGGCTGGGCTCCATGGTACAAGCAGCCCACCGAAGGGGATCACTTCTCCTCCAAGAGAGGTCCTGAGGGCTTTGGGGACGCTTCCGAGGAGGCTATCACGTTGGTTTTACCTGATACCTTACAGGAGGTGCATGTGATGCAGATGACTGCTACGGAATGTTATCGAGCTCCTTGATAATCATACGGGTGTGTAACGTGTTTCGCCTATAATTACCTCTCTCAAGGTATACTAGATGCACTTTTGAGTGACAACACAATGGCTCGTTAAAGATATTATGGGACAACTAAGTCTTTTGAAAGCAAACTTTCTTTTGAAAGCTGACCAAGATTTATATTAATATTTATAAGCACTGGAACATAATTGTTTATTCAACAGTTTTATTTCATTAAAAGAGGAAACTAATATAAGTATGGCACTGATGTATTCTAACCTGATTTGGGTAGTTCCGTTTCTGTCTGTGAAAATAATCACTTCAGAGATAATTGCTAATAATTGCAAAGCTTATTTACCTTGTGTATATGTGTAACTGGAAAGGAATCTGGCTCTATCTGCAAGACGTGATTTAAGCTCTGTAAACTTTACATGAATTATTCTAATTTTTTTTCTTAGTTGTTTGTTTAACTTCTGAATTTGGGAAGATCTCTGGTGCTCTTGAGGTGAACTTACTTGCAGGAAAACTACACTGAAAATATAGCACTACATTTTATACTGCCATAATCCCTCCGGATCCTGCAGCCCTTTGCACGGACCCTCTGCCCAGTGCACACCTTAAACAACAAATGAGCGAGTGTGGTTTGATCTTGGAGCAGCGTAGCCAAGCCAGATTTCTTATTCAGTTGGAGACAGGCCTTCAAAAAGCTGTTCAATGTACTTCATTTTATTCACATCAAGAAATAAAAGCTTTGTGTCGAGTTGTAAACAATACAGGACATTTATCTGTTGGAACATGCTGTTCTGTTGCGGCTGCACTCCCTGAACATTGTGCAAACCCCGCTCTACCGGGGCCTTGCACCAGCTGCACGCCGGCCCGAAGCCACAAACACCACTGTTACCACTAGGAACAAAGCTAAGAGAGCATCACTACCCTGCTCTTCAGCTGAGGTTTTACTGCTCTGATGAACAGTGCAGATGCTGCAGATATGAAGGAGAGTCAGACTCAATAGGTACGCGATGTACATGATATGACTTTCCCTGGAAAAGGTTTTCAGGGCGATTTTTGGCTGGAATCCCTCTTTGGTTCTCACCTCTGAACTCCGTGCCCAACTTGAGCCTGTTTGCTGTGTGACCTCTTCAATTTAGTCTCAATTTATGTTGAACTCTAGTCAACAATACTAACCACTATAGTTCAATGGTATTCAAAGTGTGCTTCACCACACTCACAGTCTGATGATCTTTTACACTTTAGGTAGAAGTCACAGAAAACTGCGACTTGCCTATTCAGCAGGGCAGTTGGCTGGATTTTAGGTCTATCAAATTCCTTTGGGTTAATGTAAAATGTGATTCTGACTATTTCTGAAAAATGCTTAATCCAACAGGCACACATTTTCTCCTGTAACAGTACAACACACAACATGGATTTAAGTAAGTTGGAATAAAGGTGAAAGTGTCTGCAGCAGGAGGTGTGGGGCTATATTCTGGAAGTTCTCCCTGGGTGAAGCAGCCATCAGTGGGGTGAGGATGGAGGCTGGATGAAGGTCAGTGAGCAGGAGACTGCGTGCTGGTGCCTGGCTGGAAGCAGGGAAGTTATTCCCTCCCTAGTGACTGAGGCTGCATCGCTACCTCCGCTCGCTGAGGCTTGTGATCTCTAAGGCAGATTAGACTTCTGGCTCCTGCCACTTGATCGGGTAACCAGCACAGAGCTATTTTAGCCTTTTTTTCCACCTACAGAGACAGAGGAACTTGTGCACATCTGAAAACAAACACACACTCGGTTGCAGACCTTCTGTCTTGCACGTCTTTATCGCCCTGGCATCTGACATTGCAGCACTCTGTACACAGCTTAATTTTAACTGCTTGTATTGTTGATATGTTTTATGGGAACATTAAAAAATGTGTCTGTTTTGATATATTGTAAAACACTGTTTAAGAACTGAAGGTTACCCAGGACACCAAACAGCTTATTGTTATGATTTCTTTTGATATTTTTTTTTCTCTTAAAAAGGACAAGCTGATGTTATTTAGTTAATTTACACTAAAACGAAGAACTTGGCTGGAGTCAGGGGTTTAAGTGAGACTGAATTCAGTCCACTGGAGGCTTTCTGAGCTGCAAACCAGGGTTAAAATCCAAGCTACTTCATCCTTTGCCCCAGTTCCCCAGTTGACTTGGAAGTGCGTTTCCTTCTCAGGAAATTAGTCTTTCAATGGGCTCATTTGGCCGGGCTCTTTACCGTTGCCTCCTTTTCCACCATTAAGCATTTCCTAAGGGCTAGGAATTAACTGAGCTACCTGCAGGCAGGTAGCAGCTCAGCCACTGGTTATGGAGAGACCCTGGCATGGAGAACTTTGCTGGATTAGCCCCGTGTTCCTGATCCCAAACCTTTTAGCTGGATTAGCCCCATGTTCCTGATCCCAAACCTTTATTTGAACTAAGCACATGAACAAACACAAGGTAAGAACAGCCCACGGGACAAGTTCCCGTGCACATGGGAGCCCAGGCCCTGAGCTGCAGCGATGTTTTTTTTTTTAACCTGTGCTCAAGGAAATGTTTGTTGGCTGCTGAAGAGCCCCTTGGGGCGTGAGGCTAGGTGTGTAGGGACCACTTCCCACCCCGTGCCGGCTGCCCCCATCTTTGAGGCACCAGGGGGAGGCTGCGGGGAGGCCTGGCGGCTCGGGACGTGCTTGGGCAACACTCTCAGACACCGGGGCTGACTTTGGGGTGCACTCAGGGCTTGGACACGGGGCTGCAGGCTGTGGCCATGCTGTGTTTATGCGACTTTACAACCCCGCGCCCCTCACAGCCGCACCCGCAGGCCTCGAAGGCCCAGCGGGGGGCGCCCGCGCTGTAGGCCGCGGCCCTGGGAGCCCGTTACCATGGCAACGCCCGGCCCCTCCCACCCCGTGACGCAACGACGCTACGCGGCGCCGCGCGCTGATTGGCTGCATTTGAATCCGAACGGGCGCGCGGCCGGAGGCAGCGCCCAGAGCGGCTCCGGGGAGGCCCCGGCCTCGACCCCCGTCCCCCGCCCCCCCCCTCACACCGCGACCCCCGGCCCGGCCTCGGCCTTGTCCCGGCCCCGTCCCCCCCCGTCCTCCCCCGGCGCCATGAAGGCGGCGTAAGTCGGCCCCTGACCCCTCAGCCCCTCGTCCCGGCCCGGTTCGGTGTGGTTCGGGCCCCCCCCCGGGCCTCCCCTGACGCCTCGCTCCTTCTCCCAGTAGGGCCAAGACGCCGCGGAGGCCGGCGCTGAAGAAGCCGCCAGCCCCCGGGCCCAAGGATCCCGTGGGGGTGAGTTGGGGGGGGCGTGGGTGAGAGGGGAGGGCGGGGGGAGGCTGCTCGGAGCGGGGCTGGGTGCCCTGAAACCCCCCCAGGCATCCCCCGGTTCCCCCCCACATCCCCCCCTTGGCCCCAGTTCCCCCCCCTCACACCCTCCCGTGCCCCTTCTCCTGGTTCCCGGTCCGTCCATCCCCCGATCTCCATCCCCTCCCTGTTCCCAATCCCTCTCTGAGTGCCCCGCCGGTCCCTTTTCCCCCCCCCTCTCCCCCCCTTTTTCTGACCCGTCTCCCCCCCAGGTGTACTGCAGGGTGAGGCCGCTCAGCCGCCAGGACCAGGAGTGCTGCATCGAGGTGATCAGCGAGACCACGGTGCAGATCCACCCGCCCGATGGGTACAGGGTATTCCGCAACGGGGAGTACCGGGAGGTAAGGGCCTGGGGCTGCCGGGGGTGGGCAGCAGCCCCTTCCCCCCTGCTGGGGTTCCCCTCGGGCTCGTGGGGTCCACCACAGCCTGCGGGGCAGTGACCATATGGTTGGTGTGCTCTGGGAGCCAGTTTCTGAATTCAGAGTGATGAGGGGACACCAGGAACAAAAGTCACACCAGGAGAGACTTAAACTGGACATTAGGAAAAAATTCTTTACCATGAGGGTGATTGAACTGTGCAACAGGCTTCCCGAAGAGGTGGTTGATGCCCCCGTACCTGCCAGTGCTCAAGAGATGTTTGGACAATGCCCTCAGTAATGTGCTCTAACTTCTGGTTAGTCCTGAAGCGGTCATGGGTCAGGCAGTTGGATCTAATCTTTGCAGGTCCCTTTCAGCTGAACTATTCAACTCTAAAGTAGTGAAATAGCACAAAGTGGGAAGTAGGAAGCGGGTCACTTATTCCAAGTTTGTGCTGGTACTTGACCAATATCATGTTTCCTAGGAAAGAAGGGCTTAGGCTGCATGTACAGAATGAGGAGCTGAAGTGCTGTAGTGATGAACGCCATTTGGTTGTGAAACAGTAAATTACAGGTTCCTAGCATGGGGATGTAGCTCTCAATGAGGCTGTCTTTGGTTTTCTGTGGATAAAATGCAGTGAATGCTAGCTGGGATGCAGGATACTTTGTTTCTGATTTCAGTATGGAAGAACCTTGAAGTTTATAAAGTTTTCTTCAAAGTCCTAAATAAAATCGGCAAAGATTTAAAAGTTTTGTAAACAAACCTTTACACAAAAACTCTTAGTTCAACTATTTATTTGAATTAGTGTTTTGATGAAAAGTGGCCAGATTGATCAAAATGTATTGAAAACCCATCCTGGACCTGACTGGAAACTGAGGCTAGGCTGGAAAAAGACATGAACTTAAAAGAAGATGATTAAAACCTGGAACAATCTGGATTTGGGCATTGTGGGTGTTGCTTTGCCCAGTGCCTGCATAGATGATGATTTCAGCTCAAACAGGAACTTGAAACTGAAAACTGTTGGCATGGGAGGTCAGGCTGTGTGATCATCCCAGTTATTGGGGACGTAAGGTCTGTAAAAACACGACGGTTGCTGTTCTTTGTTTTGCAAATCTTATTCCTAGACTAGTTGTAGTGGAGCAGCTGCGTGTGTTCAAACACTGGTGTGATCCTAAAGTAGATTTTGTCATTCTATTAAGCTGATGGAAAGCTGCTCTAAAGAGTAAAGCATTTTGAAGCAATGGCTTCTGGACAGGGAAACAGAGGGTTTAGGGCACTGTATTTTCTTTGCTTCAGACGCAGTATTCGTTTAAAGAAGTGTTTGGCACCCTCGTTGTTCAGAAGGATGTTTTTGATGTGGTGGCTAAACCTCTGGTGGAAGATCTCATTCGTGGGAAAAACGGTAAGGAATTACTTGTTCTCTACCACTTTGGTGTGTCTGCCTTTCCCTTTTTTGTTATTGCTGTCATTTTGCATGTTTTCAGGTTTCTTAGCTTGTCTAGGTAAAAATCTAGATGCCTTGTTTGCAATGGAACAGTTGTGGTTCAGCTCCCCTGTACAACTGCCCTGGGAGCTGTTCTTGTTTTTCAGTGCTTGTAAACTTATTTACCTGTGTTATGGAGTGTGTGTTATGTGCATCAAGGAGTAATCTTGTACACTGTTAACAGAAGAAGCATTTGTTCTGCAGAAAGGGATGATTTATTCACTTAAAGACTGACCACAGAAACAAATCAATCTGTCCCGGTTACAGTTTGATGTCTCAGTGTTGGTCCTTGAGGTATCTGGCTAACATCAATCTCCTCAGTAATATCCAAAATAAATCAGGTCTCTGCACGTGGGGCTTAGTGGCTTCCTTCCATTCTCACTTCCAAATACAGGAGAAGTACTGTGACTTGTAGTTGAAGTGTGTCTCGATGAGTTGGTATTGACTAGGAATGGCTGTTGGTGGGCTGGGATATCTGCTGTTAGCTGCTCCAAAGGAGTCATTGTTTTTTCCCAAGTGTATTTTACCCAAGACAGACGGAGTGTGAATATAATCCAGCTTTTCTGAGACTGAGCGTGACTGCAAGACTCTTCTGCCTCTCCTAGGTCTCCTCTTTACCTATGGGGTGACAGGCAGTGGGAAAACACACACCATGACAGGGTCTCCTGGTGATGGAGGACTTCTCCCCCGGTGTTTGGATATGATCTTCAACAGCATAGGACCGTTCCAGGCCAAGAGATTTGTGAGTAGTTTTGCATTTGAAAAAGATTAAAATGTTGAACTCCTGTCTTAAAAAAACAAACCATGAGATTTGAAGAGGCAGGCCTGGTATCTAGAACAGACATTCCAAGAAGGTCTGTGGTCTGGTTGTCCTTGTAATTGTCATGTATTCTTTAATTACTTGGTTTCCTGTGGCTTTTGTGTCTTGTGACTAGATTTCATTCCTTGTCTAAAATAATTGAGGAGGTGCTGTTAAATTTTTCTTGTGGTAAAGCATCTCTGATTTTTTTGCTACCTAAATATATTTGAAACAATACTTGAAGTGTTTTCCTTTTGTAGTATTCTAGCTTGTAAACTTCTATGAAAACTTTGTATTTTGGAAACAACTGTTAGGTGTACGTGGAATTAGCCAGCACTTCAGGTGTTAGTGAGGGGGTGTGGTATTTGCTGGTTGCCAGACAGCCTGATCAAATAGCTTGTCTTCTGCTGGCCAACACTTCATGTTCTCTAGTGTTTATCATTGCATTGTCTGAACGTGTTCCCTCTTCAGGTTTTTAAGCTTGATGACAAGAATGGTGTGGATGTTCAGTGCGAAGTAGATGCTCTATTAGAGCGACAGAAAAGAGATGCCATGCCTGTTCCAAAGACTCCATCTGGCAAGTGAGTAACTATTGTAATGTGCAGAACAAATTACTTCATGTAAATGTTATTTTGGAGTTGTGATTTTAAATTACCTTGGTGTCTTTATCCTTCCCTTGAAAAAAGGGAAGTATATTAATGAAAACTTTGTATATTCTTTTCATGTGGTTTGAGCAATTGCATAATTAAGTATTTAAATTCTCAGACTTAGAATCAGGCAGCATAAGGCTATTTTTTGTACACATTTTCTTGTAAGTAAAATGCTGTGATTTGACACAGTAGTGATACCATGAGCTTAACCTTAAGGGTGTTTTGCAAAAAAAAGTGATATTGCTGAATGGTGGGTGATCCAAATGCTAACTATCCAGGAATTTTGCAAGGCAAAATTCTTACTGCAACCAAGAACAGCACTGCTGGATGGAAATTTATGTTTTAACTTTTTTAATCTGATGGGACTCCAAACTAATGTGTTGCATTTAGTTTCTAGTGTGAGCTTTTCTGTACTTGGCTCGTGCCACCTGTCAGTAGACTTGCTTTTTGACTGTAGTCACTGTTTGACATGACATCTGTCTGTGGATGCTCCTTGTAATCACTTGTATGTTATCAGCAGGCGCCAAATAGATCCAGAATTTGCTGATATGATAAACGTGCAAGATCACTGCAAAGTGGATGAAGTTGATGAAGATAATGTCTACAGTGTTTTTGTTTCTTACATTGAGATCTACAACAACTACATATATGACCTCCTGGAGGAAGCTCCCTTCGAGCAGATAAAACCAAAGTCAGTAGGAATAATGATATTTGTAAGCTTTGTGATTATTTTGTGAGAGCTATGTTGTCTTTGTGGCTGTTGTCTTGTCAAGTTGGCTCAATTCATTCATGTGAATTGCTTCAAAAAAAATCACATGGAAAAAGGTGATGAGTAAGGAGTCCAGACAACAGCATTTAAGCGTGCCAAGTACTGGTGGTTGTTCTGTTGATGCTAAGACTTAGTGCTCCCTTTCTTAGTATAATGGAAGGCAAGTAAATATTTGTTAGGCAGCGTTGTATCCTGCTGAGGTTCTAAGTCTGTTTGTACTATTCCTAGCTGGTGAGTGCAGCTTGAAGAGTAAGCCATTCCATGGCTGACATTTTTCTCTGGATAACTCTATTGGGCAGAAGTTGCTATTGTTGCTTTACAGTTGATGTAAGCTTGTGTATCTCTTCGCTCAATGCCAGTCATTTCTGTAGAAACAGAAATGAATAGTCTCATAAGCAAATTTCTGTTTTTTTGGGGGGGAAGGTGTGTACTTGGCTGCTGCCTAAAATCAGTGAGTCTTGTGACTTTTGGGAAAAGAGTTTGCAAGTCAAACTTAGTTGAACGTATTTTTTAATTCTAAATCCATTAAAGAAAACATGCATATCTACAGTACATGTGTTAATTAAAGAGTTGGCTGATCTATAAGGACCAACTAGAGCAAAACAAGCTATTGCACCAAAACACCGAGAGCAGTCTCCGGGGTACTGCTTTGAAATGAGTTTGAATGTCTGAATGCTTTTTAAAGAAGAATTAAAATTGGGTTTAGTGTCTTGCTTTTGTCCAGAAATCAGCCTAGGAAAAATTTTGCATTATTTCCACTTATGGAAGCTGCAGTGCATTAAATATGAAATGATTTCAGGCAAGCTGAATGACTTAATATTTTTTAACCCTGTTTTTTTGGTAGGTGGAACAGTTGCAACACTCCTGTGCGAAATGGTGACTTTATGTATGTGCATAAGCATATTCCCACTATTGAAAAGTGAAATTTACTTTCAGTAGAAGCAGAAAATAGACTGACTCTCTATCTCTTCTTGCTTAACTAGCAAATTTAGACTGCTCTTGAGGCCATCTTGCTTCTGTATGAGCGTATGCATGTAGAAAAACAATAGCTGCCCTTCAAACCAATGATTTCTAGTAAGAATTGCAATTAAACGTGGCTTCTAAATTAAAGCAGTAGCTGAAGTGTAACTAATCCTTGCTGAATGTGTGTCCCTGTACTTGTACTTCCTCTCACATCTGCTGTGTGGATAACTGACGTGTTCAGTCTGAATTTTGTACTTAAAAGAAAACTTGCTTAACATAACGTGCTGCTGTGTATACACCTGCACTCAGTTTTATTGTTCTCTCTCCTTCTTTGCCCTTAAGACCTCCACAATCCAAAATACTTCGTGAGGACCAGAATCACAATATGTATGTCACAGGATGCACAGAAGTAGAGGTGAAATCTACAGAAGAAGCTTTTGAAGTGTTTTGGAGAGGTAAATGATCTTGAAAAGTAACTGAGCATATTTAGTACAGACATGTAGTCTTCTACGCTGCCACACTGAAAACAGAACTGGCTTTGCTATGTGGGAAGTCTGTTAAATGAAGGAGACTTCTGGAGGGAATGTTTTTTTCTTTTTAACAGGTCAAAAGAAGAGGCGTATTGCAAACACTCAGCTGAATCGAGAATCTAGCCGATCTCACAGTGTGTTTATTATAAAGTTGGCTCAGGCACCCCTGGATGCAGATGGAGATAACGTGCTGCAGGTGAATTCTGGGGCAGGCTATTAAAGAAGAGCTGTGTGTGTGTATGTATGTATATGTAAGTTAGAAAATGAGAATCTTGTAATATGGCCTACTGAAACAGTTACCTTGTCTCAGAAATATGCATCTTGATCGTTAGAAGTTTCATTTTGAAGTAAATCAAAACTATGGCATCTCTGAAGTCTTTAACAAAGTTAGTCTCATTCTTTAACAAAGAATGTAAGAATCAAAGACTTAGAGGCTTTGAGTGAATGCACTTGTTACAATCTATCTGGTGGCCTAAGACAGAAAGGATTCGATAAAACTTATTCACACAAAGTGGTGCATAGTTGGATTGTGAGGTGTGTATGTTTTCTTCCAGTGCACTTTAAAGTGCAGGGAGTAGAACGCTAACAATTTGCCTTATGTTTTGTCTGTAACAGGAGAAAGAACAGATCACTTTAAGCCAGCTGTCCTTAGTTGATCTCGCTGGAAGTGAAAGGACTAATAGAACAAAAGCTGAAGGGAACAGGTTGCGAGAAGCAGGTATGTGCCATGTTTAGAAAACCTGATAGTTTATATGCTAGGATAGGTTTACTAGGAGACAACACTAATGTAAAGAAACATTAGGAACAATGAGTATTCTGTTATGATCAGTGATTTGGCTTGACAGTCTTAATCCTCCAGTTTGGAAACTAGAAGCTTCTTCATAGAAGTTATTAAATTCATGAATGCTTCAGATTATTTGGAATGATTATTTAACAAATATGACTTAAGGGTCCAGGTGGTTTATCTTTAAGTAGACTGCCAAATAATTTAAGAATGTGATCCAAATAGCTGCTTACAGAGCTTTTTTTTTTTGTTGTTATTTTAAGGTAATATTAATCAGTCACTAATGACATTAAGAACATGTATTGAAGTTCTACGGGAAAACCAGATGTATGGAACAAATAAGGTATGCAACCCATCATCTAATTATCTTTTGATCTGGCAAAGAGCTGGTGTAACATAACCTTACCAGAGCTTTCTTCTACTTTACTTTCAGATGGTTCCGTACAGAGATTCCAAGCTGACTCACCTCTTCAAGAACTATTTTGATGGTGAAGGAAAAGTGCGTATGATTGTATGCGTTAATCCTAAAGCTGAGGACTACGAAGAAAGCTTGGTAACTTTCTTGCAGTTCTTATCTCATCCTCACCTACTCATGTCTCATGTTCATGACTGAATTACTGCACTTGTTTAGTAGGTGGCAGGAATGATAACTTTTGTTGCTTGGACACTTCAGGTAATCAGGTATAATACTCTAGGGCAAATGTGTCCTCTAAATCTTACTTGTCCTCTTAAAGTACAACTACGACTTGTGTGTAATGTAGGTAGGAAGTTTCTCTTATTTATAGCTGTCTAAATAGTCATATTTAGGTGTTTTATCCCCACTATGACAGTACTTTTTGGAAGTTAAGATACGTGCACAGTCAGGTTTGTGATTCCTTGGAGGCTGAAGTAGGGAAGATCTTACTGGTAAGATTTTTAGACATTCAGCTTTAGATTCCCAGCCAGGTATCTTGCCAAATAGTTGAGATTATAGCTTGTTAATGTCTTTGCTAGAACTTTTATTGATCTAAAATATCACTTTCAAATTTAATTTGGACTGCTGTAGTTTAATTGCTGAGTTTGCTTCTGTTCTTTTGCAGCAAGTCATGCGTTTTGCCGAAATGACCCAGGAAGTGGAAGTGGCAAGGCCTGTTGATAGACCTCTGTGTGGCTTAACACCAGGGCGGCGCTTTAGGAATCAGGCCTTCAAAGAAGAACTTGCACGGAAGTTGGAGATGCGGGGTGGCCCAATCAATGGAGGTAAATACAAGAACACTGGGTGTTTACAGCACTGGCTTGTGCTGTTCTTAGGGGATGAAGATTTCCTTTAAAAAAAAAAAATTATTTGAGCCGTAAAGGCACACAAGGAACTGCATCAAACTGTTGGTTGGGAGCTTTCTCTGTAATAGTTACAACTGAACTGCTCTTTTCATACAGTGGTGCTACTTATGCAGTAGTTGGGCTTCACTACAAATCTCAGAGTAATTCTTTATTGGTGATGAGTTGAATTCATGGTCCCATTACTGCAGCTCTGGAAAAGAAATTGTGCTGAAGATGGAACTTTGATTTTTATTTTTTTGAATGCTCTGGATCTACTTTAGAAATCAAGAGTTGCCTGAAGGTGTTATCAGGGAGTGAATCAAAAATATCACACTTAGTCTTTTCTCAATACTGTCATCTATTCTGAAAAACATGTAGTTTTAGTTATTCTGTCTGCTTTAGAATACTGTGGAATGATCTGTGGCTATGCATTGTCAAATGGAAACTTTCTGCTCTGTAGCTTGCTGACAGACTTCCTTGGCTTTAAATCTTACAGAAACAGAAGAGCAATCTGCTTCTGAGATATTTTTGCAGAGCTTTCCTCCGTTGCCTTCATGTGAGCTATTGGATCCTAATGACGATCAAACACTTCCAAAGCTTATTGAAGTCCTGGAAAAACGCCATAAACTACGACAAATGTTGTCAGATGAATTTGCCAAAAATGGTAAGAATTTTAACATTGATGTGGAGTTGGATTTTTTTGATGCCCTTGTTACTACTACAGCATCTCTTCTCTTGTCTAGATTGAAAGCTTGAAAAGAAAACTTGGAGGTAACAGAGTAGCTGGTAGTGTTAAGTTGGTAGGAGAAGAGAACAACTCCTTTTGATGCTATGGGGATAGGGAGAGAAGGTAAAGTGTGTTGTCTCTCTTGCAGTGCTTGCGTTTAAGACGACGCTGCAAGAATTTGATTCCAGTGTTATATCCAAGGAAAACTATATTCAAGGAAAATTGTCTGAAAAAGAGAAAACAATAGCAGGACAGAAAATGGAGCTAGAACGTCTGGAGAAGAAAATTAAAACTTTGGAATACAAGGTTGGTTTTTATATTGCTCTAAGCTATACAACTCCTAAGCACAACATGCATTTTCTCTCTCTTGTTCGGCAAGCTTCTTGACATCAGAAGTGCTTGTAAGATGGATATTAAAGACAGGGTTAAAAGTACTTTGTGGGAATCTTTTGTAATGAACACTTCTAGCATTCTGGTTTTCCTACTAGAATCCTAGAATCATTTAGTTTGGAAAAGGCACTTAAAAAGGCACTTAAGATCAAGTCCAATCATCAACCTAACACTAGCACGTCCACCACTAAACCATGTCCCTGTGTGCCAAAGGTGAGGCCTTTCCTAATACGTTAAGAAGGGCAACTTTTAAGAAAGTTGTAAAATCTGAAACTTTCTGGAATCTGGATGACTTATCTTATATATTGGTACAACAGCGAATATATTCTAGCACATCTTGACCTGTTGTTCATCCTTTCTTCCTCCAGATTGAAATTTTAGAGAAAACTGCTACAATTTATGAAGAAGACAAGCGTAATCTTCAGCAAGAACTGGAAAGCAAGAGCCAGAAACTGCAACGTCAGGCTTCTGACAAGCGTAGGTTGGAAGCACGACTGCAAGGCATGGTGGCAGAAACGACCATGAAATGGGAGAAGGAGTGTGTAAGTACACTGCCATAAATACTAGAGCTAACGGAGCCATGCTGAGGGGAGCTGGGGAGCTTGTTCTTGTGAGGGCTTTGAGTGTGTTTTTTCTTTCGTAATAGCGTTAAGATTGAAGATGAGTTTGTCTTCTTAATTACTGACTTGAACAGACATTTTCATCTTAACTTTTATAAATGTGGTATGATAGGATAAATTCCTCAAGGGCTTGTGATACAGCTAGAGTAGCTCTCCTGAGTACTTCCATTTTGCTTCAATATCTAAAACTTGTTCTTCTGGGTTTGTGGCTCTCTGGGGAGTGATTCTTTCATTCTGTCAATTGTAAGTAGAAGCCTAATATTGGACTTCTCCTCCTTATCCTCATGTAAACTCTCGCTCAGATATGCCCTTGATGAGCAACAAGCAAAGGAATTCCAAAGGATTACCTTAAACTACTGTGGTCCTGTTTTCTGCTTCAGGACCACTGATGGAGCTATAGTTAGACAATGCTTCAATTTGCCACTAATTTAGGAAGCAAAATGCTACTGGTTTATAACATGGTTTATAAGCATGGTACTGGTTTATAATCTGAGATAATCTGAGAAGTCTGTCTGTTTAGCTTGATTATTTTTTGTAGCTTGTATCTAAGTGGGGGAAGAACTTTGTTTCCTGTTCAAAATTTCAGCACTACTTGTGCTTTTGTATAACGTGCTTCATGCTTTTCCTCTCTCCCCTCTAGGAGCGTCGTGTAGCAGCAAAGCAGCTGGAAATGCAGAACAAACTTTGGGTCAAAGATGAGAAACTGAAGCAACTGAAGGCCATTGTTACTGAACCAAAGAATGAAAAGCCAGAGAGGCCTTCACGAGAGAGAGACAGAGAGAAGCCTATTCAGAGATCCGTGTCTCCTTCACCAGTACCTGTAAGTTACCTTTAAAGTCCTCCTTCATATGGGGACAAACACTTATAAGAATGAACTAAAATGCAGACTGCTTTTCTTTAGTGGCTAGAAAATAGTTTCCAAGCACAGAATTTGGATGACTAAGCTTCCTTTGAATTCTTCCTTCTCCTCTTGTATTTATCAGTGTGCTTTATTTGTGCTCCTGTCTCCTGATGCTCCTGGAACTGGAAAAACACACGATTCTTAATGGTGTCACTGTGACACAGGAGCTCCCCAAACCCCTAAGCTCAAACAGCTGAACTGAATACTGACAATATGCAGAGTGACACTGTTTGATTGCCTTACAAGTTGACAGTTCTGTATGTTCATTAACTTCTTTCCCATTCTCTCTAGCCTTCTAGTAATTTAATCACTCAAGTCCCTAGCAGCCAGCGGCTCGTGAGCAACCCCCAGGTGCACAGACGTTCTAATTCTTGTAGCAGCATTTCTGTGGCTTCCTGTGTTATGGAATGGGAGCAGAAAACCCCTTCGCACAAGCATACCGGTGGCACTTCTAATGCAAGGAGTAGACAACAAGAACCAGAACAAAGTAGAGACTATAACACCTCAGACAGAAGGCGAGGGATGTGCTGGACTGGAGTCATTGAGGTTCCCAGACATAGAGATGAGCTAGAAATAGAAGAGGATCAATGCTGCAGGGTTAGTGCTGATCCCGTCAAAAGCTAAATGTAGAAACGTAGCATTGCTTAGTCTGGCTCAAAAGTTCATCACAACTGCTCTCTTACATTGAGCACACTGAAACAGGGAAAAAAATCAAAAATTTCTTATAGCACAGTACTATTTCCTTGTCTTACTATTATTCTATTTAAATTCTTAATTTGGCATTTAAATTTTTTAAAAGCAGTGAGTCTGTTTCCTGTTAGTGTGTAGATAGCTCTTGGAAGGAACTCTGAACTAGCTAGACCTTTTTCCTAGCTATGAGTGTCTTTGTTTTAATTCGTCTGTCTCCTCAAATCTGTCTTGCAGCATGCAGTTTACCATAGTCTGGGCAGCTTAAATGGTGGTCTTATGAGCCATATATGCAAATGTCTACTGGAAATAGAGCTTGGGCAAATGTCTCACTTTCACTGTTAAATTCAGCTCTCTTAGAATAGTTCTCCTAAATTTTCCTGTCTGCGTTAAAACTGTGGGGCTTTGCTTACAGCTGGGAGATGATTTTTTCATTAAATTGTTGTGTGCAAATATTTGTATTGGTGCTGTCTCTATCACATCATAGCTCTGTCGCAGTGGCTCAGGTAAATCCAAGAGAATTGTACAACACCCTGCCCCCTCCAATCAGCCTTCTTGAGAGAGCTTCTCAAGGGGGAAGAACTTATGGTAAACTCTTTTTTTTGTCAATGTTTTCAAAGTTTACTTGCCAGCCCTTTGAAATGTGGGATGTGTGTTTAAGCAGATGCTATTCCAATTAACTAATAAATGAATCAGCAGCAGAGTAAGGGCTGTATGTGGTCTCTCCCACTGTAATGTGTGACTGGTAGCAGTGTCCTCTCTTTACAACATAACTTCTAAGGCACCCTGGCAGAATTATTTCCCCAACGTGCCAACCAAAATAAGTACTTGCCTGCTAAAAGGGGGAGGAGGGGATCTTGAGGGTTTTCTCCAATTTTAATTTAAACTTTTTCTGAAAGCCATGTGTCTCTGTGTACATTTAATTTTTAAGAGCTGCTTTATATTTGTAAAGGGCAAGGCCCATCTCAAGTCTATTGCTAAAAGAAATCCCAATTGCTTCTCATAACCTGAAAATACAGTAGATGGGATTTGCTTTCATAGCTTTGGGTTATCTAACCTCACTCTGACTTAGAGGTCTGTAAAAATTAGTATATAAATGAGAGTCTGCAGTACTTCTCAAATGCCCGCTCAAAGGTCTTGAAGAGACCCAATTTTTTAAACAAGTTTCCTGAATTTTCTGGTTTTCCTGAGCAACTGAAAATGTTCATGACCATGAAATTAAAAACGTACGAACTTCAATCACTTCTCATGGATTTCCAACAGCTGAGCTTAGAAGCAGTAACACTAGCACAGGGGACACTTCCTTTTTCTCTGCTCTGTAAGTATTATGAGACCTAGCATCCTGTAGAGATGTTGGAAATCCATACTCAGCCTGCTTCCTTTGCTACCTCATGAAAACTCCTTGATCTATGAATGAATCTGGGGAAACATTTCCAAATTTCTTTTTTCAGGTTGGTTAATATGTTTATAGTAATCAGAGTTAATCTGGAAATTTAGAAGTGCTACCAAAGATGAAGATGTTCTCTCTGTGGAAACTTCACTATGTAGGGAATGCAACTGATTGGATAACACCTAAAATTTACAAGAAATAGGAATCGGCACAGAAATCACATTTAAGAATCCTTTAAGAGGCTCTCTGTAATGCTGCCTTTCAGGATGGATTCTGAAAGCAGTTCGGGAGCGAAGCTTTGAACTTCAGATAAATGCATCTTAACCAGACCTGTGAAATTCGCTCTGCTAATGATATCCTTTGAGATGTTTCTTGTGTGCTGATCTCTTCTGATTCTCTTCCACTCTGATCAGAATGCACCTCCGGTTCGTCTCAGGCACAGACGGTCGCGCTCAGCTGGGGAGAGATGGGTAGATCATAAACCACCTTCTAATCTGCCCACTGACACAGTCATGCAGCCACATGTCCCTCATGCCATCACAGTAGCGGCTGCAAGCGAAAAGGCACTAGCTAAGTGTGACAAGTACATGCTGACGCACCAGGAGCTAGCCTCTGATGGGGAGATTGAAACCAAACTAATTAAGGTAACGCAAACACCTTCGTAGTGAACTTGTGATAACCCTGTCAAATGCCGGATCTGGCAATGTATTTGTGCTGCAGGCTTGCAGAAGGGTATGATGCTTAACTCACTGTGCTCAGAAATTGGATTTGGAAGTTTGGTGCAGTTGGATTCAAGGGAGCTTTGAGAGTCTGGAAATGCTCTTCTCGAACTTTGTTGTTACTTTATGCCTACCATTAGAAGCTTGTTTCTCAGTCACCATTTTTCCTGGAAGTAATTAAGTGGTGTATTGTGTGTCCATGTCGTTCCCTCCCCCCAGTAAAATGCAATAATCCGTTTATAGTGGAAATTTCTTAGACTTGTGGCTGCAGCTGATCTTGTGGAGTCAGTCTTGTTGGAGCAATGTTATTTGATTTCCATTAGTGGAATAAGTAAGCTTGCTGCAGTGATGGATGCTCAAATGCTCCGGAATGTAATTCCTAATAATCAAACTACCAAGCAAATTAGTGAGATCACCTAGGCTTTGAACACTAACAAGGGTTGTGTCCCAAAATGCTGACTGTGCTTACCTAAGGCAAACTGAGAGCTCTTTGTAATTCATAACAAGAAGCTTTTGGTTCATTTTTCCTTTGGTTATGGGCCTTCCAATACTGCTTTGTTTTTATTTTGAGTTTTATTTAAAAAAAAGCCCTCACTCCTGTACAGTAACCTTGTAGGTCTGAGCAGTCTCACAAAGGTAATGAGCCTGTGTGTGCTGTTGAATGGAAGCATTGAAACTGAGCCTGTGACATGATTTCTGCATATCTTATAGCAATAACTAAATGTTGAACAGACAAATCTCTCATAGTGACTGTTCTCTGTGTATCTTGCATGATCATCAGGATAGATGATGTTCATTGTGCCTAATCCTACATATAATGGGGGAGAATGTATTTGTGCATGTATGCTTACTGGCTGCTAACCTGAAAGGAAATTATAGCTGTAAGCACTTAATTTTTTGTGTGGGAAGTGGCACCCTAGCTGATGTAATGACTTAGTAGCTGTAACTTATTAAATGATTTTGGCTTCCAGGGTGATGTCTTCAAAACCAGGGGTGGTGGACAGGCTGTGCAGTTCACAGAAATAGAGACACTGAAGCAGGAATCTCCAACAGGGTGAGTTCTTAACTTTAGGCTCTGACACTACTTCAGTAGTGCACGACTAACTGATTCTTGTCCGAATGATTAAATAGCAAAATGTGTCTAACCTGAAATCATATAAATGTAACCTGGAGGAGCTTTCAGGTACTGGAGCCGCTGGTAAGGCTGATCTGTTGCTGAGAGAAACGTATCTCATTGGAAAGTATGAAATGTATTCTCTTGTGTTTGAGAATCTATCAAAATATGTAACTCTCCAGTAACATTTTTTCCCCTCCTTACTCATCCTTCAGTCGAAAGCGGAGATCGTCGCCTTCTAATCCTGATCCAGCAGAGGATGCTGCAGACTCTGAATGGACGGATGTGGAAACCAGAGTAAGCTATAAAGGAAGGGGGGAAGGATGGAATGTGTCATGTTTGATCTGGATGAGGATTTTTTAATGTTGATAGCTAGGTTGGGGTTAGCAAGAGAACTAACTGCCTCTGTGTCTTCTCAGTGTTCTGTCGCAGTGGAGATGAGGGCAGGGTCTGCCCTTGGACCTGGGTATCAGCATCATGCTCAGCCCAAGTAAGTGTCTCTCCTCTGTAGTTTGGGTATTGTCTACTTTCCTGGCAACATCTGAAGTGAGACAGCACTTCTTTCCCCTTGATATTGCTGCCCTTCCTGCTTTGGGTTTGGGATGTGCTTTAATGCTTTAAGGTGAACAGGCTTGTTCAGTTCTTGGAAACCCTGACTGTGTGAATCTGTAGGGGACTGTCACCCAGAAGACATGTTCTTGCATGGTCTCTATAGTCATTGCAGTGAGCAGAATGTCAGGGTTTGATCTTGTCCTTCTGCAGCAAATCAGAGTGGACTAATGGGATTGTAAAAAGCTGGGGACTGCAGCATGCCTGACAGGCCAAAATTGGTACAGAGTTGGCGATGGCAGTGGCAAAATTCTAAGCTGTATCCTGCTCTGATCCCTCTAGCCTGTATCAGATGCTGCTGTAGTAAAAAGTACTCACTTTTGCACCTTCAGATAAATTGTAATTGAAGGTTACAAATACCTTAGCATCCATTTTGAAGGAATGGAGGGAACTGAGGCAGTCATGGGATATACCCAACAGTACATTTGAAAGTAGCTAATATTTCGGCTGCTAGCTGCTGTGCAACTGCCAAGGCATCTGCTAAGGAAGCACGGGCTTTAGTCATGCTAGAAGAAATTTTCCTCTTTGAATGTGTAGATAACGCTGAATATTTCAGGGCTCTCTTATCATTCCTTAACGTGGTGGGGTCAGGGTGCCAAACACGCAGCAAGTGTACCAAATTGGAAGCCCCATCTCTGGTAAAAGTTGAAACGATCTTGCAGTTTGTAAAGCTGGTGCCCACAGTTTGAGCCCCACATCTAATAAAATCTTCCACTTATAAAAGAAATGCTTCAGATATGATAGCTTTGCTAAACTAGGTGTTGCAGAACAGAATTCAATATCCAGACTTGGCCTCTTGCAGATAGGTGCTGGCAGTGCTGTGGAAGCCACCTATTCAACTCAGGGGAAGAAAATGTGCAGTTTTGCAAGACATGTTTACAGGCAGGAGAGAGGGCTGGAGAGGCAAAGAGGTATTTGTGAGGCTGAAATGAACCAAACTGATTGCATTTGGAAACAAAATGGTAAAAATTAGTAAGATGCTTACTCACTTTGCTGTGTATTGTTTATATATAGAGTTTGGAACTAGAGTAGAAAGGTATTTTGGGGAGTATCCTGAAATGGGTAGTCTCTGAGCTAAGGTCATGAATGTGTCTGTCACCATGTTAGTTGAACTCTATTCAACTTCTCACTGGAAGCTGGACCTGTTCAGGTTGGCTGCTACTACTTGCAGCCTGGCTACAGCTTTGTAAAATGGTAGTAGCTCATTTAGTTTGCCTGCATATTGAATTGAAGCTTGTATTTATTTAAACTTATTACACTGAAATAAAGCTTTGTTTTAAGCTCATGGCTATTCTGGGGGGGGGGAACCAACTGCTTCTTGATAAGTAAGTTGTTTGCTTGTAGCATTTGTTAGCACAGGAAGTATGTGATATGTGTACATTCAACTGGAAAACTGCTGCCGTGGAAAATCTGAAAGTAACTTGACTTTATTTTCTTCTAGGCGAAGAAAGCCATGAACGTAATGTACTGCTGCGTTGGAATCCTGTTGATTTTTATCAGACTGATGCTATCTGCTGCCAGTGATAAACTAGCTGGTTTGTTATCGCTGCAGGCTTCTATTTTTATAATGGCCTGTGCTAGGCAGTAGCTGGATGGGAAATACTGTCTGCAATCCCAAAGAAGCATACGAGTGGGTGCATATATTTTCAGTAGACGGGGGTGGGGGGGAAGGGCTTCTGCCATTAACGTGCTGTGGACTTCTGAAGAACACCTTCTGTCTTGTATGTATGATGCTTTTGTTATTAAGATGTATCTTTATAGGCTAATGACACAAGGCTTTTGCCTTGGGTATTTTTTCAGCTTTTATATAATACACTTCTTTTCTGGTCACTACCCCTTCCTTGTCAGGTCCTCTGTTTTGAAGAGGCATAAATGCTGCTATTTATTTAGATGCAGTAATGCACTTTAAGAGTGTTCCTATGCCATTTCGTATTTTATTAGCTAGCAACAGCTTGGTAATATGAATTTCTTCTTGGAAGAATTACCTTTTGATTATTTAATATACAAATCAGCTTGTGAAAACAACTTCAATTTTCCTGCCTTCATAGTAACAGAGCAAGAATACTGAGATGAGTAATGATGTCTTGTCATCATAGCTACTGTATTTTGTAGTGCAAGTAAGTAATTAAATATTTTACATCTGTAGATATGGGGTAAAAGGGTAGTGTGCTCACAGACGGTGAGAACTTTGTATGTGTGGCTCTGCAAGCATGTTAAAATAAATACTTTTATTCAATGGCTTTTACCAACCATGTCCTTGTTACGTAGGAGTACGCTAAGCTACAGAAATGAAGGTAAGCTTTGTGGCATCATGACTCTCTCATGCAAAGACGTGTGAATGAATGCAGCTTTTGGGAAGCTTCTGGAATTTAAGCCAAGGAATCTGCTTGGATCCCAAGATGTGTTTTAGGACAAGCTTACGTTCAATTCTGCAAACTGCTCTTAAGGGCAGTTGGTTGTTCTGAGTTAATGACTGCCTGGTTAAAGATCTCAAAACTTTGAGCTTTATGTTCAGATGGTCTGTGAAATGCTTTATCCTGGAAAGATAAAAAGAAGCCTTTCCAGAGGTCTTTTTGGCACACAGCTGGAGCAGAAAGCTGTACAGCACTGGTAGTGGTTTAGAGCTAACGATGTCCTCTAACATTCAAGTAGCTAAGAGCAGGCTTTCGTACTTGTTCTGAGAAAGAGTTGTTCTGCACTCTGTTGTCTCGAGCAGGCAGTGCTGTTCCATGGCTTCAGAGGGTTTCCACCTTGGTCTGGGAAACAAGAAGTCCTAGCTAGGAGAGCTACAAGCAGAGAACTGCATGCCTGCCACATACAGCTATTAAATATATGTTCAGGGTGCTGGCTGAAATACAGTCCTGCTTTTATTTAATTTGTAACTAGTTAATAGCTATATCTGAAGACATTGCATTCAAGTCATAAAGGAAAACCAGGAAAATGCAGCTTGAAGAAATGTGGGTTTGTTTTAGAGGTTTCTGTCAGTTTAACAGGCAAATCCCACGTTGCATCAGTGAGGGAGCAGCGGGGAGCTCTGCAGCTGTAATGGTTAGCTGGTGCCACTAGGTGGTAGGAAATAACCACTGTGAGGTGCTGCTGTCTGAATCCTGTGCCCTGCAGGGAGGGAGGTTTTTGCCTGGGCTGTGTGGCAACAAATTCCTCCTTTTGGCTTTTGGCACTGGTGAGTTTTTGGGATGCTGCTAACCTGTGCACTGGGGCGGGCGGCCTCGCTGCCACCCATCTCCTGCCTTATCCACTGCAACCCAGTGGGAGGGTGGGAAGGGCAGCCAACAGCAGTAACAATGAAAGAAACTTAAATAAGGCCCATGCTCCTATTTCTGGTGTTTAAATTAACTCCTTTGCAAGCACTAAAATAATTAATCTACTATTAATGATGAGCAAGCTGTCAAAGATGTTATCTCTCTGATGTAGATTGAATCGTTCTGTCACCAGCATAAATGATTGAAGTGTTACTGGGGAAACCCGAGAGGGAGACGTGAGAAATGAATATTCAGAACTTTGTAAAAGACAATATTTAGCTGCGGTATGTGGCTTCTTCTAGGTTGCTTCAAAAGCAATGTGAATGAGGCATTCAGAACCGGCTCTCCAAATGCTGTCTTTTGTATCTGGTGGCAAAGGATGTGTGGCTGAAGCGTGTGAGTCCTTCCCAAGTTCTGTATCGTGGCACAATGCTTTACAAGAGCTTTTCTCAGCACAAAAGTTCTTGTTTTGAATGAGCGTGCTGTTAAGCACGAAGAAATAGTTGCTGCAGCCACCTCGTCCCTATTATAAAGGTTAATCAACAGCAAATAGAAGACCTTGCAAAAGAGGATGTGTGTCCTTGACAGCGCTGAGGCAGGTGGCGGCATGGGAACAAGTTGTGTCAAGCCTGGGACTTGTTCTCCGTGTACCTGAGCTGCCCGTGAGGCCTGAGCTAACTCTGAGCAGACTCAAAGGTGAGGTGAAGGCTGGGCTGTGCTGCTTGAAGTCTTGACTGGTCACCCCCCCTGTGCAGCTAACACAACCACTTTACGTCCTTCCTATCTTAAATAGTCGCATCTTTAATTACCCAGAGGCTGTTATTGCATCCTGTGCTGGGCAGAGCAGGCAACTCTGAACAGCAAAACCTAATGATGCGTGAGGACTGGCTCTGCAAGCTGCTCTGGGTCCATGTTTGGGAAGAAACTGAACTTCACAGAGCCCAGAGTGCTCCTCTGGATGGAACTCGAGGCTCGTCAGCTTGGAAGGAGGAGACGAGACACAGGGGCTCATCCGCTAGCAACGGCGGTAGGGTTTCATTGCATATCAAGCTGTTTCCTGGCCCAGTTCTAGCAACGCTTTTCCATCAGAGGAATCGCATTCAGTGCCACTCAATTGCATTCCTCTGAAGTCGTTCTTCATGTCTTTGCGTCTTCTTCACATATTTACTCTAGTACATAGCCCTGGCGGTGTTTACTCTGCAAAGATTCCTCTAAGACTCAGCTAAGCACACAATTTACTCAGCTAACAAGGGCTGGCATTTATTGTGGGTATCTTTGTGTACTTGTCATTCTTTAGTCTCCGTTGACATTCAGTGGGAAGCGTTAAAACAAACAGCAGCACACAGTAGGAGGGTTGCCTGTACCAATGCTCCTCTGTGAAATAGCTGAATGAGGCCTTCTGCTTGATGTTGGCCAGAGCCAGCTTCTACCAGTTCCTGTCAGCGAGGCTGGAAAAGCCTTTGTGTAGGAGGTGGGCTTCTGGGAAAAACGTTTAATCTTTTGGAAATCTGGGGTTTTGTTTAGTTTTGGTGTGTGCTTATGCCTGCCTTTGCTTTTCCCCTAAGCTTCGCACTGATTGCAGATAAAGTAGCCCTTTGGAGTGAAACTTGAAGCCCAAATTTCTGTTGGGGTGAGATTTAGAGGGGGCAGCCCTGATTTATTTATTTTTTTAATTGTCCAAGCAGGGGCTCCAAAGCTGAGGACATCTTTTAGGGTGCCACTAACTGTAGGCAGCAGGGATATTTGCCTGGAGGGGAGTGGGCTCTGTGCACGCAGGCGTCAGCTGCCCCTCCAGCCTCTCTGTAATGAGAGCTGAACCTGCTGCGAGGAGAGCTCGGTTCATGGAGACAAAGCAGCCAGCGTGGTGCAAAAACATGCTACATCGAGATTCCTTTTTCTTTTTTAATTTAAATGGAAAATCTGTAACTTATTTTCCCCAGCATCTTCCTCTCAGAGCTCTCGGTTTTATTGCAGGTTCTTGTTTCTGCCAGCCCTTCCGCTGGCAAGCAGGATCAGACCCTGTTCCAGTGGGATGCATCACTCCGTTTCGCAGAGGCTCGTAGCAGCTCTGGTGAAAGCAGCTCTTCGAGGCCTTTGTTCCAAGTCTTGTTCCTGCGATTCCTGTTTTGTGCAGCTAGAAGCCGGTGGGATTTCAGGACTTCAAGTCAGCTTCTCTTTGGGGGAGAACTGCTGAGCAGTGGATGCTCTGTGAGCAAGCCTGGTGTCAGAGAGGAATCTTGGTCGGTTTGCTTGCAGTTAAGTGCCTTGGAAATACTGACAAATGCTGTTTTAAATGCAGTTCGCTCAGCTGAATTCGTGTTTACCTTTTGAGGTAACAAATTGCTCCCACAATGAGCTGAAGTCTGCAGTTAATGCTGCCCGTTCTTCCTGCCAGTACCGAAACGTCAGAGTTTCCTACTGGCAGAAGGTGAAGGCTCTGGGCTCTGTTGCCTGTGTTGCTTGGATGTTCTTGGCATTAATTGGCCGCAGCCTCTGCTGAGTAATGAAAAGCAGAAGAATAATATGCGGGCTCAGCCCTGAAATCACAGACTTCTCACAGCGAGCTGGAGCTGATCTGTTCTTGAACGAGGGCTGGCCTGAAATCTGCCGTCTCAAAACAGGTCAGGATACGGTATGAAAGTTCAGGACACCAATCTCATTCCAGGTCATGTTCTGCCCCTTTGCGTCTGTGGCAGTGAATCACTGCTAAGCATGTAAGTACCAGAAGCCTGTAGGATTAGCTGAACTCTTCCCAGTGAAGTTAACAGGATTTTACTGCCTACCTCACTAGCCTGCCGGCTCTTCTTGCCAAGTGCTCTGCAGAGGAGGGGAAAAAAAAAAAGGTGCCTGCACTCTGCTCCTGTGAAAAGTGTTCTGGCTGAACTCAGCCTGTGCACGCCAGGCAGCCTGCCAGTGAGCAGGGGATGAAAAAGCTGATACGGAGGAGCCTGTCTGCTTTTGGACCTGGCAGCTCCTGTGCGTGCTTCGCACTTGCATGCTAACATGCTCCAACCCTGACCCGAGTGGCTACAGCTGTTCGCAGCCTGGCCTCTCCATCAGGGACTGTCATTCCGCAGATCTTCTGGGTGGAAGCTATTTGCAGACAGGGATCAAAGGTACGGCCAGCGAAACGGACTGCCTGGGGGCTAACGGGGGTTGTCTGAGGTGGAAATCTTCCTCTGCTTGGAAGGCAGCGCAGAGCGTTTGCGCTTAGGCAGCGTCTGACGGGCGCTGGGTGCTGCTGCCTTGTCCCTGCCGTGCTGGGCAGGCAGGATGGGCTGCAGGGACACGTGCTGGGCTGAGACATCACCCTGGAGTCATGCTCAGTTCCTATCAAACCTCCTCTCTCTTCTTTTGTGTCTTACATCAAGGTTTCAGGTGCCTGGCCCCTAGCAGCACATCCCCAGGACAGAGGCTGGGACCAGGGAACGGCTCCTGCTGGGTGCCCGAGATGCAGCCACATCATTTTGGCCTGTGACGTGCTTCCTCAGGGAACTCTGCTCTATTTTCCACTCCCTTTTGTGGTCTCCTCTGTCGTGTCTAACTCAGATGACTGCAGAGCGTGTGTGGCCTCTATTGTTTTTTGCCAGGGCAGTGCTTGGTGCCCTGCGGTGGCCCACGGCCGAGGGGCAGCCTCCAGCTCCCCAGCTTGCCCCCTGGCAGCCAGGGCGTGTGAGTGGCACCTGGGGGCTGGGTAGGAAGGTGGAAAAAAGCTGCCTCTTCAGAGCCTGCAGCAATAAGCTCTAGATTGCCCAAAGGAATTAGACTTGGAGTTGCTATTCTTCGGGGAGAAGCCTCGCTCTTCGTAGCCCAGCATGAATAATTATAAGCAATAATCCTGGCAGGCACGAGTAAAACCCTCTTGAAATTGTAGAAGGAGAAGAACTGCTCGCATGCAGACACCCCCCGTGGAACCTCCCCTCCCCGCAGCAGCCTCGGTGGCCATCCTCGCTCCGGCCGTGGAGCCTGGGGCTCTGCTCCCAGTGGCACATAAGGAACGAGCTTTTTTTTTTTCCACCGAGCGACTTCCCAGAAATAGCATTTGTCTCCAGTGTCTGCCTTGATTTATGTGGAGTTCAGATGCTGTTAAAAATAATCCTCCCGCATGCTAAAATTACACCGTCTCTGATTATATTCAGCTTTGTGGACGGAGCGCCTATAAAAAGATGGGTAGAGCAGAGCTTGTGGTGGGGCAGTAGGAGAACGTCTGCTGTGTGCTGGAGGAAAGAAGTTTTGTCCTTTCCTTTGGCCGGAGCCGCTCTCCCCTGCCCTGATGGATTCCCAGCCGTGCCAGCCCCCTGCAAAGAGCTGGGCTCAGTTCCCCGAGGCTGGAGGCACAGGAGTTAAACGCACAACTTGATCTGCAAGTCAGATGAAAACTCTTTAATTAGCGAGCAGTTTTGTTTCAGACAGCAGCGAAGAAGCCTCTCCTCCCTGCTCCAGCAGCTTGCTTATTCTGTAGCTTTGGATACTTGGATTTATTTTGAAAATGCCATGAGCTGTTCTTGTTGTTTTATTAGGAAAAACCGAGAGTCCATAAAATACAATTCCCTGGGATGGAGGGCTAATCCTCTTATTTCTACACATTTCTGGATGATTAAATGGCTGGATTATTTAAGTAGTGATTTGTTACTGGATTGCATCATCAAGGAGATCTGAGGCATAAATATTAGCTTTGGGCTTTTGGCTCTTTGCTGTTGAAAGGGGTAGAAGGTGTTCTGCAGACAAAAGCCAGAGAAATTAAATTAAATGAGCATGTGGAGGAGTGGGTCGTGGCGAAGTCCCTAAACCCTTACTGCCTCGGAGAGCCTTAACCTTTACAAAGAACACATGGGGTAAGCAACGTCAGCTTCGCCTGGTAAATCTCGAACCCTGGGGCGATTCGAAGCAAAGTGGCCCTACTTGGAAAGGGTTCTGCAGCGTTTGGTGGCTTATGGGGCTTGGGTTTGTCTTTCCCTTGCACGGAGCCAAGTCCTCGCAGCCTTTTGTGCCACATCACCCAGCAAATGGGTATGTGGGAGGCTTGGGGAACAGTGGGAGCCCCCCGCTGCTGCTCCATCCTTCAGGGCTGCCAGGGCAGGAGCAGCTCCATGGGGATGAGCTGCCTGGGGGCTGCCTCCTGCCTTTTTCCAGGGTTTCCAGGAAGGCAGCAAGAGCCTGGGAGCAAACCAGGGCAGTTTGGGGCAGGAGGCAGTGGGGTGAGCCTGGTGGCTCCCATCAGCACCGGTGTGACCGGCGGCGTGGAGCCGGTGTGGGGCAGCAGATGGTGCTCTTGGCCCAGGCTGTGGAGCCACCAGCAGCTGGGGACTAAAAAAAAAATGACAGGAAAAACACCGGGAGCTGCTAACGAGGGTGCTGGGAGATGCTGAGGGGAAAGGAGAGCTCCGTGTCCTCATGCCATGCCGGGGAAGTCCTGCGCGATGGAGACCTTCGTGCGCTTCATCGCGTGCCGGTGGTGCTCTCAGCACGTGAGTTCCCCAGGGCCTGGATGTAGGAGGATGGATCGTGGCTCTGTGCTGCTGGAAACTCACAGCTCTGGCAGCTTAAATGTTTGCGTTTGACGCTCCTGCCTGGCTGGTGCAAGAAGATGAAAGCCGCTCCTGTGAAAGCCGCTGACAGCCAACGGTGTCCAAAGCGAAACGCATCTCCTCGGCTCTGACAGCCTTGGCAGCACGTGGGGACGCACAGGAGGGAAGGCAGGCGGCTCCGAGCGCTGAGCGAGCTGGCTTCTGTCCTCATCTGCCTCGTGGGATGGTGGTGGGGGTCGTGTCTGCCCGGAGGCTGCCCAAATCCGGCCCTCCCTGGTGTGCTGAGGCTCCTACGCACGGAGCATCGGGAGCAGCGACCTTTGACAGCACGAGGCTGATGCGCCTTGGGGTGAGAAGGTGGAAAAAAGGGAGAAACGGAAAAACTTCTGTTGTGGGCAGCTGGAAGAGAAGCACAGGGGTCCCGGATGAGCATCCTTCTCTCTGGGTTCCTATCCAGGCGCTGATGGTGAGCTCGATGCTGTCAGATGTCCCCACGGACGCTTGCACCTTTCCTCACAACCAGCCCAGGCTCCCTCTTCGATCTTGTTGTGATGCTACCAGCACTAATTGCAGCGTGCCTAATTAAGCGTGGCTCTTGTGCGATAACTGGTGCTTAGCTTTGTGCCTGTGGGGTTGGGCAGCGTTTGTTGTAACGCCCATTACCTGCTTTGCACCCACTGGGCTCAGTGCTCCAGCACCATGTGGGCTGAGATCTGCACGAAGAAAGGCTCCTGGCCATGCAGAAGGGACGAAGGGACTGCTCCTGCCTTGGAGCCACCAGGAGAATCCATTCCCTATTGTGAGTTATGCAGGCGTTAACCTCTGGGTGTGCAAACCGAGGGCGATTCTCTTTCTCTGCCCTATTTCTGGATTATTTTAGCGTGGAATCTTCCAAATTGTTCAGATGGCCGTGTAAGGAGAAGGGTGTCTGCTAAGGAAGTGTTTTGCTGTGGGTTAGCAACATCTGATCAGCAGGGAGGGTTTAGGGAGGAGATGCGCTCGCTAGGAAATGCGTCGTGCCTGGATCCGGAGGGGATGGAGAGCGGGGTGCCTCCGGGTGGGGGTCTGGGCCTGGCACTTGGGCTTGAGTCCTGCTTCTAGGGGACCTTCAGGGCCACCAGGAGTGGATATCTTCAATCTGCAACTCCTCCCTGAGGAGGGAAGGGTGGAAGGTGCAGTGGGACCTGCTCCTGGGTGCCCGCTATGGAAAGGGACGGGCAGGGCGAGAGGGGCCGAACGCAGCCCCCTGGTGCGCAGGGGAGGGCACGGGCTCAGCCCTGTGCTGCTGGGGGAGATGTCACAGCCCCTGGACTTGTGCTGGAGATGCTGCTGGAGGTGTGCTCTCCTGTGTGATAAACATGGGCTGTGCTAAAATGCAGGGGTTCAAATCATCTGAAGGCTGTCGGGTGGGGAGTGGATGAGAGGAGGCTGAAAATTGAGGAATGCAGCTGGCAGCGTGAGCGTTCTGCAAGGCTTTGGGTTTCCAAGGCTTAAAAGAAATACAGTTGGAGCGAACCAACACAAAAAAACAACCCAAATGTTGCTCTAATAAAACTACTTAAACGATACAGATCTGAGAGTGGGTGCGGGCAGCAAGGGGGCTGTGCCGTAGGCTGGAAACGAGCGGCGTTGGAGAGCATAATTCCTCAGCCACTTTAAGAAATTCAGTTGAAAAATAAGACAAAGTAAATATTTACTCGAGCTCGGCCTAGCTGAATGCATTATTGCATTGGGAATTCTTAGCTCTAGTCCGTTAATGCTTTCATCTGTTGTGGTAATAAACTCTGGCAGAGGGGCTGGAGCGCGGCGCGGGAGCTGGGCTGGGGGTGCTGGGCTCCCCCAGCCCCTCCAGGTGCTTTCCGACCCTCCTGGTTAAACAGAGGTTGGGCTCTTTTTAATGAATCCAACCTTCACGGCGAAGGCGATTCCAAATAATAAGTAATTAACTTTATCAAATCGACATTACCATCGATAACAAAATGTCAACAGCGCCTCTCTAAACAAGGCAGAGCTGCTATTTACAGAGGGGAGGAGGAAAATGCAGCGAGGCTTGGACAAAGAACAAATGCTCGGCTCCTCAGGCTCGTTTCTCCTCCTGTGCCTCTCAGAGCAGCTCCTTGGCATCTCCGTGCCCTTTGCTGAGATGCCCAGAGCACGGGGAGGGAGGGGAGATGCGCTCGGGGTGCTGAGCATCCTCCAGCAGGGCTGGGAAAGCCTCGGTGTTGTTCCAGGCAGGGCTTGCAGCCGGCTTCATCCCAAAATGATGCGTGCAGGGGAAGGCAGCCTCTAGCTGACGGCGTTTCCAGAGGTGCAGGAGGGGTCAGGGCTGGCTTTGCACCTTCCTCCCTGGCTCTGCCTGTGCCACCTCCGCTTTTGCAATGAGAGCTTTTCCAATTAAAAGCTGTGGCTCTGCTTTGGGGCGGGCGCCAGCCCCCTGATGGATATTCCTACCTAATAAAAAAAACGTGAAAATTTGCAAACGGGGAGCCTGCTTAAAAAAAAATAACCAGCGTGTTTAAAAGAAGAGGGGGGCGGGGAAAAAAAGTGTTTACCCTCACGTATGGAAATAAAATCACTTCTCAGTGTGCATTGGCGACAGTGCTGTGTATCTTCTTGTTACCCAAGAAATGAAAAGTTACTCATTTACCCCTGGTGTCCTCGCGAGCAGAGGTTAATAGCTGCAATAAGGATAAAGTTTATCCTCCCTCCTGGAAGCACAAAGCTGGGGCTGCAGCAGCAGAGCAGGATTTAAGTACACACAGCTCAAAGGGCCCTGCCACGGGGGTTTCCATCGGGGAAGCAGGAACCGAGGGCAGTGCTTTTTGGTTCTCGGTGCTGTGCCATGGCTTTGGGACCCCGCGGCCCTGCCCGGGGTGCTCCAAGGCAAGGAGAGCTTCCTCCTACGTGATTGGAGTCACAGCCCCCGACACGTTTTCATAGTGGAAAAATATTCATTTTATTGGCATGGGTGTTTCCGCGAGTTTCTTCTCTTTATTGCAAGCCTTCGTTTCTGGCAAAGGCCACCGAAAGCTTGGCAGCCCGAAGGGAAGTGTTAAAATAAAACTCGAGGTAGGGTAGCGACTCGGAAGATTTCTGCCCTGGGGACAGGAGACGCGGGCGAGGAGAGGCTTTAAAGCCATCACGGGCCAGGTGCAAAAAATAGTTTCTCTTTTTTTCTCTTAGGGTTGCTATTTAGTGCCCAGTCATCCAAGAAGATGCCAGTGGGATTTGTGGCCTTTCCTTTTCAGCTCACCTCTTGGCAGTGATAAAGGGGACGGATTTCAGCTTCAAGGGTAATTTCTTGGGGCTGGGACGAAGGGGAAGGGGGGCAGAGAGCAGCTCGGCGCCTGGCGCGGGGCTGGGCTGCGAGGCAGAAACTTGGGCTGTTTGAACACGAATCAACCCAAAAACCCCTCTTCTGGTTAAGATTTAAAAAAGAAAAAAAAGCAGCAACAAAAAAAGCCGCGTTAATCTCATCAGTGGAAATGATGGCGTTGGGTCTATGATCTTAATCTTTCACGTCGTACACATCTGGAGAAGTAATTCGGGGAAATAATATAAACTTCAGCTAAGCTGTATAAACCCGATGAGAAAGTGATTTCGCTGAACTGCAGCTCGGTGGACCTTTGTCACACGCCTTCCTGTAACAATATTGACTTTATAACACCTACACTTTGTTCTCTTCCTTAACAGGACAGCTGCTAAGTGCTGGTAAAACAAACATCACATGTGCTGCGGGGCTCCTACAAGGTTTGCAATCAAGCGCTCTCTAATAACTGCTTAAATACTCTCATCCAGCTTGTCCTTGCTGTTTGCTTTAGGACACGGTGTTTTTCCCTCCCCTCCGTATTTATTCTGCACGAGCGATAGACGGAGCTGGAGGTCACACAAAGTAAATGCAGGTGCTGCTTTGGTTTTGTTTCTTTTTTTTTTTTCTTTTTTTTTCTGCCCTTTTTTTTTTTTTTTTTCCGGGTTGACTCTCGTCGCTGAGCTCGCCTTTCTGACTCAGCAGAGCGGATGTCTCTCTAAAAGCATTGCCTTGTTGGTCGAGGCCGGGTAATCTCTCCTGAAGGCAGGTCCCCTGTTCTCTCTTGGCACCTTTTCAAAGCCGAGCAAATGCAAGGTGAGCAGAGGAAAAAAATAAAGAGCTTGTTGAGCAGGAAGAAGAGAAGCGAGCCTGATCCGGGGGTGGCTGTCCCTGCAGTGCAGTGAAACATCACCGAATTACGTTCCCCTTTCCGTGGCCTTCAAGGGCAGCAGAAATTGGAGAGGAGCCCAGGAGGTGCCCAAAACCCCACGCTCAGCTCCACCTCTCCCCGGTGCCACGATTTGGGGGCTCAAAACCCTCTTGGGGCAGCCCTGGGTGAAGCCTCCCCTCTGCTCCAACGTGCTAAATGCCTCCTGTGTGTGGTGGGGAAGCTGCCACATTGCAGGGGACGAATTATGGGCCCCCCTCCCTGCCTCCTGCCGTCGGGTGCGTGCGCTCTGCCTGGCGGAGCAGGGGGATCGATACGGCCCCGGGCGAGGACGCGGTGTTTAAATCACCGCCGAGGCAGCCTGCTGGGGAAATCAGCGAGGGAAGCAGGCGAGATTGATCTCAAATAATTTTTATGGCTGGGGACTTGAAGCTCCTGTCGATATTTCTGTATAAATCACCAGAAGCAGCAAGGGAAGGGAGGGGAAGGGAGGGGGGCAGCTGTCAGGGGCAGCGCGCGCGGGTGGTGCCGGGACGCGGTGCGGGTTGCCCTTCCCAAGGGGCAAACGGGGATTTTGGCACCGTCTGCAGGCACTGCTGCTCTTCCAGGGCCGCTTCTGAAGTCAGCCAGGCCCTGATTGAGCCGTCTTCCCTCCTCCATCCTCCTGGCCGGGGCAGTGCCCGCTCTCAGCTCGCCCTTGGTCCTGTCGCAACGTCTCCAAACGGGAACCAGGAGGGAGCTGGCGCTGGCTCCCTGACATCTCCTACCTTGGTCTCTGCAATCAGAAGCCATTTATAGCAAAATGTGTTTGCTTTGTGCTGAATTACTCACAATGCTGCCAAGTACAACCACACCAGCTGTTAATTAGAGTTTAGCTTTTATTACCAAAAAGTCTGCTCTGTTGATATGGAAAATGGGAATAAAAAGTCATTTAACCTATTGTGATGTGAAAATAAACGGTGACTTGTTGGTTTAATTAAATAGTCTATTTATCTAGCCGTCGACGTGTTTGAACATACACAGGATTACGAGCAGCATTACCCTGGCTTGTCTCCTGTTGTCTGCGTAATCCACGGGGTTTGAAGTGACAGGTACCTGCTAAATGGCCCAGTGAACTCCACGGGAATCCAGCAGAGAAGGCCGATCCCTTCCCTTCCCTTCCCTTCCCTTCCCTTCCCTTCCCTTCCCTTCCCTTCCCTTCCCTTCCCTTCCCTTCCCTTCCCTTCCCTTCCCTTCCCTTCCCTTCCCTTCCCTTCCCTTCCCTTCCCTTCCCTTCCCTTCCCTTCCCTTCCCTTCCCTTCCCTTCCCTTCCCTTCCCTTCCCTTCCCTTCCCTTCCCTTCCCTTCCCTTCCCTTCCCTTCCCTTCCCTTCCCTTCCCTCCTCCAACACATGGTGGGGCTTGAAGAGAATGGGCTTAGGGAGCAGATCTGGTTGAATGGAGCAGCTTTAGTGCTTCTCCTAGGGAAAAACAGAGGGCGAGGAGTTCTTATATTGAGGGGAGAAATTGATTTCAAGCCCCAGAGGGAGATGCAGCGCTCACAAGGTCGCTGAGGATTGCTTTGCGCAGCCGGAGCGCGAGCAGCTCCAGGGGCAGCGCGGCATCGCTGTGCTGGGGTATTTACAAGACCCGAATGTAAATCCTGGCGTTTCCAGGGCACGGCTCAATTACGGAGGGAGCTGGGCAGCAAGGCAGCTCGTGCTAATGGCATTCGGAGGCTCCAGAAGTGGGCTCTGCGCTCAGCTGCCAGGCGGAGCACTGCGAGCCTCCCTGGGGGACGCGGTGCCTGGTGCCGGAGGGAGTTCAAGGATCTTCGCTCCTCTGTGGCAGAGATGGTTTTGTCATTGCTGCTTTTCCTTCCTCCCTCTTACAGAGTTTTTCACCACCTGCCGAGGCTGCAGGAATGCGTTCTTGATGGCTGGGCTGGGGAGCAGAGCAGCGTGGTCCTGCCAGGGGATGGAAGATGCCGGGGTCCTTCTGTCTCTGCTGCATTTTTAACATGAAAGAGGCCAACGAGTGCCTCGGGTTTTGTGTTTTGGGGATGTTGAAATTTCCTGCCATGGGTCACAGGTGTCCACTTGTCCCTTTTACCACCCCTTTTCCCATATCAAACGTCACACTCTGGTGATGCTGCTGAGTGTGGGCTCCATGCACTCTAAGGACATGATCCTCATGGGCACGTGCTGTCGTGCACGAAGTGCCGATGCTCTTGCATGCTCTGGTCGCTCTCCAAAGAGGCTGGGCAGGTGCCAGTGGCCACCTTTGCGGGTGCCGTGGTGGCACCAGGTACCAGCAACAAGGTGGGCAGGGCAGGAGCAGGCAGCGTTAGGATTTGCAGCGAGGAGCTGGCGGCTGTCAGCAATTACTCTTTGGGCAGGCTCTGCGCCTCTCCGAGCAGCGGGGGCGCTTTGTGCCAGCCCTGCACGATAACCATCGGCGTGCCCAGTGGCTGTAGGTGCTGGTGCTCCCTTCTCCTCGCTGCAAGCCGTGCCCAGCTCCCTGCTCGTGTCGGTGTCCGCTGCAGCTCCCTCTCGCCGTGCCCCAGTGGTGGTGGCAGTGGCACGAAGCACGGGCGCTCCGTGCAGAACGGCGTCGCCACGAGAGTGCTAAACTTGTCATGGCTGTTTACTTACGCTTTCGCACTGTTTGTGTAGTCAGAAGGCTTGATCTCGTATTTATCTCCTCTTAAAACAGCTACAGTTTATAGTTTAAACACATTAATCATTTCCAAGCCTTTAAAGGGCTTTTAAGTGGAGACACTGCTTTTGTTTGCCTTTTAATTTTTATTTAAAGTCTCCCTTCCGAATCAGAAGGCAAGTGCTTTAAAGGACGTTGAAGGAGCACGCTCTCAAACAAGCTGCAGCTCGGCGAGCCTTCCCCATGCTAGGCAGAGCTGCAGCAACTCGGGCACCTCCGCGCTGGGCTGCTCCTCTTCTGCCTCCTCTGCACATTTTGGGAGGCATTGTGGTGAAGCCTGCCCCCGGCTGTGGGACCCCTTTGGAGGGTGTGGGGTCTGTAGGGTGCCCCCGCACTTGGTGGGGTCGTGGGCCTGGCACAGGGAGGGATTTGTGCCCTGCAGCCAGCACAGCCCTTGGGGTTATCGGCTGGGGAGGTGCAGTGGTGGCGTGGGTTTGTGTGGTCTGGCTGCGAGCGAGGTGCTAATGCAGCCAGTGGCTGCCTTGGCCAAGCTGCTGCAGGGCTTGCCTTTGGGTTTCTACGGTCCCCGGGTCTCGTAAATCCATCTCGTGGTCTTTGAGCTCCAGCTTAGACAATCAGAGAAGCTGGCAAAGCGCAACCCATCCGAGGACAGAGACCTGTTGCTGCTTGGGGTCTGCCTTGCTGCCTGGCTTCTAGCTCACCCCTGCTGCTCTCGCCCCATCCGTGGTCCCCAGGACCTCCTGCACCAGCACTGCTCACGGCTGTGGGGTTTTGATCTCCAAAACCCATCCCCGGATTTTTGGGAGGAGGCATGGGCCGTGCCGGTCCGCCGGAGCGAGCAAGCGGCGCTGGCTCCCATTCAAGGTGCTGCGGCCAGCCCTGTTGGGGACACGGTGCTCAGGACACTTTTGGTAAATACTGGCACGCTTGTTTGCTCTACGGGGAGGAAGTTCTGCCAAAACTAAGAAAACTCACGCAGCGTTTGTTAGCCTCCTGTTAGCGAGGGGCTGTGCCCCTAAATCTGTGTCCCGCTGAAATACGTGGAATAAGGCTGATGGGTTCTGGTCCCTGCCTGGCAGCCAGGTGGCAGAGGGTGGGGATTACCGGGTGGAGATGGAGGATTTGGACAGGATGCTGGCACAGGGCACTGCGCTTTGTCCCCCGTCCTCGCTGGCGCTGGGTGCCCAGAGCTCGGGGGGCAGCAGCTCCCTGCCCCTGTGCTCGGGCCAAGCAGTTTCGGGCTGGCTGCAGCAGCGCCCGTGGAAGGATTGCTTTGGCACTCCTTGCTTTCCTTTCCGGGCCACTGCAGGAATTCAGACTCGGGGCTGTTAATCCAGCACCTTGTGCAAGCAAAAGCCGCAAAAAAAATGAGCCGAGAGAATGGGCTGCTTGTCCTGCACCTCCTGGAGCGTGGCGGCAGGTGCTCGTCCAGCCAGGACGTTCTGCATCATCCTGCACATCGCATCCCCTGTCCCGTTAGGCACCCAAGCTCTCCGTGTGTGTATCAGGATGCATTTTCTACAAGTCCCGTGCTGCAGCCAGGGGTGAGAGGCTGCTGCCAGCGCTGGGCACGAGCACAGGACCCTCCTCGCAGAGCTGCCTGCCCCCGCTGTTGAAGGTGGTGCTGGAGCCTGTCTCTGTGCCACGCTGAATTATTGTTGTTTTCCTTGGAGTCCCATCGAGGTGCTGCAAATGGATCCAGATGTGTAAACACCGAGCCCAGCTGGACCTGCCAAGGAGCCCGGATGAAGCCGAGTTGCTGTAAAAGGATCCGCACTGGCGGGGGCCAAGATGTGCCTTCACGTAACGCCGTGGAAATCTGGTTTTATTTTATTTTTCTCTGTTGAGATGGACGAGAGCCTGCATGCCACATCGCCAGGGCTGGAGCGGAGAGCCGAGGGAGCTTGCCAGGAGAGGCTGGGTGAACTCACAGTTACCCAGCAGTGACTTGGAAAAGGTGACCGAGCCGCGCCGGAGGGGCTGCGGGTGTGCGAGCAGCAGCGTGGAGCTTCTCTGGCCGTGCCCAGGTGCAGCTCTCCAAAAAACCTCTGTGAGGGTGCACTCGGACACGTGGGATGTGAAACCAGCTGGCGTCCTGCCTGCGCTGCAGCTGGGGGCGAGCAGGAGAGCAGCCCCCTGGCCTTGGGGGGGGTTTTGGGGAGCTGCATCCCCGCACAGCTGGCAGCTGGATGCGCCGAGCACGTCCCGGTGCCAAGCGGCACGTGAGGAGCTGATTGCAGCTAGAGGCCACCCCAAAGTTAGCAAAAATGAAGAAATAAAGCCCAGACAACGTCTCACGCGAGACCTGGAAGCGCTCGCTGGGAATTGGCCTCGCACAAACCCGCACCGAGCCCGGGGGCAGGCCGGGGGCGCGGGGCGGAGGCGAGCGCAGGAACCTGCAGCTGCGCGGCCCCGGGACGCGGCGGGGATCCAGCGCGAGGGCTGGCGCTGGGGCAGCTCCTGCGGCTCCGACAAGCTCCCTCGAGGGCTGCGGGTTCCCAAACCGGCGCATAAATTACAGCGAGGCTTCAGGCATCCAGCGCGCACATCTGCGGGCGGCAGCCCTGCTCCAGGGCTGCGCGTTACGTAAAACCAAAAGCAGCCCCGCTTGCTCCAGCGCTCCGAGATTTCCAGAGAGAACCAGATCCTGCTGAACCCGGGGCAAAACCCAGCAGAAAGCCGCGGCGCGGTTTGGCACAGCTCCTTCCCCCTCGGATAGCCGCGAGCAAGTTTGGTTTAATTTCTTATTAAAAACATGATTGCCTGATTGCGCTTTCGCAAGAGCTTTCCTGCGACCGCTCGGTGCTCTGCAGGCGTCACGAGCCAGGCTCTGGAGTGACTCACGTGCGCCCTGGAGCTGCTCGTGGCTGAGAGGTGGGAGCAGGCACTGCTCCCAGCAGCTGTCACTCCATCAAGGAGGCAAACCGAGACCGGAGAGTCCCTCTCAAAGGACTCCAAATCCTTTTGGACCAACGCAGGGGAAATGTCGGGATTTTTCACCGTCCTGTTTCACACCTGAATTGTGTGGTCAATGAAATCAGTGCCCTCCTCGCCCAGCCCATGGGACACCCTCTGTGGTGCAGCTCCTCTTGTTGCAGGCGCCCCAGGGATACCTTTAATAACTGCCTCACTGGGCAGTTTCACCTCCCCTTGCACCCTTTGCCCTTTCTGCTCGGGGCCAGGAGAAGCCTCTGGGGACGGCAGCGGTGACTTTCTGCAGGGGTCCCCTGGCTCTGCGCCTCCTGGGCCATGCCGTGGGCACTTGCTCTGTTGCTGCTACCCAGCCAGGGATGGCTCATCGCCTAATAGCATCGCTTAGCACCGAGGAAGCTGTCTACATCTTCCTACCGCTGTGCAAATATTAGCTAATTAAGTGGCAGCAACCTTATCTAGAGGACACTTGTGGTGGCGTTGCTCGTGGCCACAGCAGGTACCAGGGAGGATTAATTCCCAGCAGTTGTTAGCAAAAAAGAAAAAAAAAAAAAAAGAAGAAGAAGAAAAAAAAAAAAGGAGCGATGTTTGAGCTGGTGAAGGCTTTTTAACCAAGGTTTTATCACCAGATTTTGTCTGAAGGAGTTCTGGCTCCCAGGGCATCTCCGTGCCTGCCTGGTGGGATGGGGCTTCCAGGTGGCAGGCGTTAAAGCCCGGGGGCTGGCAGTAGCTGGGTGAGCGGCAGCAGGGCTCCCCCCTGGGGTGATGCATCCCTGTTTTATCTGCTGGCTGGATGTCTGCTCGCTGTGATGTTTGTTAGCAGTGACCTGGCTAAACATTGGGGGTTTTCGCTGTTTACTCGCAAGCGGTGATCTTGCAGGCAAGCCAAGAGGTTCAGGTGCGCTTCCCAAAAACTTGCAGGGAGATTACTTCCTGGAGAGAAGAAAAAAAAGGGAAAAAAGGAAAAAATAAAAAGAGAAGACTCCAGGCCATGCAGTTTGCTGGGGAAGCTGGCAGCCTGGTGGTGCTCAGCACCCTCCTGCACGGTGCACGTCCTCCTATCCATGCCGGTCCCCAGCCGGCTGCGGCGCGCCAGTGGTCCCTGTGCTCCTCGTTAGCCGTGCCTGGTGATCCAGGAGTCCCTCTCGTTCCCCTCATTAATTTCTGACAAATCCATTCTGTGCCTTGCTGTTGAGATCGGTCCACCAAAAGCCTTTTTTTTAAATTTTTTTTTCATAAAACCATGGGACACAGCGAGGCTGGAGGTTAAATGCCAGATTTGCAGCTCCAAGTCCTCCTCCAGGTTGTGCGAGGATGTGACCGTTCCCGTGGCCTCGCATTGCTTCAACCGTGGACAAAATGCACTGATTTTGGACAGCTTGTGCTATGGTAACCAGAAATAGCTCTCATAGGAGAAAATTTGGGCCTTTTTTTGAAAACCTGCCCTTTAAAATTCCCCTCGGCACTTTGTGCTAAACCCGGGGCATCAAGGAGAGCCCTTCGGGTGCCTCCCCTGCTCCTCCAGCCCTGCGATTGTAACAAATGCTTTTTCCATAAGATGTCAGTGTGGCACAGGAGTTTAGATGCTTGTTTGTTGCTTGTGCAAGTAATCCATCTCGGGGAAATGATGGAAAGCCATCTTCTGGACCGTCACCAAGTTTCAGCTCATTTACGGCTCGCAGCATTAATTTTTCCATTGGTGGAGAGGCCGCGGGATGGCTGCGCTGATCGGTACCGTGCAAGGACGAGCGCTCGTTTTCAGTGGGGTAAGGAAAAGCTGAGGGACCAGAAAATGGGTGTGAGATGTGCCTGGCCGGCCGAGCTCTCCTCTCCCTGCCTCTGCCTGTTCAGCGCTCTCATCCGACTGATTCACACCCCAAAAAATCGAGCCTCGGATGCTTTCTGCTCCTTTCTGGGCCTATGAAATGATAAGCTGGAGAAAAATGTTGGTATTTCAGCAGTGTTCTGTACAGCTCTTGTACAGCAGAGATGATCAAAATTGGGAGCAATTAATGCCCATTACACTAGCGATGCTTTTGGCTACCATATGCCTTTATTGGTCTACGTGGAAAAGAATGCCATAAGGGCACCGTAAATGTGGGCAAACGAGGGCATTTTGGCAATGATTTCTGTGGCTTTTGCAGGGGCTGTGTGGGGAAGGCAGGATCTGGCCTCGCATGGGTCAGCGCCCGCTCCCAGCCCCATGCTCGGAGCCAGGTGCTGACCCCGGAGGAAGAAATCAGGGTGATTACGAGAAATATCCCTCGGCACGGCAAGGGAGGAGAGGCAGAGCTGAGAAAAACACCCGGGGCTTGGAGCCACGAGCTGTAAGGAGCCACCACACCACCACAGCAGGCTGCAGCGAGGCGGGGAGCTTTATGGAGCTCGGGGCTGCGGCGCTGCTGCTGCACGAGGAGGTTCCCAGGGTTTGGCTGCAGACGTGGGACCGAGCTGGGGAACAGAGCCCGGCACCAGCAACCCCCGTGCCCCCCAGCCGTGCTCCCACTACCCTCCCTGGGCTTGGTCGGCCAAGCCCGGAGCACTCCTCGGGGCTGCAGTTGCTATTAAGGGCCAGGTCCAAAGGCTGCTGAAGCCCCGGAGAGGCTCCTGTTGACCTCATTAAGGGCTGGATCGATGCCTAATGGCAGACAAAGGGCCGGGAGCAGCGCGCCCCGGCCCCGCTCTCCCAACGGCTCCGGGGGCCCAGGGTATTTATTTCCTCCCCGGGTAATGGGCATGCTTGGATGGCTCGGATATTGCGCAGTCCTCTTCCTTCTCCAGTTTCAAGTCGGTATTTAAATCCACTAATACACGCAATAATCTGCGTGTCTGGGATTAATATAATGTTATATGTTTCTTGAAAGCCTTTCTGATCCCATAGTTAATTTAATCTTTTATTAACATTAACTAGCTCATGTGGTGTCCAGCAAGCCCGGGGAGTATGCTTTCCAATACCAACAGATGACAAAGAGATGAAAATATAATAGCAGATGAATTCCTCCTTTACCACAAAAGCAGCAACAGCGAGGCTCCAGCAAAGAGCCTTCTCCTGCTCGGAGCGCATTGTCTCCCAGGCAGAGCACGTACTGCTTTGCTAACGTGAATTGCCAGGAAGCAATACTTATTGTCGAGGCTTTGAAATGGTAAAGGAAGAGATTATTGAAAGGCGTATCTCTGGCCTAGGAGCAGCCTGCACTTAACAGCTATCAATGCACGAGTGCCAAAAGGGAAATGTTAACCTCCCTGGTGCCAAAGAGGCTCCGCGGATCCATTCTTTGGCCTGGGTGCAACGTTATAAAATAGAAATAATGGCATTCTGGAAAATGGCCACTTCGCTGCTAGAAACGCTGCTCTCGTGCAAATGCCAAGTTCCTACCTCTGGCAGAGGCTCGGCTCTGCCCGGATCACGAATGTCACGGCGCGGTGCGCAGCGGCCGCGTGCCCGTCCCTGCTGCCATGCCGGGGGCCCGTGTCCCCCCCTGCTGCAGCTGGGGCGACTCCAGCAGGCAGCGACCCCCGTCCTGCTCCAGGCAGCCCCTTTGGGTGCCGTTTGGCACCGACCTCAGCACCTCCAGAGCAGCCACGGGCTGTGCCGAGGTGTGCACCGGGGGAGCAGAGGCAGTGGGGAGGCTCCGTGGCTGCGGTCCCACTGCTGCACAGGCTTGGCCGCGCTGGCACGTCAGCCCAAAAGCTGCAGTTACACAGGGAGGGATCCAGGAGCTTCATTAATTTCCACTTGGGCTTGTGCTCGTGCGGTTCACTTCTCTTTGCTAGAACAAAGTGGTTCAGCACCGTTTGCTGCCTCTGGCACCCCCGCGCTGCGATAGCACCGGCATTGGATCCAGATGGGGAGAGGCTGCGCTCCGGCGGGGCAGAGGGAACCCATTAGGAGCACGCTCCATTCCAAGGAATTCCTCTCCAATTTCCTTCCTCATTATCCCGCTTATCCACATGCGTGAACCCTCCTTGCTCTCACGTTGGTTTCTCTCCTGAACTTGGGTATTTTCTTTTTGCTTCACCCGGCTGTGGCCGTGCTGGCTGTGGAGCTGGCAGCCGGGTGCCTCACGGGGTGCGCTCGAAGATGGGCGTATGGGCACAAGGACCAGGGCTGCTCTCTGGGGCTGATTTATTAAACAGAGCCTTACAAAAACACAGCCTGGTGGAAAGGAAGAGCTAGCCCTCATGGTGCTTGCCTTTAACGAGAAGCTCTTGAGTTGCCACTTCTCCAAGCCATTTCAGAGGGATGCGCTCTCCAGTCTGCCATGGAAAGTCCTTAGTTTCCATTTACACCAAGCCCCTGAAGACCTCCGTGCTGCTTTTTCGTGAATTGGTATGGCAGTGACTAGCCTTGGAGGCAGCATGTGGTGTTTTTCTGACCTTGGGAGCTTGGGGACGGGCTCGGGATGGGCTGCTCCTGCATTGAGCAGGGCACCTGGAGGTGGCCGCCTTTGGCGAGCTCCCCAGCGTGTGTGCACGGAGAGCAGGGCTGGCTGCAAATTTGGCTGTGGGTATCTAACATGAAGATTTATTTTTCCATGCCACCAGCCTTGAATTAACACGCTACCCAGCAACGAGCACGGTAAGTGATGCACTGGGGCTGCGTTTGGTAACAGCTGGAGACCTGCAAAATGCTGATTACACACCAGCATCCCCAGAAAAACGCGGCACACTGTGAAGCCAGGCCAGCGCAGGCTGGAAATGCAGGGAAGTAGCATAAAAACAAAGTTGTTATAAAACAGGAGGGCAAACAGGGTTTGACTGGTTTAGTGAGGAGAAATTAGTAATCAAGTTGGAGTTTTCTGAGCCGCAAGCTACAGTTAAAAGTAAACTTTAGGAAAGTGCGGTCTCCTCTGAGGTCTGCGCCATGGTGAACACAGTGGTGCTTTCCAAGCCTCAACGGTTTCTGCTGAGCTAATAAAAGTTGTTAAGAAGAGAGGGAAAAGATGTAGTGGAATCAGGGCACGGGAGAGCCAGGACCTGAGCTGAAACTTTAGATCTGTTCAGCTCCAAATAAAGCAGACTGACACCCAGCCGGGGGGTCAAAGCATGGGCAAGGCGCAGTGCTGTGAATGCTGCTCCAAGCCGTGCAGCTTGGGGTGGGCGTTGAGGCTGGCAGGCCCTGGGTGGCTCAGTCCTCAGCTGATTTCCTGCAAGGTCTTTACGTTTTTTTTGTCTATCCGTCTAGTTTTAATCTGCTTTTTTTTTTTTGCTTTGAGAGAAGGTGCACCAGTGTGTGCTTGGGGACGTGCAAGGGGAGGGTGAGTTGTGGTGGAGAGGTGAAGGCAGAGGAGGTGGAAAAAATCACAGCCTGGGAAAAAAAAAAAAAAAAAAAAAAAAAAGGGCTTTTGCATATATTTGGGAAGGTTGCTAATTAGTGCAGAGACACCACACCAGGGAACACCGCATGAAAGGTAAAACTCAGCTGTGCTCAGGATTGAGATGGCAAGGGAATCTTAATGAGAGCTGCTAAACTTCATCTTAACAGAAACCCATGCAGAAATTCAGGATTTAGTGCTGCAAAGCATCCGTGAGCAGGCAGGTCGGGGAGGCTGAAGGAACAGAGGGCTTGCTGGAGGTCTCGAGCAGGGCTTTCTGCTTGGCTTGGCTCGCCCCCAAAGTCCCTCTCTGGGTATCAGGCGGGTGCTGAGTTGGGCAGAGAGAGCCCGAGCGTTGGTGGGGACGGGCTGGTTCTGCTCACAGGGGAGGGATCTGCTGAGCACCCTGCAGCTGCTGAGCACCCTCCTGCTGCTCCTCACACTGGGAACAGCATCTCCTGCTCCTGCGTGCCTCAGGGTGGATGGGTGGGTGGGTGAGTGGATGGATGGGGTAGCCGTGCACCTTCAGGTGATGGGTTATGGTGGCACGTTGAAGTTTGGGCTTTAAAATAAGTCCCAGCCCTGCATTCCTTGCATGCTCAGCGCTGACGTTGGCTGTTGGGTTTTGTGCACCTTCGGTGTGTGCACTCACAGGGGCTTGCGAGCACTTGGGGTGGAGCTGGTGCCTTTTCTGCTCTCGTTTTGGAGGAGCAGAAGACAGCGGTGCCGAGCTGTGCTGGCAGGTCTCGTTGCAGGAGCTGTTCCTCTAAATAAGAGGTCTGGGGAAATCTTTTTTGTACCCCTGCAGGAACAACCCTCCTCCCCCAAGCCCATCCTCAGCATAAAACCACTTGAAAGGAGCCTTTCTCATCAGCAGCGTAGTCGCTCTAGCCCAGCTAGGTGTGTTTTATTGCGCTCCACCACATGCCCTGTTATGTCTTATTGTTTAATGGGTACTTGGCACATCCCTGGCACGAGTCTGTCTGGGGCCCGTTGGAGATAAACTCTTTCTCCATTACCATCAACTGGAAGTTTTTATGGGGTTGATGAAAAATATACCTGGGACAAATCATGGGTTTATGTCTTAGAGAAGTAAGACAGAAGAGGCCTCTAGACACGCCGTAAGAGAACCATCAGCCATTAACATGAAGGAATAATTTGTCTCTCATCCTCTTTAGCACAGGGCTGAGGGATACTTTCTAGGTAAATACAACGTTCAGCTGTCTTCTTGGCAGAGCGGATGAGGGCAAATCCACTTCCTTGGCAGATTATAATGATATACATTAGCCACCCAATTTAGTGAAAAATATTGTTTTCTCCTAATTAAGCAAATTGTTGCAAGCTAGGTCGCTGACTCCTGGGGAAGTTACAGTTTCTGCCTTCTAGGCTTGCTGACAAGAGAATAGATTTATCTCCAATTCAGATCACTGGAGATGGCTCTTGGTATTTTATTACCACGTACAACTTTCTGGATGTTACTAAGAGATTAATGAAGAAGAGGGGGTGGGGGTGAGGGCAGTTCAGCAACAGTCTATGCATGACAAATATTAATTATATTTCATTTCATATGCAGATAATGCAATCAACTGCACAACACTGGAGATAACGCTTTTGTCTAGGTTTGTTTTTTGACCTTGAGAGGCCGTGTCCCCCCCCCCCTTCTTCCCGCAAATCAGAATTCATATCTTAATTACGCCCTGCGATTCGAGTTCCCTTTCATAGGTGCAGATTAGAGGATGTTAACACGCGGGATAGACACGATAACACCTGTGGGTCAGGGTACCCCTGCCCTGCTCGGATCCCCCCCTGCCCCAGGAGATGAACCACCACCACCTCCTCCTGCTCCGTGCCGTCAGCCCTGTGGCATCCCAGTGCCACCCCACTGCTGTCCCAGGGATGGTGGCACCTCAGCCACCTTCTCCAAAGCCTTTGGACATGGTGAGGGATCCAAAATGCTGCTGACCTGTCCTGGTGCAGCGCAGTGGGCACGGCGATGCCACCAAACCCAGAGCCACCGTGTCACCATGGGGCACGAGGGGACCGGGCAGGGGATGGGCAGGGTCCAGCTGCAAGCAGCCAGGGGTTTGGGATCACTCTGCAATTTATTTGACAATGTTGGTGAGCAGTTACTCTAAGGCTCCAGAAGGATTTAGTGGGGAAGGATTGGGTCAGCTGGAGTGCTGCGGGGTAACTTTCGGATAGGGATCGTGTGGATAGGGAATAAAACTCTCCCCTCATCTCCATCTCTGTCCATCTATATAGATACACACATCTATATGTATGCATTCATGTAATTGAAGTGTCTTTAAGTGTCCCACAGCAAAAACAGAGCTAGTAAAGGGCGTGAATTTTCTTAATATTCCAGCTGAGCAGCTCTTGGCCACAATTCCAGCTTTTTATTAAAATTTGATTCAAAGCTTTCACCCCTGGTAGTATTTTTTCTGTCTTTAAGATCTTAGTGCTTATAAATGTCATCACCCCTGGCTTTTATTTTGTTCTGTGAACTCTCCGAGGCCAGGAAAAGCAGTGGTTTATTGGGACGGGGAGCAGCTCTGGGTCTCCTGGCCCCGGGTAGCGCCCTGTGAAGCCGCCCGTGCCCGATGAATAATCATAATGGAAAGAGACGCTGTCAGCTCAAATACATCAGGCCTGTTCTCTCACGGAGTGGCAATTTGCTCTGTCGTTTAGAGTTATGCAAAGTCAGGGCAAAATAGTAATATCCTCATCTGCTAATAGCTTACAAGCCGCTTGTCGAGGGGCACGGCTGCGCAGGGGTGCCGGAGAGGTGGATCAGGAGCAGGAAGCCTGAAAACGCCCAAGGCCTGGCAGCCCGGGCTCTGAAAGCGAATCGAGGTTTAAGACTCCTCCACTTGGGCGTATTTCCTCACTTCTTGTATTTCTCAGCCTTGGCAATGAATGTCTTCCATTTGTTTTTCCAGCCCTTTGCACCCCGAGCTCCTCGTTTTTCTTACGCTCTTAAACGAAGTTAGCGTTTGGAGGGATACTTTTACACTGCAGCTTGCTGAAGCTGCCATGCTTTAGCAGCTATTTTGTCTACAAGCTGTTGGAAGCCCTCCTCCTCTTGTGGAAAAGCTGCTCATATGTGGGGGGAGAGGTAAGAGGGGGCTTTCTACAGCAGCAAGGGCTGGAGCTGCAGCAGCCCCTCCGCTACCCGCCTGGGCAGCAGCATCCTGCCCTGCTGAGCACCGCCCTGGGGAAGCAGCAGGTGAAGCACCAGGGATTTTGCTCCCCGTGGTGGAGGTGCCCACCCTCAGCTCTGCTTTGCCTTGTTCCTGAGCTTAGCCCCAAAGCTGGGACCCCCAAAACCTGCAGTGGGCGCAGCGTGGCGCGGTGCCGCACCGGTGGGTCACTGGAAGCCGCTTCCCATGGAAAGCAGGGCAAGGAGCTACGGGCTTCCACCCGACTGAAATCCATCGAGTATTTAATTGATTCATCGTTTTCTGCCTTCCCCTCGTAGGTACGAGTGTTTTCCTAACCCTTCTGATTCTTGCAGGCTTGTTTTTTCCATCGTGGGGCTTTCTTTCCCCCCTCCGCTGTGCACAAACAGACAAGATAGCTTAAGAGCTCTTATCTGCAAAGGAAAAAAAATAGTCTTAATCCCCATTTAATAACATAATATCAGCAGGTAACATGTTCAATATGGCAAAAGAACTCCAGCACCAGGTCAATAGGGTAGCTATAATTTTTAGCAATAAACAAAGCCTGCTTTTAATTACTTCTGTGAAATTGCTTGATCCATGCATGATTAAATATTCATTCTGTGTAACTAGACAGTTTCTTTGTATATAGATCCATATTAAATTTAGCTGGCATCCTGCCCACACAACACATCTAATAAATTCCTTTTAATGTGCTGCAGCTTTGAAGACGTTTTTCCCTCCCCTCCTCCCCACATCTAATCTGTATAAATAGCTGATGTCTCTGCCTTACCTGGGCAACCGCGCGCTCGGGATACACATGGAATCTTTTAGGAAGGGAAATGATGGAATCTGGGGGGAGACATGGGAAAAATAAACGTCCTGATCGCTCCGTGATGGATCTGCAAGGGGAAAAAGTGACTCTCAGACCTTGTTTTTTCACAGGCTTGCCAGCTAACTACTTTGGCAGCGTGTGCAAGGGGAAAAAAATCCCTCCTTTTAAAGTAAAGCCAGGGCTGATGTAAATATTTATGTAATATTTTATTACAATCTGAATTTACTTCTTGATTGAAAACATTTCCTAGAAACCCTGTGGAAAATCAAATTAATATGTAATTTAAGTGTCTTGTGTTTTTTTTTAGTAGTGGCTTTACCAGGAATGCCAATGGCTGGAGGTAGGGCAGCATGGCTCGTCTCAAGGTGCAGACCTGCACCTAAAGCCCTGCTCAGGCAAACGCTGAATTTTTGGGTAGGCTTGGGGTTTTTTGCCTCTTTTTGGCTCCCTCTCTTCTGGGGCTGAGCCTGGTGCCCCCTGGGGAAGCCTTCGCCTGCGCCCTCCTCCCTCTGCTCCCTGGTCCTTCTCGAGCAGTGCCTTCACGGACACCTCCAGCCCTGATGGGAAGTATTCTTGGGGCTTTATGGAAGCACTGGGTTTGTGTGGGTGCTGTGCCTGCTCACAGTGATGTGCACGGCTGCAGGATTTGGGACAGGAGGGCTCTGCTGGCTGAGCCAGCTCTAGGGCCAGCAACGCCTCCGAGATGCAAACCAGCAGCCCCCAGAAGTGCCCGGTGGCCGTGGTGCATTTGGGGTCTGGGTGTCACCTGTGCACGATGTCCCACAGCTCCTGGCTGGGCCAAGCCTCCCTCTGTGCATGCCCGTGGTTGGTTTTCCTCTGCAACCCTCGGTATTGATGCTGCAAATGGAATGAAATAGCTACGGGATTATGAAATTAATAATGTATTTGTTTCCGTCATCACGACTGCATTGTTTAATGAAATCTAATTCAGCAGAACATAATTACCCAATGAAAAAAAAAAATCTCTTAAATAATCAAATCTGCACTGATAAAGCTAAAGCCAATTATGCCTCCAAACATGGCAGCCAGCGCCATGATCTGCCTTGTGCTGCCAGAGGAGCTGTGGGGGCACAAGGCACGGCCCCACACACCCCAAACCCCAAACCCACTCTGGTTTCTGCCCAAATTCACAATATTAATTAGCGAGCCCGTGTTTCAGATGAGAACTTGTTCCACGTTGCCTTCTGCGGCAGCAGCATCTCTAAAGGACTTTCTCTGCTCTCCTCCCCTGTTACTTTTAATCCCACGTCCAGGGTTTTCCCATCAAAGCAGAAGGATATTTCGTTTAATGAAGAACCGATGCCACGAGTGTTTAGGAAGCATTATTTTTACTGCACGGCACAAAAAAGCTCTGAATTCCTTGGAGGCCCGATACTTAATGCTGGCGTAACAGGCTGCTTTTAAATTTACTTATAAGGAAATATCCAAGTTGTAACGAGCAGGCAACTGAACTAAGTGACTGGCAAGCCAATTAGCTTGCTTTAAAACATTGTCTTTATTAGCATGAAAATAAAGCCAAAACTTTTTAAAGATAATTGCATCTCTCAAATATCGGTATTCTTGATCCACGGTTGTCTCATAAATATGCATTTTTGTACAATCCTTTAAAAAACATGCTCCGTTAATAAGGAGCACAAAAAGTACGCTAAATGTTTGAAATTATGACATGAAATGAAACAACAACAAAAAAAAAAGTAACAAAGACAAAGAGGCTCCACTTTAAAAGCTCAGCCTGGTGCCCTGGCGTGCGGGGCTGGGCGAAACGAGCCCGGGGAGCTGAGGTCCCATGGGGCTGGCGGTGGAAGGGCCTCATCCTGAACATCTGAGCCTGCTGGCAAATCTGGGTTGAAGTCATGCTTTTTGTCTTGTCTGACCCATTGGGGTGAGCTGCAGTGCTTGCTGCTCTGCGGTCGTGCGCTAAATGGAGACCTGGCACCGCCGCACCCTTCGCACTGCTTCTCGCCCCCTAATGCACACAGAAAGACCATCCTGGAAAAAAAGGGATGCTCTCCCGTGCACGCATCCGAGAAACACAGCTATCCAGAGAAATATGTGATGAATGAAAGTGGGTGGAAGCGGGGCTGGGTTTGGTTAGGGCAGCAGAGCCGTGGGGTGGCTGCTGCGGTCCCCAACCCTGGGGAACTCCATGGGAGCAACAGCTCATTCAGACAATTTTCTGATTTTACAACCCAACGGAGAGCACATGATAAATTCCATAAAGCGGGGAAGTTTGAGACCGTCTGAATTTTGCAACCGCGCCAAGTTTGCCGTGGCTGGCACGACTGCAAAATTAAGGTGGTCCCAAACCTGCTCTAAAGCATCCCCGCGTGGCGATTGGGATGAGCAGGAACTAATCAGAGGTTGGTGTTTTTTTTTTTTTTTTAATTTATTTATTATTATTTTTATTTATTTATTTATTTTTGTTTTTGTTTTTTCATGACAAAATATAAAGGGGGTTATACTGGCGAGAGAGTGCAGGCTGTGCGTGCAGGGGTGGCGGGGGTCCTTCCATCGAAACGGAGCGGCTGTCGTGGAAAGGAAACAATTTTAGGGGGGAATTTCATGTTGCCCTGCAGCCAGAGGGGCCAGTGCTGCATCCATCAGAGCTGCTGAGCGGGGAAGTGTTCGGGAGGTGGATAGAGACAGCAAGGTAAATTTAGCTCCTCTCCCCCCCTCGAGGTGCTGAGTGCCACTCGCGCTGCAAGCTTTGCTGGAACACTGCACTTTAAGACTAAACTAATAGAAGTTGCTGGCATGTGCAATTTGGAGCTTACGCTGTAAAAACATAACTCAGCTGTCCCCCGTGGCTTTATTTATGGCTCTGGGTGAATTAGCCTGTCAAACGAGGAGTTTCTCTGAAGAACGTGAGCCGCGTTTTGCACCAGGCCTGGCTCCTGGTGCGGCCCGGAGGGGGGCTCCGAGGGGCAGCTGCCTGCTGGCCCCGGCACTGCTGCCACGTTTGGGGGTCTCCCCCTGACAGCCCCCGGGGTTTTGGGGTGGTGTTTGGGGCTGTCTGCTCCCCCATGGCCTTCTGGCAGAGTTGTGGGGGGGATAACATCCAGTCTGCTTGTGTTGGGGTGCCCCGGAGGGAGGCACCCCATGGGAGATGTGCATCCCATGAGCTGCAGACTCCTCCTGCTGCTGCAACACGGCACGGAGACGTGGCTGGGGATGGCTGCAAATGTCCCCAGCCCCCCCAATCCTTCTGCTGGCTGTCTTTTCAGTGTTGGTCCCAGTGATCCTAAGGATCAGGGGGTTTGCTGCACCAGGAGCTGCTTCCCCGTCTCTTTCCCTACCTGCCAAATCAAGGGTTAAGAGACGCGTGCACCTGCCCGACGAGATGAGACACGAGTTAATCAATGTATGCATGATATTTTGAGAACATAAAGTGCACGCATTAATAAATTATTGTTCCATTATAGCTGAAGTGCTGCGGGCTCGGAATGGCAGGGCTGCGGGGTGCCGACCGAGCGTGAGGTGAGGTGGGAAGAGCGGGGAGCTCCTGCCACTTGTTTGCGCCCCTTGTTCCAGTAATCACTTGTTGTTGTGTGATAAATCAGGATAATTGCCAGCTACTTTTGGGGAGGCAGCTATAAGCAACAGCTACGGGCTGCACAGCGGATTGAATTCATTTTCTGCCATTTTGCTTGCTTTTCCGGTCTCTCTCGGGGTAAATGGGTTCCCGTGGCTCCTGCCGTTTTCTGCTGATTCTGGTTTTTGTTAGGAAAATGAAGCAGCAGAACTGAACATCCCTTCACCCTGTGGCTGGTGACAAGCTGCCTTGGTGCAAGGACGGCGCTCATCAGCCTTCACCGGCCACGCACTCTGGCATCTGGGGAAGTTTTCTCTTTTCTCTTTTCTCTTTTATTTGGGGTCTCCAAAGGCTTCTGGAAGTGGTGGAACAGGCGGCAGGCACGGGCACTATGTGGTGGCTCGAGCCAAGGCTGGTGGAGGTGCTTGTGGGTTGCAGCAACGCTGGAAGTGGCCCGAACTTTCTGGAGGCTTTGGTGCTCCGAGTGGGCTTGGAAGTAATCTCCTCTCTTTCATTTTTGTGGTATCAGTGCTTCGGGAATGGCCAGGGAGATATTCAGAATTGCTCCAGATGAGGAAACATCAGAGCATCATCCAGGGCAGCACGTGTTTTTTTTTCTGCCTGTCTTAGTTTTACACCAAATCCATGGAAACTGGATGCATAACAGAAGTGCTAGGACAACCTCACTCCTGCGCTGCTGCTGCTGCAGTGCGTTAACAATTCATCTTTTCTTCCAATGCATCTTTTCTTCCTTCCTTCCTTCTTTCTCTCTCAGCAGGAATGGGTGCTTCACACGGCATCCCCCTAAGGCGAGTGGCTGCTGTGCTAACAACCCAGCAGCCCTGTGCTGCAGCACACCCTGCCCTGGAATGCACCCCAGGCTCCCCAACTCCCTGCCCCTGCTTTGAGGAATGTCCACGCTGGGTCTGCTGCGGGGAATTGAGGTGAAGCTCTGGGGAAAGCTCCTTCCAGCAGAGCTTTTGTGCAAGGAACAAAATTTGGTGGCTTTAGGTCTCAGGTGATGAGAGTCCTTCACCCAGGCAGAGCAGAGCAGTGCATGGGGACCCTGCGATGCCCATGGCCCCAGGCTGGCCCGGGCAGCCCCCCGAGGGTGGGCACACACCAAAACACCTCGGTGAGGCTTGCAGCGAGCAGCTCAGCTCGTTCCTAGCTCCTGCTGCTGCAGGAGATGGTGGGGAGATGCGTTATCGGCTCCCCTCCAGCAGCAGTTTGTTTTATGCTCGGTTGCACAAGCGGCTGCGACTGGAGCCACCGAGAGCCTCGCGGAGCCCTACCTAAGTAGTGCCAGGCATTAAAGAATAATGCTAATTTTTCTTAAGAGATGGCAGTGCTAATGGCTTTTTGGATTGCGCTGTGGGCTTCTTCTGCTTGTCCAGAAAGGAACAGGCAATTCCTAAAGGGGGAAAGGAGCAGGGATGTCTCTCCCCCCCATTAGGTGCCTATTAATCGCGCTGTGCCAGGGGTGGCATTTTCAGGTGGCAAGGACAGGCTGCCCATAGCCAAGCAGGGACATTAATCTCCTTCATTCTGGTCCCATTTTGTCCCTGGAGCCCCATGGAAGCACCCCGGTGGTTTCAGGGAGCAGGATGAGACCGGCAGCGGGGCTGGAGGTGTGTGCATGGCACGGGTGGGCACAGCTCTGGGTGTGGAAACCCCCCCGAAACATGAGGGCTTGGCACATCGCCGTCCCCGCCTGCTCTTCACAGGTTTTGTGCGACTGCGAATGTGTGCTGCTCGGGTTTAATAATTAATCGGGGCTTTATTTAAGTCCATCACTGCACTGCAGTAATGATTCATCAGATACCTTCTTATAATGTGTACAGTGTAATTTTTATTAGGAGGCACTTCTGAAGCGAAAGCTGGTTGTTACCTGGTTGTAGTCAAACACGTCATTAGTTACCAGGTATCGTGGGTCAACACACAGGCATAAAACAATCCCTTTTCTTCTCTTGCAATGATTAACCCATCTATCAACAGTGTCTGTTTAATATATATCACTATAAACAGTCATTATTTGCAAGAATAGCCATATGGGCAGATAATTTAAAACATAACTTGGAATCTATTTTAGTTTTTAGAGGCCTAACTTAACAAAAAAAATCATAGAAATGCCCATGCAATCACACGCCCAATTTGTGTGCGTAATTACCTTGATTACATGTGTGCTTGTGGTAATTGTCACCACAGATGGCATTGGGATGCATGAATGGTCACTTGTGCATGCGGAGCTGCTCCACATACCACACCAGGGTAATTGCAGATGCAAATTGAGCGCGCACCTCGTGCACCCCCCCCTGCTGCGGAGCGCGGCACGCGGCGCTGCACGGCCACCGGCCCGGCTGCCCACCCCTGGGTGCGTGGTGCAGGCACCAGGGTGCAAGAACGGGGAGGTGGGAGCAGGCTGTGGGTTCCTGCACAAGGCTGTGCTGCTTGGACGCGTGCCCTTGCTGTGGGATGCCTCCTGCATTGGACAGCGAGCTGGCTGCTGGGGTGCGGTGGTGCCGATGGGGTGCCACCACGTCGGCACTTTGCCTTGAGGCAGGGCTGCTCTGAATGCTTTTTGCAAAGCAGTTTGCACTGCAGAGCATGCAGGAGCCCAGAGAGAAGGCACGGCCTCATCCTGCCCCAGAAAGCAAGGCCAAATTGGGGTCGTACCACCCCATTAGCACCCAAGTGCTGCCCTGCTGGCGCATCCCCGTGCGCCCTGTTGATGCACCCCCGTGCTGAACACCCCAGCGCTCCCCGTTTGTACCTCCCCATGCTGGCACACCCCAGAGCTCCCCGTTTGTACCTCCCCATGCTGGCACATCCCCGTGCTCCCCATTTCTGCGCCCCCATGCAGCTCCAGCAGCCCGGCCACGTGCCGCCCCAGCAGCCTGGCCACCCGCCAGCAGCCCTCGAGGCCGCGGCTCCTGCTCGCCGCGAGCCCCTGTCCCCGGCTTAGGAGAATTAAAGATGCCTGATGCTGCGCTTATCAGGGGAGGAGAGAGAGACTTAGGAGGCAGTCTATCTAAAAGTTATTATTAATTTTTATTGCTGCATGGATTTAGAGATTTGGAAGAAGATAAATTCCAAACAGACATCCATTACCAAAGCGACAGTGTAGCTTAAAGATAACATTTACATTCTTACGGTGTTTATATATATCTGATCCCACTCAATCTGCTCCCTGTTCAAACTTTTTGCCACCTTCAGAAGGATCAATACCTACATCAAAGGTTATATGAAGGTGGCCAGATTCTTTTAAGCTGTTTGCATAGCCCTCAGTTTGCTGTGCTAACACAGCCTGGTACTTCTTCCAATAACTCTGTTTGCCTTGTATTAGGACTGTTTGCTGAAACACCTAGCAGAATCCAATAGAGGACAGACTTTCTAAACATTTGGTCACATCTGTCAATCAATAACACCAATCGGTTTCCTGATACAAACAGCAAACTCTGCCAAATCTAATATTTGCCCAAACTTTTACTGACTCTTGCTGGTTTAAAACAGTAAAAGGCAACTGAGCAGACATTAGTGCAGAAAGGTTCTCGCTAATATTTAACTCTAGGCAAACAAAGAATAATTCCAGCAATGAAAGGAGCAAAAACAAACAGTGTAATTATTGTCCTCTTTTTATTTGAGATAATTTGCTTAAATGTACAGCTATTATCTGTTAATATGGTGAGGTATAATTAGAAGGGACAAAATACAGGTTTGGCTGACACAGGCGCGCTCACACACAGGCACACAATGGTGCAGATTTCAACTCTTGAACCTTGCCCCTTGCGCTGAGATCATGTTTATGCAGGTGATCTTGGAACAAACACGGTGATGTTATCAGTGAATGGAAAACACCTGACTCGAAAACAAAAAAAAAAAAAAAAAAAAAAAAAGGAAAAAGTACTCAGAGGACTCCAGGCAAATCTGGATTCCAGATTAAAACAAAGAGGAACAATGGAGGCCAAATGTTTTTCTGGAGTGGCTGCCAGGCTGGGGTAGGCGGCTGGAAATTGGCTCAAGTCTCTTCCATAAAACCCGGAGATGCTTTTAATCTGCATCTGAAAGAAAGCAGAGCAGGGCCAGAATTGGTGCCCAAGGGGTGTGCTGGGACCGAGCGCTGGGTCCCATCCTGCAGGGGCATCCAGCACCCTGGGGACCCCTCGCTCCGGCCCCCAGGGGGGCACCGCCACTTGGACCAGGGTGTCTGCCTGGGTGGCAGCTTGTGGCAGCGCAGATCATCTTTAATTCATCGTGTTGTGGAAGGAGAATAAGTGGGACAGATAATGATCTGCAGAGTTTTCCATTTTGGTAACCAAATATATCTTTGTGCTAAGTGACAATTATTCTAAAAGCTTCTTTTTTGCAGCTAAGGTGCTCGGCTCCCGTGCCTCAAAGAGTCGTTTTCCCTTGGAAAGGAATTTAATTGGGCTCTGATCGAGAGCAGAAAATACCTAAAAGCTGCACAGAACAATATTTCACCCAGCTAACAGCCTTTTCATTTGGAATGCACAGCCTAACACTAAGTGCGACGTGTAGTCTCATCTCTAACACTTTGTTTATTACAGCGCGCTGCTAAATATTAGATAATGGTGGTTAGAGAACGCTTTTTGCAGAGGGAAACAAGTGAAGCAGAAAGCAGGCTTGCTGCCCGGTGTGCAGAGGAGATTACGCTGCAGATGATGGGGACGGTGCTGGGGGGTGAGCAGTAAATGAGCACGAGCTGGTGCTGGTGGCCTCGGCTGGTTACTTGGGTTGAGCAGCGCTGCTCCCCTGCCCCAGTTTTGCTCGGTGGGCAGCTGTCAGCACTTGTGCCCGATGTCCCGAGGCACATCAGCCCACGCAGTGCCTGCCAGCAGGGGTGAGAGGGTGCAGACGCCGCGTCCTGAGTCACCACTGTTGCACCACCAGCCCTGGGCGCTGCGTTGGAACGGCCTCGGCGCATTCACGTGGCTGAGCCTGACCCTTCCTCGCTGGGAAAAATCACCTAGGTTCAAGTGGGAGGCTTCCTTGTCTTCACAGCAGCCCTTCTGGTGGCATTTAGGGTGACGTCTGCCTGTCCTGATGGTAATTCGGGTGACCTGCAGGTCACAGCAGCCTCTTTGCGCAGGACTCGCTAAGCAGGCATAGGCAAAAGGAAAGCCTGCAGGTTATTCAGGGAGTAAAACCCCCGGCACAGGACCTTTCAGAGCACTGCAGACACGTGCGTGCAGCGTGCGTGGGCAAAGTGCAGTGGTAGGGACTCAAAGCTGCTGAGGTTTTTGGGGAGCCCAAGGCCCGGAGCAGTGGCAGCGCGCGGCAGCAGATGGCAGTGGCAGCGTGCCGCCGCCCGCGCGCGCAGCCCTCGGTGCTGATTAACGCGGCAGAAAGTGGCTTGGTTTGGGGCTGTGGGACCTGAAATGAACTCTCTCCTCCTTCCCTGAGCGCCAGGTGGAAGTGTCTGCATGGAACGGCGCAGCCTGGGGCTCTGACATTCAGCCCCAGTGGAGAGGAGGAGAGGTGGGCATCGCTTCGGCTGCGGCAGAGCCCACCCTGCGCTGGCGTGTGGCTGCCATCGAGGGGGTTTGGCTCCATGGGGATACCCGGGCTGGCTCCAGCACTGTGGGTACTCATTGCTATAGGGACCAGGGGACTGCTAGAACCTGGCTTTAGCTGCTTGGAAAGCCAAGGGGCCTGCCCTGCGCTCCTGCACAGGCGGTTCTGGGGTCCCAGGAGGAGCAGGAGGTCACACACAGCCACCACTGTGCTGCTGGGGACATCTGGGTGGCCCTGGATGAGATCTGACACCACAGCCTGCCCGGTGTAGAGGCTGCAGGTGGCGTCTCCTGCAACCCTGGGACCCCAAAAGTGGCACTGACAGCCCCGACATGCCAGCACGGTGTCATCCAGCTGATCCTGTGTGGGCACAGTGCCCTGGAGCGCAGCCCAGAGGCTCCTGCAGGAGGGTCTGGAAGAAGCACAGAATGTCCCGAGCTGGAAGGGACCCACCAGGATCACCGAGTCCAACTCCTGGCTCTGCACAGGACCAGCCAAAAATCAGACTGTGCGTCTGATTGGTCCAAAGGCTCCTTGAATTCAGAAGCTCAGTGCTGTGACCACGTCCCTGGGGAGCCTGTCCAGTGTCCGAGCACCCCTGGGTGCAGAACCTTTCCCTAACACCCATCCTGACCCTCCCCTGTCCTAGCTCCATGCTGTTCCCTCGGGTCCTGTCGCTGTCCCCTGCAGAGGAACGGGATGGGACGCCTGCCCTGAGCCACACCAGGGGGAACTTTGTCACAATTCCTGCCCAGACTGTTCTAATTACAGGTTGAAAATGAGCTGCGTTGGGCCTGTTCTTCCTTATCAGCTTATTGCTCTGATATTTTCCTAGACACTGGGATGAATCAGAGCGTTGCATCACATTCCGTGCTGGCTGCAGTGTGTTTCCGGAAGAATGCTGAGGGTGTTTTGCTGCTATTACTGAGTAATTAACCCGGGCTGGAAGCTGCTTGGCGTTCCCTGATCATGAGAAAGCGCAGCACGAGGAAGCTGGGAGGCGGCCGGGCTCAGCACCTGTGAGAACAAAGCCGGTTCCCTCGCGGTGACAACAGCAGCAGGGGGAAGGCCTGGGGAAGAATGCCACACGTTGGTTTGTTCCCCAGAGATTTGGAAACGTTTTGGCTGGGTGCGACTTGTGCGACGGGGCGAGAGGCGAGCGTGACTCGGCTCGCCTGCGGAGCTGCCTCCCCTCAAGCATCCCCACGGGGCACACAGGACAGAGCAGCTCTACTCGGACCCTGCACCCAGGTGGCTCTCAGCAGGCGAGGGGCAGCAGGGTTGCACAAACGTGCCCTTTCGGGGCGTTGCACCACCAAGCAGCTGGTGACGAGCTCCCGAAGCTCTGGAGATGAAGCCAGCCGCTGCCCGGCCGCCTGCCGTGCCGAAACCCCGGCCCCATTGAAGTCGGTTGCAAAACTCCTGGATGGAGAAGGCTGGGCCGAGGTCTCGCCCTGCCCGCTGCTCCTTGCCGTGCCCGGCGAGCCGGTTCATGTGCTGGAAGCGAGCTCCTGCTGCTGCTGCTGCCGCCGGCTGCGGGGCTGGGAGCGGCTCGGGAGGACGGTGGCGCAAATGCCAGGGTATGAAATGAGCTCGTTTGTTCTTTTATCTTTGAAATTACAGCTCAGAAAGGTCCAGAGATGATGGGGAAAAAAAAAGCCTGAATTATTCATTAAAGTGACTTTTTTTTTTTTTTTCCTGCTTTAATTCTTCAGAAATCTTCAAAAGTGCACAATTTGGGAATATTGGTTAGAGATGTGACAGCTCCCACCAAATGGGCCTTTTTTTTTTTTTTTCTTTTTTCTTTTTTTTTCCGGCCCTTTAGAGGTTTTATTGCTCCAGAGCTCTTCCCCACCCTGAATCCAAAGCAGTTCACTGAGGAATAAAGTCAGCACGAAATACTTTGGGTAGTGCATCTAAGAGGAGGCAGGGCTGTGTGCCCTTCCAGGGACGGTCTGTTGCTTTAAAGCTTTAAAGTGCTTGGAGAGGAAGTGCCAGGTGTGATAACAAGCATCTCCTCACTGGCACCGCTTAGAGCATGGGTCCTCCTGGGGCAGGGAGCTGGAGAGATGCTGCAGCTCATGAGCCTCATGGCCTGCTTCTGCCAGGGGGCTCCTCCGCAGAGCAGCCCCATCCCTGTGGCCACTGCTCCTGACAGCCCCCATCGCCTCGGGCTGTGTCCAGGGGTGCTCCATCAGCTGTGAGGTTTAGGAGCCTGTGTGTGCCTGCGGAGCTATTTATTTAGGAGTCCGACCCAGCCCTCAGAGGGGCTTCCCATAAGACCCAGCCCTTGGTGGCCAGAGAGCAAAGGTAGCCGAAAGGGGAAAGCTGTCAGGAACGGGGTGAGGCTGGGAAATCCCACTGTAAATTACCAGCAGGAGCCGATTATTTCTCTGCAGGTGACTTGACCTCGGAAATGGGGAAGGCACGAGGCAGGAGGTGGCACGCAGCCGGGGCAGGGAGCTGCAGCCCCCAGCCCAAGGGGAAGGCTGCGCCGCCTCTGCCAGTGCAGCACCACCAGCACTCTCCTAGATAAAACCCTTGCTGAGGCTTCCAAACCACAGCAGACTAATTGCAGCTAATTACGGAAGGTAATTGTGTGAACATGGCACGGAGCTTTGACCTGGATAACGAGGAGGGACGCGGCACCTCCCCTGCGCCACGAGGGGCAGGACCCGGGTCCCGCAGCCGCAACGGGAGCCGGGGAGTGAACCCCACGGGAGCTCTTGGTGCTTTCATCTTTCAGAGGAATAAAAACCTGCAGCAGGCACTGGAAATTTCCCCTGTGACGGTGCTGAGAGAAAACACTCCGGGCCGGGAGTGGGAGAGTTTAATTGCCCTGCTCATTAAAGGCGCTGATGCGCGACGCGCTGGGTGCCGGCACGCCCAGGGCTCGAGGAATCCCCGGCAGCTGCTCGAGGCCCCCGAGCCTCCCAGCTCTTAGGATCTGCAGCACCACGAGGGCCAAATCCATCCCCAACACCAGGCACAGCCCCGACACCAGTCCCTCGCACACCAAAATTAGCTGTTTGGGAGATTTTCCTGCATACGACCCCTGTCCAGTGAGGCAGGCAGAGACTGGAGGCAACACCGCTGGGATTTCCTCCCCCCCCCCCCTTTTTTTTTTTTTTTTTTTGCCTTTGGCAAAAATTCCAACACTGGTTTAATGTTTGTAAAGCAGCATGGGACCCGAAGGGAAAGGTGCTACCTAAGCACAAAGCATAATTGAGAGCCTGTGTGATGGGCTCCATAGCAATACGTGTGCGGTGGTAATGACATTAATAACAGGCTGTTATTGGCAGCCAGCAGACCCGAGGCCCAGGCACGCCCAGAGCAGGCTAATAAAGAGCAGGGAGCTCCAGTCCGCACACGGTTTTAGGAATAATGTTGTATAATAACACCAAAATTGCTCCCCTAAACCTGACGTCGTCCCGCTCAGGGCTCCTGTGTGGCCGGCTGCGTTTCCCTGGGCCTTTTCCTGGGACACAAACAGCTGAAAACTGAGTTTCGTGGAAACTGGATACCTGCTGTTCTGCTGCCTTCAGGAATGAGCTGCTGCTTTTATGAGTCATGTGCTGCCTGAATGCATTTTCTCCATTTTTCTACCCAAAAAAAAAAGGGGGGGCACCCGTCACCTCCCCGACACTTGCGGACATCTGGAGCAGGAGGTTGTTCGGGTGTCCAGCCCCAGTGTGGGCTGGGGGAATAAGCCACCCTCTTGCTCCGTGATTCCCAGCTGCAGCACTGCTGACTCCCTCAAACAGAGTGCTAACTTCATTAACACTCATTAACTAATTGCGGCAACGTCCTGCCATCACCCTGTCTGCCTTCCGCATTTGTGTTTGGCCGCGTTTTGCTCGTCAGCAGGTCTGTGCGCACAGAAAGGCAGCTTCTGTCCCATCCACATGGCTGTGCTGCCTCGTCCTGGCCCTCCGGAGCAGGGAAGCAGAGCTGGAGACACCGCAGTGACAGCAGTGGGAAGGGAAAACAGGGCTGGAAACACCACAGAGTGCACTGGGGGATGTCCTGGGGCACCGAGGGGTCCCGGTGGGCACGGAGCAGGGCGCAGCCCTTCCTCCTGAGCTGGTCTGAGCAGCCCTGGCTGGGGAAGGCGGCTGGGAAGTTCTGCGCACACCGACCTGGCCAATTTGGCTGCCCAGGAGATGTGCAAAAGGCAGAGTAAGGGTAAAGGAGTGTGCAGATGCCTTACTCTTGCTGCAGCATCCAAAGGGGCTTGTGTGTAGGAATGACCTCCCCTAGTCCAACTGGTGCTGGTGTTCCCGTCACCCAGCTCACGCAGCTCCCACAGACACACAAGCAGGAGGATGCTGGGGCCCTGTGTGGGGCCCTGGCAGCAGAGGGACCCCAAGGGATCGTCCCCTGAGCCCTGCCCTGGTCCCCTGCGAGGGGTGGCGGTCCCTGCGTGCAGGCAGCGCAGGTGCTGGGTGCCTCCGGGTGCTGATGATTCAGCCAAAGCAAACAGCCAGCTCCTGCCCTGCCTCCCAGCCCCGCCGAGCAGCTGACTAATGATAATTGCCTCTTTGTTTCGTTATTTTGGAGATGCTTGCGGCGGGGAGCAATGTTTGCCTTGTCGTGTTTATTCGCATGGTCAGTTCTCAAGTGCCTGCTCCCCGTGCCTTTGGCTGACGGGCGGAGAAGGAGGAAGAGGAGGCTGTGCCAGGTGGGGTGCTGCGAGGCTGGAGGTCAGGATGTGAAAATGCTGTCATAGAAACAAAGAATTAATTCTCCCGAGCTGGCTCGCCCTCTCTTACTGACCAGGACGGATGGACTTTGCCCAGGATGGGGCAGAAAGGCAGGGACCAAGCCCAGCTGCCCCAACCAGCATCGCCTGCCCTGTCCCCACGCTGCACCCCAGAGCTGCTGTCCCAGTGATGCTGTGTGTCCAGGGGCTCTCCAGGATCCAGGGAAAGGCAGGAAGGGAGCGGAGACAACAGCTCCAAACCATCTCTGGGCTGCACACCTCTGGCTCCTGTCCGGAGGGGACAGCTTCCTGATGTCAGAAGAGCCTTTAAAAGCTAAACCCAGGGCTTGCGTTGATAACGTGGGATTTGGAGGGTGTGCAGGTCCCGTGGCAGGGCTCTGTGTCCCCGGCCAGCCGCTCTGCTCGCGTGGCAGCAGGCAGGGAGCAGGCTGCTGAGCGCGCTAGACGGGGGCTGCTCCCTGCCTCTGTGTTCGTCTGATCCGCACACGCGTCTATTTTCTATAAACTAGTGGACGCACGTGGGAGGCAAACAAGGCAATCAGTCTGGCTCGGCAATCTGGAAGGGAAACAAAATATGTCTGTGAAGCTGAGTGTTAGCAGGGAGGAGTGACAAACGCAGCCACTTGGGAAGGGGAGCGCGGCAAGCGCAGCCGCGGCAGGCACTGCCCCCAGCCCCGGGATTTGAGGGCAGCAAAGTGGCAGCGTGGGATGCCCACAGCACTGACCTCCATGTCGGGGAGCCGTGCTGAAGCTCCTGTGTAAGCCGAAATCCCCAGGCAACCTTCTTAGCCCCTTCCATGGCTGTTTTTGCCCGGCTTCCCGGGGCAGCACGCACCGACCCTGGCCAGAAACCAACCCCTCGTGGTCCCAGCCGAGGTGCCGAGCAGAAATGCAGCCTTCCTGCACTGCTTGCTCTGCTCCGGTGCACAATAACACTGTAACCTTGGGTTGTTTGCACTAGCCAGGAGTGTCATTGCCAGCATTATATTCAACAGTTGTACTTGACTGAATAAGCAGACGTTTTTTTTTTTTTTCCCCCCCCTGTCATAATGGCACTATCCCACGGAGGGGTGATGGATTGCTTTTTCGGTTGCACATGCTGTTATCACCGCGCTGTTCTAATGCTAGTCAAACATTATTGTGAATAGCCAAACTCAATAGCAGCAGTGTTAGGCTGGAAAGTCAATATTAGCTGAGCAAACAAAGCAAATAAAGAGTTGCTATTTGCGTAGCTATGAGTATTTGTATGCTCTGCTGCTGAACAGGGTACTTTGAAATAATAATAATAAAAAAAAAAATGTTGTTCTTCAAGGCAGGGAGTGTTTTTTTATTTAGGGTAGAGGAGCTGGCTTTTAGTACAGCTCACGCTCGCTTCCTGAAGAGCCGGGCACGGCCGCCCCTCGTGCCACCCCGGCGGGCACCGCGTGGCCACCGACCTTTTGGGTGGGGACCCGCCGGGTGCTGAAGCAGCACACGATATGAAGTTATCCATTAAGAGCCAGGCCTGCTGCTGCACGAGCTGCTCTGTGGCTCCTCGGTGCCTCGGGGTCAAGCTGTCACTGCTCCTGAGCAGCACCTCACTGCCCCCAGGGTGCTGCTGCGCGTTGGGGACGGGGGCCAGGAGTTTGGGAGCGTTTCCCTCCAGTTTCATCCACGTCTCGCTGCTCCCTGTTAAGTTTCTGGCTCTTTTCGAGGTTTGCTGCATGACCTTCTCAACGACACCCGCCTATTTATAACCAGCTGCCTGTGGCCCGGTGCTGCTTTAAGAAGCCTTGGGAATGAAATCCAATAAACCCTTCCCTCGTTAATATTGTATAGCTCGACGTAGGCACCCAGAGCGCATGTTAAAGAGGGGAAGCCACGGCCTGGCTTCATCCCAGGCCTTTTCCCGTGCAGGAAATGCTGCTAAAGGCACATGAACAGGGGGCTGGCTGGGGGGCACGAGGTCCTGGCCCCCCGTGCCCTGCACTGGGTGCTCTCCGCAGGGTGCCCAGCACCTCGGGACGTGCTGGTTCCATCTGCAGGGAGCTGTTCATGCAATCTCCAGCCCAGGGTGCTTCAGAGAGCTAAATAATACAGCTAGGGGATTAAATAATTAATTCCAAAGGAGAGTAGCTGTGAGGCATAGGCAAGGGACTAAATAGACACGGCGGGTTTGGCTGAGCTGGAAGGAAATGCAGTGTCAGGGGGTGGTGGAGTGCAGGCTGCCTCTTCCTGGGAGGTGAGGGAAAGAGGGCTCGTGCTGGGAAGGGTAAAAGCTGAAAGAGATGAGATGGGGATAAGGGCAGGGAGAGATGTCCCTGCAGGTACTAACAGCCCAGAGCGTGCTCATGGCCATGCAGGGTGCCTGAAACTCCTGCGGGCTTAGCTGGGAGAGAGGGCAGGTGGTCCTGGAGCACGCCGCTGCGGATGGTAAATAAAGAAGTCTGGGAGATGTCTGAGATCTGGAGGCTTTGCCGTCCTGCTGGCTTTTTGGGCAGTTCCCAGGAGCCCTGCTGGTGGTGAAAATGGGATGGGGACGGGGACGGAGATGGGGATGGGGACAGGGATGGGGGTCGGGATGGAGCTGGCACAGTATTTTTTTGCCCACGGCCACCCCAGCTGCCTGCAGCACGTCAGGCCTCGCAGCACCTAGTGCCAGTGCAAAGCTTTGATCTCCACCTTCAAAGCTCTGCGTGGCTCAAGCCCCACTGAAGGCTGAGCTTTGATCCTCACACTGCTGTGACAGCTGGGCTCCTGGGGGACAGCCAGGGCATCGCCCTCTGGGGCAGGATCGTGCCCACATCTTGCTGGGCTCGTGCGCCCAGCAAGAGGAGGAGAAGCAGCTCCTGGGGCAACCACGTGCACCTCCCAGATTTGCTCCACGCTGGATGAAAGCCCCCTTATCCCAAGGCAGACTCGAAGCAATTGGATTTCTCCACCCAAGCAGCCTGAAATGGCTGAGCCACATTCAGCTCTCCGGTCCCACGTCCCCTGCTGCAGTTGGAGGCTGAATTCGGTGTGCGCCCGCTGTCACCTCCTGCGAGCATCCTGGCTCTGTGATGGTGGCATCGCTGGCTGCCTGTGTCAGTCCTGTTGTGACAGCAGCCTCCTCTCCCTCCCCAGCTTTGGCACCGTGCTTCCGTGGGGCTTTTGGGAATGTGAAAATGCCTGCTACTCCATTCCACTCGGTGCGCCTTGATATCATGAAGCACATTTACCGTACAATTATAGGCCAGGCTAATGCTGTTTGGAATAATTAAATTCACATGACAAATGTAGTTGCATTAATTTTATTTATCTTGAGTGGGTTAGCAGGAACTAGCAATGGAAAAAGTAATTATTTTGCTTCTAGGGCACTGGGATTGCTGATTTGGAAATCTCTCCAAGACATATTCCTTAAATGTGGAATAGCAGCATGCGAAATGCATGAGGAGCTAATACAGTGCATAAAAATGAACATAATTTCTGAAAAATGGAATTAATGAGGCAATGAGACTGTTTTAATGAGCATAAGGTCTGCAGTAAATGTCACTGTTCCCATGTCTTTATTGTAAATTATAATGTGCTTTTTAGGCAACACCGCTCGGATGCCGGCCGCGTGGGCTGCTGGAGGACTGAGCTCAGCCCTGGGAGCGCTGGACGGATCCGTGCTCACAGATTTCTCCCCTTCCTGGCCCCGGTGAGCTGCCCCCAGTGAGGCCACGCTCGGGTGACTTCCCCTCCTGGGGGAATTGTTGTTATTCCGTCCCATCCCTGGAGAGCTCGTGGCACTGCCTGGTTTCTCTAGTTAACAAGGCGGGGGAAACGCCAGCTCTGGGCTGAGCTGCCCGGATCCGAGAGGAGGCTGTGCTTTGGTAGCACTGAATTAAGCAGCAGCACCACCAGGCCCTGTGATTTCCAAGCCAGGAATAAACCAAATCCTCTTGAAACTGAGCCATCACCCAACGTGACTGTGCGGTGCCTTTGTAGCTTCACTCCCGAGCACCAGCGCCGGCGAGGTTTGCAGGAGGGACTTCTCCTGGGCTGATGGTTTGGTCCAAGCGGTGGCTCCTGGGGACACACACGGGGCCTGGATGTGCAGCAAGAGAAGAAATTGCCTGTCAGCCAGCCCAGAGCTGATTTGGGGTATGGCACGCTGGCCTCTGCTGCGGGACAGGGTGACAGCGGCGTGTCCCCGCAGCCCCAGCACATGGAGCCGCCTCCACCGCCCTTGTTATCAGTGCTCCTTTCACTGCCTCGTCCTCCGAGGTGCCTTTGGGGAACTTGGGCAGGTTTTGCTGCGAAGCTGCCGGCTGTCGAGCAGTTTCCATGGCAATTCTCACAAATGTGCACAGCCCCAGGGTCCCTGCACGGAGCCCCTCTTGCCCCTCCTGTGCTGCCAGTGAGGCACGGCCCTGCCTCGCGTCCTGCCCTGCCTGGCTGGGATGGACGTGGCCTCACAGAGGTGTCACCTGCCTGGGAACTGCATGAATTGGTGATTGCTGGTGCAAGAAAGGCACTGGTGGAGCTTTGCAGAGGAGCCTTCCACATCCACATCATCTAAGGACACTCTACTGTATCCTGGCTCATAAACGCGCTGTAATTTGCTGGAGAACAAAACCCCCGTGTCTCAGATGCGTGTCTTTCCAATGAAAACAAGAAGTCAGCGTGGCTTTTCTCAAGAAAAACAGACAAATAATCAGCAGAGACAGATGTGCTGGCTTCCAGCTAGCCCGGGGCGATGTTCAGGCTCCCCCACCAGCCAAACCCCTGCTGCGAGCGGCTGCGCTGCCTGCGCCCAGGAACACATTGGGAAGCTCCCGAGCTCTCCACCATCCAAGGAGGTGGCTGCTTGTGATGCCCGGGATGGCACGAGCTGTGATGAGCCTTGGGAAACGCTTTGCTACTGGCACCTGCACCAGCACCAGCCTGGGAGATGACCTGATTCCTCAGAAGATAAATCCCATGGGGGCAGCAAGGTGCCTTTGTCCCCTGATATTTCAGCCAAGGCTTGCAGGGCTGCACCAATCCCTCAGGTGAGAGCATTTCAGGTGCTGTTCCTCATCTGGCAATGCCAGAGGGAGAAGCTGTTTGCTCTTCCCCAGTGTCCCCACTGTGATGCCCTCTTTGGACACTTGGGGGGCACTGATGCTCACCATCAGCAGCCCCAGCCGCTGCACCTGGGGAACAGGCAAACTCCTCTGCGGTAACCACCTTTACTGTGCGCTTCTCTGCCTGTTTGTGTCGTGATACAGCAGGGATTTACGTGCGCTGGCCCAATTAGGAAGGAACAAAAAGGAAAAGCACTTGCACAGCGGTGGGTAAGAGCGCGTGGCAGCCGGTAATGAGCTGCTGGGACCGCAGCCAGCAGCCGCTACTTGGATGCGCTGCGAGAAGCAGGGTGCACGTCTCTCCCAGGCACCTGGCTGCCGAAATCAGCCCCCAGTCCTTGGGCAAGGTTTCTGGTAGCAGTGACTGATGTGCCTGGGGGCTGCTGTTTAAGACCCTTGGGCTCCGTACCCTCTCACCGTCCCCTCCTGGCTCCTGCAGGATGGGGAGCGCAGGGCTGTGGGGCTGCGTGGTGCTCTGCTGCTTGGAGGTCAGTAACCCGGGCAGAAATCACCAAGAGAAATGCAGTTTTGGCCAAAAATTTAGAAGCATTTTGAAGGCTTTCCTTCTTTTGTGCTTGGGCTTCCCTTCATCTTGGAAAGCAGGAAAAGAAAACAAAATAAACACAAAGAAGAGCTCCAGAAGAGCTTTTTTTCTCCATTTGTTTTCCCTGCTCCTATTCTTCCATGGAAGACAGAGGAGAAAAAGGCTTCAAACGGGAGGGAATACTTTCATTTCCCTGCGAGGTGCCCAGGACGTGGTGTGGGTGGCATGGTGTGGGGTGGGGAGCAACGCCGGGTGCTGGATTCACCACCAAACCAGTGCCCGTTCCCAAATTTCCCGGGCTCCCTCGGTGCTGAGCTGGCAAATCTGGAAAGAGCTTTTCAAAACCAGGCTTTTTTAAACTCAGAAGAGGTACGAGTTCTGTGACCACTGTCTTCTGGCAAACGGCTGCCTGTTTACAGACATGTAAATACAACTTCACAATTGCCATAAATCCTATTGTGCAATATTCTCTAGAACCAATTAAATTCTGACATCTGCTTAATGTTTAATTACTTTTTGACGAAGGAAATGGAAAAATTGACAAATAGTTTAATCCATCAAATGTCGGCCTTTTGTGAGTGTGTTTATATAAAGCTTACATGCCAACGTCTCTTAATTTTTCTTGCTGCTCTGGCAAGGATAAGGACAAATATTTATATTCCAGGCACACAAGATGGCTTTCATATTGTTTTCATGTTTAACTGATTTCAAATGAACTAAGATGGCTCTTAATGTGGTTACAAGAATTTGCCATTAATTTTCACTTAAAATTGGATCCAGCTTGCTCCATGTCTGCAATATATTAAAGTTAATAACGATTTGTTTAGAAAATGCGGTGCTTACTGCTGGCTGATTGGCACACGCTCGCTTGGTGGAAACATCAGATTCCTATTATATTTAAATGATAATTAAGCTGAGAATATTACTCCTATTTTGGAGTGCTTAATGCAGGATAGTTTTGCTAATGCGGTGGGGACGTACAGCGCGGTACCAACAGCGGGCACAGCACACCTGGGCTGAGCTCCTCCATCCGCCTCTACTTGCTGCTAAAATGTTGCTTTTATGCTGTAATTGTTGGCTGGAGCGGGTGAGATTTGGATTTTCAGGAAAAATCTGGCAGTGGTCCTGCTCGGCATCTTCAGCAAAGGGTGCAGCCAGCTGGGATGCACCCCCTGCGTGGCAAGGGGCACCTCCGGGTGCGGGTGGAGGTGGTGCAGGAGGTGGTGGTGGGGATAATAGATGAAGATGATGGTGGAGGTGGTGGTGGAGGTGAGAGATGAAGGTGATGAGGACCCTGGTGCTGCAGCAGCTCCCCCACCACTGCTGCGGCACCGCGGGGGCTCCCGGCCGCGCAGTCGCCAAGTCCTGGGGTTTCTCCCCAAGCAGCTCTGCGGAGAGCAGGGGGAGCTGCAGCTCCTGAAGCTACCTCCAGACCTTCCTGGAAGCACGTGGAGATGCAAAAGCACCCGGCCCTTGTTCTGTGCCCGATGGCAAGGCCTTGAAGCTCAGCTCACTGACAGCAAGGGGAGCTGGCGAGGAAGCCCCGCTCCCCCACAGCCTCGCCCCCTTTTTGCAGTGTTTGGCCATATCAAGGATTTTTTTTAGAAACCTTTGAAAAGTCTGTCTGGTGGGAGATGGGGAGATGATTGCTGCTGCTGAGGCAGCCTTTGCTCTGCGTGGCTTTGCTCCCATCTGCTTTATTCATCCTTTCATTTATTTCAAGCAGTCCCGTGCCAGAAACACCCCGACCATCGGCTCCAGTCCCCAGACCCCAACTGTGAGCAGACCCCAGGAGATGTTCCCGCTGCTCCTACAGCTCCCGCATCCCTTTGCCATGGGATATTTGTGTTCCTTCACCCGAAACTCAGCTCTGTCTCCTCTGCCTGTGGGCCCTGGGCTGCTGCAGCAGCCCAGCCCCAGTGACACAGCCAGAAGCTGGTGCCTGCTGCTGGATTTGGCTCTCCCTCCCCTCCACCACTTTTGGGAAAGGCGTGGGAGAAGGCAGGCGGCCCAGCTCTGTGATACTTCACTTACACATTTAATAAAAGGAATAAAATATCAGAAATGCAGGGGAACCTTTAATAATTCAGCATCTTCTAGTTGTTTCATTACCTTAATATTCGCAAAAATTGCCAGCAGCTCTTGACATCTTTTCTTGCTCACTATACGATCCAAAAAAGCCAAGAGGAAGTACAATATATTCACCTGCCCTCATTATGCTAATCACAGCATTGTGAGGTTTGCTTGTAAGTGTCCTCGCTCCGTGTGATGGAAAACGAAACGCAGCACAATGAATTTGACCTAGAATCGTTGTTGGGAAGAGAAGAATGCGTAAAGCATGAGAAACCCACTGATCTTACTCATAGCATCTTTGGAAATGCTGTTATTAACTGACAATAAATCTAACAAACTTTGTAATTAGGTTACTTCTTTCCTTTGAACTCCCATTGCCGGAGCCATTAGCTGGCACGGCGCTCTGATTTACAGGCGAGAAGCAGCACTAACTTCGGCAGTTTATCGGCTTTCATTTTAAAAGGCATCCGTTTCCCAGCCTCGCCGGGAAGCCTGCTGCTCCCCGAAGCTTTGCTGCGAGCAGCACGTGCCAGCTGCAGGCTGCAGCTCCCTGCCCTTGCTGCCAGCCCGTGCACCGAGGGGAGATGTCCAAGGGCAGGCTCGCCGTGCCCGAGCTGCCCCGCGGCAGCAGGTGGCAGAAACCTGCGGCCGTGCTGGCATCCGAGCGGGGCGAGCAGCGGGGCTGGGCGAGCTGGAGCCGGCTGGGAAGCAAGGAGGAGTCAGCAAAAAGCACTGCCAAGATGTTCTTGCACTTAGCCCCTGGATTTGTGAGCCTTGCAGCTCGCACGTCCTTGAGTGCGCACCCCGCGGGCGGTGGGGATGGCAGGTCGCTGTGCCCCGGGCACAACTCGCAAACTCATCCCCAGGCACGGGGATGGAGACACCACCAGCACCCCACGTACCCCCTGCACGCAATAACGCTGCTTTCCTGGGCCTGCCAGCATCATCGTATTACTCCACACTAATTAGGGCTGCTCTTCGTGCTGCAGGGGAGCCAGGAGCACGGCACTCGCTGCAGCGTGGCCGTGCCATGGCAGGCGTCCTGCGTGGGCCAGGCTGGCGCGGGCGTTTTTGTCTGTTAACAATCTCCTGCAATCAGCCATTTCCCTGCGGGCTTTCTTCTGTCAGGTCACTGCTTCAAAAAAAAAAAAAAAAAAAGAAAAAAAAAAAAAGAAAACACCCCTACATGAAAAGGGTTCGATTTCCACAGCCACTCGGCGGGTTTTCCCACTGCCTGTGCTGACAGAAAGGGTTTTTTTATTGTGCATCAATTACTTTCAAGTGAATGGGAGACATTATGTTATTAAATCCCACCCTGCCTCTCGAGGTGCTTTTAATTTGTATGTTTAGGTTTAAATTTCTTCAGGAGTGCCAAACCTTGTATTTGTTTTCCTTGGGCTATTTTCATTTAGGGTTTCGGTAACTGTCAAAGCCTGCGAGTTAATTGTAGCTCACAAGGTTATCTTTCAGAGCTAACTTATATTTCTGTCATGTGCTGGAGCCAGTCCTTGGCTGCCTATCTTTATGATACTGTAGATTCTGACTCTTGTAATTATGCTTTGAGTTTAAGCTGATTATGTAGACTTTATAACCGGTGTTTGTTTAATTTACCCACAGTGTGTTGTTTGTACAGTGGCTCCGAAAGTAAACACAAACCTGATTAAACATCTCTGCCTGCCACCAATGGCCATTTTCCCAAAGATACACTAAAATAAACAGCGGGAGGGTCTGCGGGAGGGAAGGAGGAGCCTCCCCTGCATCCTCGCACTCCTGTGCTGATGAGCCTTGTCACCCCAGCCCTACCAGAAAGATCTGCTTCTAAAGTGATGCTTCCTTAAGCTGAGCAAAGCCAGCCTGAAGCCCGGTGAAGTTTGCAGGGCTGATGCTGCAGCCGTGTCACCAAGGAGGGGACACTGTTTTGGTAAGGAACAACTCAATAAAAAATAATAATAATAATAAAAGTTTAAAAAAAAAGGTCTGGAAGATGCAGAAAAATCCACAGCTGGGTCTTGGATCCACTGCTGCCCATGGAATAAAAGCATGCTGGTTTCTCGTTAGAGGTAATCAGTGCTCAGGGTGGCATGGTGCGCCCCGTGGGCGTCTGAAGGAGAGGTGCTGCAGCCCTGGGACAGCTCAGACGTGATGCTGTGGGTCGGATCCTGCCCCCTCTCCCAGCCATGGGTGCAGGTCCCAGCAGAGCAGACTGGGGACATGGTGCCAGGAATGCTCTGCAGGTGACACAGAGCTGGGGAGTATTTTTCTTGTCATTAATCAGCAAGCCCTAAGAGGACTCTTGAGCAACTTATTGTGTTATCACCACAATGGACGGGTTAAAACCTGTGCATCTTATCTCACTTTTGGTTTGCTCTCCCAGCTGTGCCAGAGCATCCTCCCCTGCTCGTCCCCAGCTGTGGTCGGTCTGGGCACTGATGCTCTGGTACCTGGAGAGGCAAGGACAGGCACAGGAGGCTGCACACCACTGCTGAGACCCTGAGGGACAACAAAATGCAAAAAGCTACCTGTGAGCCAGGCAGGAGAGCTGCAGGGCACCACCCTGGGCCAGATCCTGCACTGGGGCTGACCTGCAGAGGAGTTATTGCAGGTCTGGGTCTGCAAGCTGGGTCGTGGGCACTGGGGTGCAGGCGGTGGCTGCTGCGCTCATGATGCCTGCAGGAGCTGCTGCCCTGGGGAGAAAAACAAAAAGCACAAAATTAAAAAATAAATAAATAAATAAAAAGAAGGAAACTGCTCCTTTTCTGCTCAAACTGGTTGCGCTGGGATGGAAGATCCGTGGGGATGGGAGCAGGGACCCTGGCACACCACGCAGGAGGCATCGCTCCTAACCAAGGCGCGGGCTCCACAAAGTGCCCCCCTCCGGTGCCAGCTGCTCCGAGGGATGTTTTGGTTTGCGAAAGGTGTGAAGCGGGATGGAAGGCCTCCAGCATTCCTGTGGTTTCTTTTTAATATCGGTTTTAGGCAGATTGGAAAAACTCCTCGTTCCCAGCAGCGCCGTGGGTGGTTTCCTTCCCGCTCCTCGCAGCGCCGAATGCCCTGCGCTGGATGCTGCTCCTGTTCCTGCTTGGTGTCCCCACCCTGGTGTCCCCACCTCCGTGGTACAGCCAAACCACTGGGGTTTGGCCCTTTCCTTCTCACCCTCCCTCTCTCCAAGCAAGGACTTGGCCATTGGGTGGAAAGGAAAAGCCTCCTCCTTTCTCCTCCCCTGTGCTCTATGCCCAATTCTCTCTCTCTGAGCAATTTTTGGGATATTAGAAATTATTTTCCCATTTCAGCATCTCCTTGCAGCCTGCTGGACCTGCCTGTTGGCCTCACGCTGCCTGACAGCCAGGAGCACGTGAGGACAGAAGGACACACGCTGGACACACGTCGAGGAGCAGGGGGGGACCGCCACGGGGGGCTGGCAGCCCGCCCCGCTCCTCTCCCTCCTGCCCTGCCCTGGGGTTTCCATCTCTTCTGAGCGCTGTTATCTCTGCTGATTTAAGTGCTTGAGGAGCCCCGGGGAGGCAGCCAGGATGACCCCAGGCTGTCCCACGGCTCTTATCAGTCTCCTCTCCTCCCCAGCAGACACCTCCCTTCGCCACCTGCCTCTGCAGCCCCAAATTACTCTGCTCCCCCCCCCCCGAAACCAGGCTCTCCCACTCCTCCTACCCAGGCAGGTGCTCCTCAACTGCAGCCTTGCTCCAAGCCAAGCTCCAGTGCCGTAAGGGGAGGGCTTTTATCTTGTTTTTTATTCCCCCGGAGGCGTTTGTAGAGGTTTCCCAGAGCCAAGGCAAAATCCCTCTGCCAGGTCTCCCTGCTCAGCACCCGGGGAAATTCCTCCAGCCCTCGTTAGAACAGCACCTCTGGGCAACCCTAATTACAGGGAGGGAGCTGGAAAGCACACAGATGTCATTAACCACCCTCTGGTTTGTTCGGGAGCCAAATCAAACAGCGAGGGTGGTGAGAGCTTCCCCGAGGCGCTGCACTGCCTGAGCCGGGGTGGCCCCGAGTGCTGGGGATCCGGCAATACAGGGGTCTCTGCTGGATTGGGGTCCTCATCCCACTGTGGATTTGGGATGGGGAAGGGCGAAAAGACCTCTCAGGCCCAGGCTGGTGCTGCAGAAAGCATCGCACGTGTCCATCCCCATCACCCCTGGGTCGCTGGCACAGCACCTCTGCATTGACCTTGTGCAGTGCTCTTCCTTAAGCAAGGGTGAAGTGGGAGCAATGAGGTTTCAGCTTAAAAATGTGCCCCGTATCTGTCTGTGTCTGCTTTTTTCTTCTCAAGATAATATTAAAAGAAAGATGCACTTGGGCTTCTCAACAAGGCCCAACTCCTGGTGGTTGTAAGGGCTTGGTTGGGCTTTCAGCTCACCTCCTGCAGCGCTCGTGAAGCCACAGATGCTTTGCAAAATTCAGGGTTGCGTGTGGCTGCAGAGCAGAGGAGGGTTTGCTCTTCCTTTTCTGGCTGGCACTGCAGACCCACGAGCTCAAAATAAAAAATAAAAAAAAATCAAGCTCTCCTTGCATTTTAAAAGCTCTAAACCACACGAAGGCTTATCAGTCAGCCCCCTAACTTATGGGATATATATGCAGTTCCCAATGCATGCTAAATCAATATCTCTCCACAGATGGATAGAGAGATAAATTTTAAAGAATAAGGTTAATTTTATTACCGTCTTCTGAGTGGCCATTGCGTGACAGCGCAGCGTCGGGCTGACAGGAGTTTGATGTTGGGTAATAGCACATCAGCAGGCCCCGGCCCTTTGATGTATGATAATAGTGCATCATCAGAACAATGACGTTTTGATATATTGTATTAGAACATAATCAGGATGATGGGCCTTTGATATATTATGTAAGTACATCACCAGAGTGGTGCTGCCGTGACACATTACCGCCGAGCGCTGTCAGAGCCGCCGCGCCGTAATGGATTTCCATAATACATCACGGGGGCCGGGGACCGAGGAGGGGAGCTGCTGGCAGCCAGACACCGCTGCCTCCTCCCTGCTTTTCCGCAGGAAATATGGGAGGGAACAGGGGGATGAGGGGTTTTTGGGTGCTGGATTGTCTGAGAGAGGTTTCATGGCAGCAGAGCCGGTCCTTCCTATGGCAGGGGGTGGCCGTGGGCCTGTGGTTGCACCACAGTCCTGATGCCACCCTCACCTCACACCATAAAACTTCAGGTTTCATCCTATGAGCCACGAGATGGGGTGGGTGTTTACCCTTTGGAGTAAATATCCCAGCAGGGTACCCCTGGGGACACCCCGCAGCCCCTCGGCCTCTCTCAGGGTAGAGGAAGGGAAACTCCAGGAGCTCAGCATGCGGAGGTTTCATGGACGTGCTCATCAGTACTAGAGCTGTGTTGAATGTTTTCTTGTTTTAGGGCAGCTACTCAGGGGTTTTTGGAAGTTTCATTGTTGGTTTTCCTGGCTTTGGGGTCAGGCAGCCATTTGCGCTGGACTGAACACATCTTGTTTTCTTTTCCTCTTCACTTCAACAAAAAAAGCCATCAAAAGCGTGTCTCAGGTGAAACCTTTTTCTTCACTGACATGATCATATTTCATCTCTCTGAAATAGCACCTTTTCACCGTGGTTGGGATTTTTATTTCTCTTTAAATTACATTGGCTGCATCTAAACATACCTCAAAATAAGAGAAACATCATTCTCTTTCAAGAAGAAGAAGAAAAAAAAAAGAAAATAAAAGAAAAAAAAAAAAGAAAAAAAAAGAAAAAAAAAAAAAAGAAAACCAAATAAACATTTTCAGCTTTCCAAACTCCTTTCTTTTCCCAAAACCATTTGCTGGGTTCATAACTGGTTGTCCTCAACCTGGGTATCTGTGGTGAAGAACCCATTTGCATGAAAGCTGTTGCTCTTCCCCTGTGTGCTTGGATGCGAGGTGGATGGGGCTGCGTGGTGCTGAGGGGCTTCCCAAGACCATTTTCCATTTCCAGGCCCAGGAAATGGCTGTCTGCCCTGGAAATGAATTTGGAAGCAGGGGAGGAGGAGGCAACGCAGGAGGCTGCCAAAAGGGATCTCTCGGAAGTGGAGAATAGCACTAATATTTGGAGAAATTGAAATTCCAACCATGAAATTGCCTATCATTTATCATCCCCAACCACCTTACGAAGTAAGAAAAACAGGCATTAAGCCTTATTGCTTTTTAAATACTTATGATCTCAGGGAAAAGCCATCTAATCTACTTCCCTTAATACGTATTCTACAGAAAAGGCCATGAGCGTCACAGCAACGTTTGTGGTTGTTGTGCAGTCACACCTACCAACCCACCGGGCAGGCTGCCTTTGGGGTGCTCAGGCTATAAACCTCCACCTCTCCACATCCCCGGGCTCCTTTTCCACCTGTAAGCAGTGGTGCTGGGGACAATGGTGCCAAAAAAGGGGTCTGTCCGAGCGCCAGGGCAGACCTCAGTGGGGTCAGTGGGTTTCCATGGCGTGGAGTTGGGTTTTCCAAGCAACGAGGTGTTGCTGCCGCTGGAGCATGTCGCTGAACAGCCCCTGCCCGAGGTGAAGGCTGGCAAATTCCTGAGCACCGCTCCCCATCCCTGCCCCTCTGTCACTCCCCGCAGCGAGACAGCAGCTCCCGCCCTGAAAATGCATGTTTTCAGTGGTCTTACCCCAAAACTTGCTTGTGTTACTCCCAGGAGCAATATCTGTGCTCATCACCCCTGCATGCTCAGGGGGTTCCCTCCTTGGTGCCAAGGCAGCGATGCTCCTTCCCCTCCACCCTGGTGATAATTTTGAGAAGAGGGTCACCAGGGGCTGTTGAGCACTGCAGATGTTCACAGCAGCGTGGTGCAGAGCTGCCTCACTCAGGTGCTTCCTTAATGGTGATGCATTGGAAAAATTGGGTGCTCGATGGCCCTTGCAGTTGCAGAGCCACCTGCGCCGCGCGCTGGCCCTGGCCGTGTCCCTCCGGCTCTGGTGGGGGCAGCGGCTGCCAACGTCTCTGTAACTCTGGTCGGGAACCACATGCCTCGACATCTGCCTTTTAATTTGCTTAAAACGGAATCAGAAAGAGCACAACGCCCCCTCCAACAGCGTGGCGTTGGTTATGGGGATGCTTGGGCACACACAGCACCAGAGCTGCCCCCAGGCACCGGCCCTGGCGGGGGCTCTGCTGGCTGCAGCAGTGGCTCTGCAAGGCGGCTGCCACCCTCCCCAGCCCCGCTAGGAGCAGGTGGCGATGGAGTTGAAGCTTCCCAAACAGCATCTCCCCAGGTTGCACCACTTTCCGATATTGTCCCAGTGCTGCTCAGGCTGCCCCCTGCGAGCCCCCCCAGCCCCCTGCCCAGAGCGCGCAGCAGCTCCACGTGCGGCTCCCCTGCTGCAGAGGAACTGCTGGAGCTTACCTGCTGCTGGTCAACCACAAGGCAAAAAAAAAAAAAAAAAAAAAAGGCAAAAAAAAAAAAAAAAGCAGGAAACAAGCAAACAGAAAACCCCTCGAATGATAGGGGAACATAAATTATCTAGAACTGGCAAGAAATGAAAGTGTTGCATGGTCCCCTGACAGCAATGGGATGAATAACTGATGATGATTAGTTAAATCATAACATTGCTCTTGCCATGCATAAATGATGAGCCAACTGCTTGCGATGCCCTGATGAGATGCAGCGTTCTTCGCTTTCTATCATTCCCACTTTGTAGCCCCAAAGAAACTACCACATTTCTGCATTTTTGTGTTATCTGGCACATCAAGCAATGCGACAATGAATATATATTGACCTTATTATAGCAGCCGGCTGCTTGTGCCAGAAGCAACCAGGCATACTTTGCACAAATTAAAGCTGTCAGCATGTAATTTATGGTTCATTGCAAAAGAGGAACAGAACTCTGAGGGGAACATTGTGGTTTGGGAAGCAGGTAGGTAGGCAGATGAATTGCATGATAAAATATCTTGCTAATGATGTGATGTTAAAGCTGAAGTGTCATTTTCATTCTGTTTTGCACATTTTTTAGTTATTTCTTGCTCGAGATGATTTTCCCCTTTCCACATTTTTTTTTTTTCTTTCCAAAAGCTAAATTACTGGTTACACCTGAAAAGGATGAAGTAGGTGTGATAATTTATGAGTAGACAGCCGTTGTCTGAAGACAATGTGGTGGCACTGTGAGCGATGTGAGAGCCCGTAACAGGGGCTCGTCTTACAAGCACAGCCAGCAGGCTTGACATCTGGGGCGTGTGTGCATGATTAAAGTTTTGCTCTTTTTCAGAGGAGAGAATAGTCTCGAGGAAAAATAAAATAAAGGGATCTCTCCGTGTGCGTTCGCTCCTGTTGACACACACGGTGGCAAAACCGTACATCAGGAACCAGCTCCGCCTCGCAAATAGCAGCCTCGGCGCCCGCCGCCCGCTCCTGCCTCTGGTTTCGTAGGTGCTGGGTCTTCCACGGCGGTTTGTTTCCAAATCTCTCAGCATCTGGGGGAAGAGGGAAGGATGGGAACAAAGGGAAGAAAATATGGTTCAGAGAAATATGTTGGAGAGACCCGTTCACGTGGCATTAGGTCATCTCGGAGAACGCACGGAAGCGCATGCGCATGGGAGTGCTGGTGCTGGCGAAGGCAGCCCCGAGGCTGGAGCACGGTGAGGCAAGAGGAGGGTGGAGGAAACGGGGATTTACAGCCTGCCGAGCTAGAGAGAGCCCTCCTCAGTCTGATAAATAAATGATAAAATAATTAAATTCTGAACTAAAACGTCGCCGAATTATTTAACTGCTCACCTAGGAAGGGCTCTGACTCACCCAGCCCGGCGCTGTTGTTGTGCTGCGGGTGACTCCGCGCTGCCAAGAGAAACATATGACAGAGCAAAGCGCTGCTCGCGTCACCCCGCGAGCTGGCGAGGGGCCCGCCGCTCCGCTTCGTGACAACACCGGGGGGTTGGAAATCTGTTTTTTGTTCCACCTTGGAACCGGCCCAAGGCGTCGGGAGCGTTTCAGCGCATCAGGGTGGCGAGGCGGTGGCTTTTCCCAGACGGAGCAGGTTGCGTGGGGGCTCGGGGAGCGGAGGAGGTCCCCAGGGTGGGGACCCCGCTGCGAAGTCACGACCGGTCCCCGAGCCCCCGGTTCACATCACCAAGGGGTGCGAGCTCCAGGGCACTATGGTCCTTGCTGCCGCGGCAGCTGTCACAAATTTGGGGTGTCCGTTTCCTTAGAAAGGCATAAAATTATTCTGCTGGTGTTTTGGAAAGTGTGAGCATGTGAATGCGTGTTACAGAGCGAGGCCCATCCCTTCCCAGCACGTTCCCTCCCTCTCCTCCATCCTGGCCCTGTCCCCGTGGAGATCGGGGCTGCTCGGTAGGGTGTCCCCAAGAGCGACACGATCTGAAAAGCCTGTGTTACTTCCCCTGATCTTGGTGATTTACTCGCTGCCACGCTCTCCCAGCTGCACTCCAGACATTTATCTGACGCAGCCTGGAAACGTGGCTGCTGTCAAGGCACGTCCCACCCGGGGTGCTGCAGAGGCAGCGACGGGGACAACGTTTCGGTGCCGATCTGCGGTGCCGAGGCTGCGACACGGAGGGGAGCAGGACACTGTCACTGCGTGCTGAGAGCGGTGACACCTCGCTGGGAGGGCAGCAGAAGGAGGCAGTAGTTGGGGAGACACAGGGCGAGCACCACAGCAGGGCAGGGGGTAGCCGGAGGGGATGCCCCCTGCACCCTGCTCCCCACATCCACGACCCCAGGGCATCACCGAGCGTGGAGCTTCGAGCGCTCATGTTTGCCAACATCGATTTCCCTCTTTGGACACTCCAGCATTGATTTTCCTCTTTGCACACGTTGGTGACTGTGTCTGGGTCCGCTGCTCATCAGTTCAGCTCCTTTGCCCACGCCAGGACGTTGCATTGCTGTAATTGATGTTAATCGGATGAGGTCTGCAGGTGGGGCTGGCTGGCTGCTGCCTGGGGGTGCTGCAGCAGGTGGCACCCGGCGGTGCGCAGCGATGCCTGCGCTCACCTCCACGGGCTGCTGCAGCAGATCCGTGCAGCATCAGCTCATGCATGGACAAGACTGGGGCTGCCAACCCCACCAGATGACAAGAGAAAGGGAAAAAAAAAACAATTTTTTATTTTTTTTTTAAATGAGTCCAAATTCATTCTGTGCTGGCACTGCCTTTGAACCAAATGTCTCGCTGCAGCCAGTGACAGCTCAGCAGCGAGAGCGGTGGCAGCATTCGTGAACTATTAGTGTTAAATTATTCCAACAAAAGCAGGCCTTGATGTTGTGTTGAAGTTGATAACTTGAGGACGTGTTTGAAAAGGATAAAAGCTCTGCCTTCAAAGGATGGCTCCTCTTTTGTATGAGACACACTGCCGAGCGAATTAACCATTTTGGTAACGAAGGCGCCAATCTAGAAGCTAATTAGCGAGTGTTGAGGCTCGTGATTTGGTATCTGCATTAAAAAACAAGACAGGACAAGCTGTTTTCTTGCAGTCCACTGGCACATCTTGTACACCCCTGTGGCCCCCGTGGGAGGAGCAGGCGCAGGTCGGGCCCTTGGTGAGAGCTTTGGGGTGGCAGGAGCTGGGGAACACGTCTGATAACTCACCTCCTCCCTCACCAGATCAAAGCACAATCTCTTCCAAGAGCATCATCCATCCCGGAGGCTTTTTTTCCACCACCAGCCATGAGTCCTGCCTGTGGTGTGACAGCGGGGCTGGCCCAGGTGGGCACGGCAGCTAACGAAGGGCTAATTGAGCCGTCCCTGTGCTCACAGGCAGCGGGCAGCGAGAGGCTGAGCTCCTGGGCAGTGATAACAAGACGTGGGAGGAGGGAGCTGAATCATCAAATCTACAGCTCCAGCCCCAAAATGAGACCTGGGTTAGAAACGTCACCGTGTGCTGTGCTGGCAGAGGGACGGAGGTGGGTGACACCAGGACCCCGTGCCCAGCACTGGCACCTGCACAATCGGGCACGGGGCTGTGTTTCCCCATGGACAGGGAGTGTTTTAGCACATGCTTCTGCCCCAGTGCTGTAGTTTGGCTTACGGGGTTGGAGCAAGGGCAAAAAAATCCCTTTTTCCCAGGCTCATGATGTTGGGTGGGAGCTCAGAGCGGGGGCACCTTCCTGGGGGCTTCATCCCCCTGCTCCTCTTCCCTGGCACGGTGAGAGCTGAACACCAACAAGGACAGAGTGGCACGTCCCCAAACAGCCCTATTCCTGCTGGGTCACACGTTTCCCACCCTAAATTTTGGGCACAGCAAGAGCTGAGCCGGGTCGTGTTCGCTGTGGCGAGTGACGGCACTGGGGACAGCGGTTTGGGGTGGTCCAGGGATGGGACCGGGGGCTGTCAGGCAGTGCCCACAGCAGGGCAGCGGTGCCGGGGCTGCCCCTGAGCCCTCCGAGGCCTCATTGGGGCTATATTTGTCCGGCTTGCACTCGGGAGGAGTGACAGCCGCGAGGGGAGAGAAGTGCCTTCCATTTCCAGCGCAATACAGATAGGGTGGAAAAAAGGTTTCATGGAGGATTAGCACCCTTGAGGTACTTCAAGCTGTCACTTACAATACGCACGATCCGCTGCTTGACCCCTGCTGCCTGTCAGGGGAGGGGAAAAAAAAAAAAAGAGAAAAAAGCCTTTTAGAGGATCCCTTCCACAGGCACGTGACAGTCCACAAATCAAGCCCGCACCACGCAGGACGTACCCGGTAATTAGTTTTATAAACACGCAATTCGGCTGATGTAACAAAAGCTGTAATTTAAAATTTGACACCGTCTCCTTTTCCCAGGGGATGGAAGGGGAGGGGGGGGGGGGTGAGGAGGGTTATTAATAGCAGCAGTAAGAGTTTGTTGTATTTTTCTTCTCCGTGGCACTTGGGAGGGGGGCAAATGACCTCAGTGTGAAGAAACTTTATTTTCTACAGCCTCTTGATTTATGTGGGGAATCTGTTGCATGATTAGCGCCTATCATCAATAACCACGCGGCGCGGGCTGACAGCTGCTGAGTGGAATGAAGAAACCCTGTGAAGCAAATAGCTACAAATTTCCCTGACAGCCCCGGTTCGATTACACGGCGTCAGCTGCCAAAACACCAGTTATTACAGGCACGGAGCGCCACGAATAGCGGAGCGGAGAGGAGCGCGGGCAGCGGTAACGCGGGGGGTGATGTTAACACCCCCCGAGCTCCTTCCCCTCCGCGGGGGCATTTGGGGATCATTTATTTACAGCAGCCAGGCGAGAGCCTCTTCTTGCTGCCTGGTGCTGGCAGCATCACCTCCCGGGGGTTTGTTGGCCAGAGGAAGGGCGGCAGCATTTTCCCCCTCCTGGCTTGGAGACATTAAAACCAGGAGTCATTTCATAACACCCCCCCCGCCTTGGTTTTCCAGGGAAATCCTTTCTGAGCGTTGGCCGATATGCGTATTTTTGGGAAAAACATGGAGGCTGTACGGAGATGGAGGTGGGACCCTCCTACCCACCCAGGATGGGTGGCTGCATGCAGGGGGAGCCCCACACTGTGCCCCCCTGGCACACGCCAGGCTCCACCTGAGAACCTGGCAAAGCTGGCCTGGGAAATAACAATAAATTCTAAGCAAACACTGGGAAACCCTTGTGAAAAAAAAGCAGACGTAAGAATTGGAGCACAAAACCTGATTGCAGCACTGCGGGCACCTGCTGAGGGAGCCGTGGTGCTCCCCCAAAACCCATCCGGCCCTCCCGAGCTGAGCAAGCACAGCCCCAGCTCCCCGTGCCCGGTGCTCACAGGGAGCTGTTTGCAAACAGACACACCAAGAATCGTTCACGGAAATGATATAGGAAACAGCTCTGAATGACTGATAAATCTAAGAAGTGGCATTAGTCTGCAGGCAGCCTTTCCATGTGGGAGCAGAGGTAGCGTCGAGTAAATTGCTGACTGTAAATTATTCAGCCCACACCACTTCATGGATGTGCCCCAGTGGACGGGGGATCTCTCCTCCGTGCTGTAATAACGAGCTCTGAGCAGGGCCAGAGCTGCTCCTGGCCGTTCCCAGGGCCCGGAGACGGGGCAGGGCGGGAGGAAATATTGGGTCAATGAAGGTGATTTGGGCATTTTTCAAGGGATTTTGGTCAGCAAACTCTTGGAGGTTCAGCCCGATGGGCACCCGCAACATCTCACCCATCCTGGTGCTGGGGCCTCCTCCTGCACCCAGAGTTTGCCATCCCCGGCTCCTTTATGATTTTTCTGCTTTTTTCACTCTCAAAAACATCACCCTTGAAGGTGGCTGCCCTCTGCTCACTGCAAAGTTGCAATGGGAAAAAGATGAGGAAAAGGCAGAGCTCTGGGATGCGGCTGGCTGAAAGAAGCCCTGCCTGACGTTTCTTGTAGGAAAAGAAGTTGTTTTTTTTCTTTTTTTCTTTTCTTTTTTTTTTTTTTTTTTCCAACGGAGGGAATGTTTTGCATTAAGTCTTTCGTGTCATGTTTTGTGCCAGTGTTAGTATTTAATTTTGTTTTGATGTTTATTTATTTTTTTTTTTTAAGGCCGCATAGCACGCCCTGGCCCAAGCACTTCTGGTGAAATCTGGTTTTCATCTGCGCGTGGCATCTGGAAGCAGAGACGCTTTGGGGAGATGCCCCTGGGGGCCAGGCAGCGGCAGGTCGGCCCCGCAGCCCCCCGAGCCCCCGCCAGCCCCCAGGCCGCCTGCAAACACACTTTTGTTTTCTAAATGACGATGAGAAAACGCATTTTTGCTTTTTTTTTTTTTTTTTTTTTTTCCCTAAAGTTCAGAATTATGAATTTCTTTGCCATTTGTTACAAAAACACCTCCCACATCGATGCAAGCTGCTGCTTTCTGACCGGCGTTTTTTTCTTCTTTTCCAGGGCTTGTCAGGGCTGCCGTGCACCGGCACCGAGGTGAGGCCGGGCAAGGCTGATGGAGAGCCTTTCCTGGGGCTCCGTGCCCTGTGCTGCATGCTGCAAAGGATGGCCAGGGTGTGCTGGCCGTGCTCCCTGCTGCATGACATGCAACCCACTGTGAGGCATGCACCCTGCTGCACGGCTTGCATCTTGCTGCAAGGTGTGCACCCTGCTGTAATGCACGCACCCTGCTGCAAAGCATGCGCCCCGCTGCAAGGCGTGCACCCTGCTGCAAGGCATGCACCCTGCTGTAATGCATGCACCCTGCTGCAAGGCGTGCACCCTGCTGCAAAGCATGCATCTTGCTGCAAGGCGTGCCCCCCACGGCAGGCAGCACACCCCGTGTCAGCAACCCTGGTGCATGAGTGCGGAGACGCCAGGCAGCGCCCAGCCGGTGTCCATGCAACGCCCCGGCGATCCGCAGACCCAAATCACATCGCTCTCCGCTGGAAAGTCTCCAGGTGCTAATGAAATATTTATGAGTCAAGGCATACAAGGACTCGGATGCGAGGAAAGGCACTGTTTTTGGCGTGAAGATGAACTTGAGGGGAACGTTTTGTTAGAGAGCATGCTGTTGTAAAGCGTTGCATGCAGGAGAGGCTGGCGCATGATTTCGCTCCCGTGGAGCAAGGCTCCGGCACCGAGCTGCAAAGTGAAACGTTTCCTCACCTGTCCTCATGATGCTGTGCTGAGGTCCTCCTAAGGACGGGGTCTGCTCTGAAACACAGCTGATGGGGAACAGCACGTGCTGTCCAAGCCAGCATCTTTGCCCTTCTGCTGGAGTTGTCTCACCCTTGCAACCTCCTGGCTTCGGTAGGAGACACAAAGTGCCGCCTGCGAGAAGGGAGAAGTGCTGCCAATGCATCAAGGAGGGCTCAGGGAAGGCTTCCCAGCACCCAGCAGAAAAACAGCTCATCCGGGATGGAAAAACTTCCCCTGGAGGTGCAGGACGGAGCCTGCAGCCACGTTCAGAAGGGCACCAGGCGCAGGAGCTGCCTCCAAGCCGGCTCCAAGGGCAGGGAGCTCCACGGCAGGTCCCGCTCTCCAGCACCAGGTTATTTGTCAGGTTTGAGTTTCTCTCAGCTTTCCTTTTAAAATAATTAAAGTGTCAGCGCCGGTTCACAGGCTGGTCAACGTTTTAATTCCGCCCTAACTTTATAAGGCAATTTCATGAATTATACAGTGTGGTAACAGAAGGAGCTAAATAAAGATGCAACACTGGCTGTGTTTAATAAATACACCCGCGCTATCCGTGGAAGCTATTTGCAAGTCAAAAATACGGCACATGATGATATAGCTGTCGATTGCAAATTTTTTAGATTACAGCTAGGTCAGCACTATTTTATGCTAAATCCCATCAACTAAAAATAAAAGGAGGCGGCTGCGCAGGGGGGGCTGCGACGCAGAGGCAGCCTCACCGTGGGTCCCTGGCGCTGGGCACCTAGCGGGCTGGTGGCCACGTGTGGATGCAGAGATTTGGGGTTTTGTCCCCAGAAAGACACCAAATGACCTCTCAGGAAATCAGGGGCTCTGTAAGGGATGCTGCGAGGTGTTTGTAATAAAGGTGAGCCTCGCCTATGGCTGGATTCTGGGAGGCACCAGGTAGCTGCTGGGGGCAGAGACAGGAGAGCGTGCTCAGGGGGTGCTGATTTTGGGGAGGGTCGAGATGCTGAACCTCACCGGAGGGGACAGCCTGGCCCAGGAGATGCCTTTGCTCTTGGTTATGGCTTCTCCTTTCTCTGCCTCCCCTGCACACCTCTATGACAGAAACAAGAATAGAGAGGGAGAGGTGAGGATTGCTCCCTTGGTGTCTGTAAATGGGCAGCTGTGTGTACGGAGCAGGACTGTGCTCACATCAAGGGCTGGGAGGACATTTTTGCAGTTTTTTGCGCCTCCTGGGGGGCGCAGAGCTGCCAGGGGTCCCTGCAGAAATGCCTGAGGTGGGTCAGGGTGCAGGGCCACGTCGCTTGGAGAAGGCTTTCCATATGGCCACAAGCCTTGTCCATTTTTTTAAAAGAAAGAAGTGACAATGAAAACATCAGGTGATTGATAATTAAGTGCTCCGTGCTGGACTTTGTGGCCAAGTGGCTAATAACTCCTGCGGGACACACCTCACAGACCAGGGAGGGTGGGAAGCTGCCATGGGGTGGGGTGGATGCCCCAGGCCCCCTCTGCAAGCGGTGGCACCCATGGGGAGCCTGCAGCACCCTGCGCCCAGAGGTGGCTCCCTGCACCCTGCACGGATTCCCTGCACTGTGCGATGTGTTTGGGGTCTTTTCATGGGGAGGGAGCTCAGACCTGCTTACGGCAGTCCCTAATCCTGCTGCCGTGCTCTGTCCTCAGTGCCTGAGCAGCAGCATTACCTGGCCGTGCATTAAAGCTGCTCCTACACAAGTGACATCAGTCTTGGCCCCAAACCAAGCAGACCCACTTTCCCCCCCTCATGCACACCGAAAATATCCCAGCCTCTTCCCCAACCTGTGAGGAGAACACAACTGGAACTGTGTGCTGGGAGGAAACGAGCACGAAGCAGCCTTCGGTCATAGATCGGGAGCGTGGCATGAGTTTCATTACCTGCTGAAAGACAGTTGCTGTGCGATGGGGAACGTTTATAATTCCAAATTATTTGCAGCTCTCTGTCTGCTCCTTGCGAGCACGAAGCCAGAGAAGCGTTAATAAAGTAGCCTTGATGATCCGGATGATTTATGGAGCGGCAATTCTGTAAATAGGGTTTAAACTTTTAAAGATTTATTTGTTTTCCAACTGAAAGTCATCCTAGTGGTGCGCAATGTATATACCGTGTAGGTTAATTATGCTATTTATATATAAGATAAATTGTTCTGTGGGCAGTGTGCCAGTGCACCAGTTTAGCCTGATGCTAATGTTTTCGAAGAGAATTTTTTTTTTTTTTTTATCCCCCTGGAAGTTTTGTAATGAGTTTCTGAGACTCTGCCAGCTCTGGGGGACGTGCGTCTGAGCCAGACATCACACCACTTGTGTGCCCCTCACGGCTGGGCCACGGTTCTGATTCCTTATTACCAATTCTCTTTGTTCCCCTCTGCCTGCTGTCGGCCCTTCTCGAGCTGAAGCACGCGAGAAGCAGAGCGCTACGGCGGATTTTGAAGTGCAGGCAGCTTTCTTTTCAAACGTCTCCTTTAAAAACCCCTTCAATATTGCAGCCTTCAGAAGTCCTCCCTTCTGCCAAGCCTTTACATTACTTTTGTCCTTTGTTCTGCTTCCTTTAAGCCCGGTCCCCTTTCCATTACGCCTGCCAGAGGAATCCCAAGTACAAAGATTTCCACCAGTGGCTCTCTCCCTCCCTCCCCGCCTCTCTCCCTCCAGCATCCTCCGCGATTACATCCTCGCCGTTGCTCTACAGCTGTTCCCAAACTCCCCCCCCAGCGTCTGAGGCTGCAAATCACGGCTGCCCCACATACGCACAGAGGGTTTGAATTTGCGCAGCAGCGCTTGAATCCCAGGGCCTGGAAGGTTTCTGCTCTCACTTTCAGCTCCAGCCTGGATGTGGTGGATAAGGCTGACTCCCAGTGGCTCGTGCTCATTGACTCGGCTGATGCTCGCTCGGCTTCCTATTCAGGCGATGAATTGTAGGAGCACTCTGCTCTTGGAAAGTCTGCCCGTGCACATAAGTAGATTTTTATCCTTTTCCTTCCAGATGCTGCAGCTATAAGTGCCCGTGTACATTTTGTTATGGTTCCCCAGATAACAGCATTTGGAGTATCGCTCCTTCAGAAAAGCCATGCAAAACCATCTGTGATTTTCTGCTCTTGGACGGATAATTGGATTGTAGTGGAGGGTGAGCTTGGGGCTTGGTTTTGTTTCCTCGCCTCGAAACTCAACAGTCCTCACCATCAGGCGAGAGGAGGCTTTCAGACAGTGCAGACCCAGCACAGATCCAAGGCTGGAGGTGGGCAGCGTCGTGCCCCAGCCCCAGCTCAGCCCCCAGCACATCTCAGGAACCCCAATTTTTCTACTCTGGGCTCGGTCCCATATTTTAAAGCACCCTTTGAAAAGCCACAGAACGTGATATCATTTTAATATCTGTGATAAGTTCCTCCAGGGCAGCCCAGCTGTATTTCTGTAGATTAATTAAACTCTGGGTAACGGTGGCATTTTGAGGATAAAATCTACAGACAGGGCAGTGCTGTGGCTCGTGTCGCATCGCTCCAGGCTGTTAGGGACTTCTGGGCAACCTGCTGGGCTGCCAGTGCTGCGCCATCACCGTCGGTCTGGTCAACTGGACGGGCATTTAGCTGCAGGGCACTGAGCATCTGCTGCCATTTCGGTCCAGTGGATGTGCTCGTGGAGGGCTGAGCAAACGAGCAGCGAGGGTCGGGGCTTGGAAGCAACGTCCTTGCTTCCTTGGGGGCGGCAGGATGCAGGCGGCTGAACCAGGATGGCGTAAAATAGAATAAAATGAAATGGTAAAATTAAATTAACAAAAAATAAAATAAAATAAAATAAAATAAAATAAAATAAAATAAAATAAAATAAAATAAAATATAAAATAAAATAAAATAAAATAAAAAAATAAAAAATAAAATAATAAAATAAAATAAAATAAAATAAAATAAAATAAAATAAATAAATAAAATAAAATAAAATAAAATGCAAAACCAAAGCAAAATGCAGCAAACAATGAGTGGGAATTTGGATGTGGGAGCAGGCTGGGGGGCACTGGTCATGCTGCAGCTTGGATGAGGCTGGCCCAGGTGGCTGCTCCAGGGCCCAGCAAGCTCCAGGGCTGCACAAACATCCCAGCGGGGTGCAGGTGAACACGGGGCCAGCCGTGGCCATGCTCAAACCCAAATCCCTGCAGCACTTCTACAGGCAAGCCCTGGCCGAGCTGGTGGCCGTGGCTCCAGGGAGAAGCCTTCAGCTCCCATCCACAGCAGGGATGGAGGAGGCATGCTTATAAACGCACTTGACATTTGTTGGGTTTGCTGTTTTGCTTTTTTTTCTTCTTTTTTTAAGGAAAAGCAGCCCATTTCCCATCTGCCAGCACGAGTGTAGCCAGTGCCACGGAGTGTGCCCGCAACGTGGACAGGCAGCTGCAGGATAAATCTCTTGGTCTTTTTCCCCTCTGGTGCAAGGAGTCACCCGGAGCCGCTCGCTGTGCCAGCCGGGGGGGACGGCAGCGTTCCTGCCCACCTGATTTATTATCTCTGCTCGGCACACAGGGAAGGGGATTCTTCACGGGGAGGAAAGTTGGCAGCTCGAAGCCTTCCCCTGGAAGCAGCCGGCGCTTGGTGTGAGCGTTCATTCAAAGGAGCAGGGAGAGAAAGGAAAAAAGCTGCAGCGGGGAAAGAGGAAGATTAAAAAAAAGCAGACACCTCCGAGGCGCTTGCGAAGCTGGGAGGCAGCAAGGCAGTCGGGATTTCTGGTCTGAGGCTGGGACGGAGACCCGCGGAGCTGATGCGAGAGGAGTTTTGCATATTCAGAAAAGTAAACAGAAGAGTCAGCCTTGTTTTTTTGCAGAATTACAGGAACCAGAGCTGGAAAAGACCTATTAACTCATCTTTCCGTTCCCCTCCAGGGTAGAACAGGATTGCTCCCTGGAGGAGATTATTTTTAGCACTCTGTTGAGCACGGTTTTTGATGTCTCATGAGATGGGGGGGGTTTCTTTTCCAGGGATTTAGATGTAAGAATGATAAACCAGGTTCCGCCAAAGGAAGGCTTGACCCAGAGATGAAACGAGGATCAAAGCTTTGCTGTGAGGTTCAAAAATGTTTGCCTGCATGTTTTCCTCTCTCTGTAACGTGTTTCTGCATCTCTCTGCAGCGTGCTTTGCCTGGGAAGGAAGCAGAGGCAACGAAGCCCCGGCTCTCCAGGGATTTTTGCTCCTACAGAAACGGAGAAAGGCGACGATTTCTCTGGAAGAAGCTTCACACGGGCATCCTGGGGACACTCGCTTGGGCCCTTGCATTGGTGGGGAGAAAAAGAGGAATGTCACCTCTGGCAGGTGACCGACACATGTCCCCAGTGCCCTGTAGGCTCAGTAGGAGGTAAGCTGTGCCGGGGGTGATTTTTGGCCCTGATTTTGGGTGAATGCGCTCCCTCGCTGGCCCTGCTGGGGGTTTTGGTGACCCTGCTCTACCAGCAGGGCTGGCACGGCTGCTGGTGGCATCTCAGGGAGGCTTTGGGCTCTCAGCCCCATGGAAAACCTCAGCCACGGCCCCAATTAATGCCTCGGCACTGGGGTCTCATCGTTTGCAGCTCTCCTTGCGCTAGGGAGGAGAGACACGGCGGGACCCGCTGCCTCCCGGCCGCCTCCCTGCCTCCTTCCTGCAGCTCGCTTTGATCTTAAAATTAAAATTGTTTTCAGCCTGCAAGGATATTTTCGCTCGGTGTGCGCTGGAACACGCCAGCCGAGGGGCTCTGGCTCCCCAGCAGCTCGCAGGGAGCCGCCGAAACCTCCTGGTTTTGCCCAGAGCGATCGCAAACAGTTTGCAAATGGTTTCGGTGGTTGCTTCAGCGCGGGGAGGGGAGGGCGAAAAGGAGAGGAACTGGCCTCGGATGCTGACTCCGAAATGATTGTTTGCAGGCCAGTAATTCAGGTTGCAGACAAGGCCCCATTGACTCTCCTCCGAGCGCGGAGCGGTTCAGTTGTTGGCACTGGAAAAGCGGCCGCTGCCCGCCGGCTGGGGCAGTGTGTGGGGGAAAAATCAAGGACCACGAGTGGCCACCCGGCTGTCCCCACAAGTGATGGGGTCCTGGGGGCTCAGCCCGGGGGGTTTTGGGCTGGAGGATTTGGGCTGGGGGGCTGTAGCAGCAGCGGCTGCAGCAAGCAGGTTTAATTCACGCCAGCAGACGACGGAGGCGTCCCCTGGACCTTTTGTGCCTCGCGGCTCCGAGGAGGAGGAAATTCGTCTGCGAGCAGCAGGTCTCTGGCTGGAATCCCCCCTCCGGCCGGGGAACCTGCGCTGGGGACTTTTAATTTAACGTGGCTATGCTCAGCCCAAAAACATTAGCTTAACATTATCGCGGGGTAAGTCAACAAATAGGGAAAAATCTACCGAGGTTACATTTTGCCCACTTTTCCTGCACCTTTGGAGATGAAACCGGAGCTAGGCTGCTAAGTTACAGTGATTTATTGGTGGGCTGAGGAGCTGGGTTTTTAAATACTGCATCTTTGGGATGCTGGCAACCTCGCTTCCTATAAATCTTAACTAGTATTTCTGAGCCCTTTTATGCCAGCTGCTTTCATGTATTCAGAACCTTTTCCGTGCAGTAGCCTATGAAAATATTGAAACGATGCCCAGAGCAACACCAGGATATGAAGGGGAAAACTTTAAGATGTTTTGTAACTATTTTTTAACAGAACCTGCCAAATCTTAATTTTTCCAGTTTACAAGTAAGAGCCTCTAACCATCTGTTTGCTGTCAACCGATGTTTGTTTGGAAAGGAATTTTATTATTTTTTTCCATCTCGCACTCCTGTTCTTACAACTAGTTTACTGAACTTCATAAATGTCAGCTTTCACAGTTGTTTTGTAAGCCAGTTATGATTTAGGATTTAATCAAAATTGAGCAGTCAGTGTCTTTAATCAATCTGAATGGAGATCAAAAACAAAAGAAACGGAGACTGAAAAATGAAACATTTAATGTATCCCAACAGTCTTTGAAAGAGCCTTATTTCCAGCATAATAGCTACCAGGAATCATTATAACAAACTTTAAAAAAAAAAAAAAAAAATACCCTCCAAAATTGCTTGTTGTGTTTTCAAAGATAAAAAGGGCTAAGGCAATTTAAGGCTTAAAAGCAATTCCAACCTTTTATCTCATTAAGTATTAAAAATAAACCAGCGTCAGCCACTCGGCGGCTGTGATGGGCGGCGGGGCGGGCAGCTCTCGGCGTTCAGCACCTGGCTGCTGGTGCCCCAAGTTTGCTTTGCTCTTCCCTTCTTTTTTTCTGTCCCGATGCCGGGGTCACCCCATGTTCTCTGCAGGGATTTGGGATCTCCCCTTGCACTCCAGCCGTGCACAGGCGCCCTGCAGCCCCGGGGTGTGGATGAAATCCATCCATGCACGTGGGCAGGAGATGCGTCGCGTTCCCCAGGCAACCAGGGCTTGGTCTGGATGCACGAATTTGGACCTAACGAGGCACCGCGTGGTGCTGCTGTGGGAACCCAGTGCTTTGGCACCCGAAAGCTCCTCTCCAGCATCCCATTGAGGAGGATTGTTTCATGCTTTGCTTCTACCAAGCTCAGGGGAGCTCTGTGTGGCACCCAACTGGCTCAAAACAGCCGTGTCCCATATTAGGGTGGGATCCCTCATTAGCTGGAGTGATCATTAATGATGCATGGGGTGCAGCAGAACTGCTGCGGGTCAGGAAAAACAAATTAAATGGGTGAAAACAGCAGCAACACCCTGCTGGCTGGTTTAGGAGTCGCCCAGAACTTGGGTGGCTCGATGCCTTCCAGCCTGCTCACACCATGGAGCGTACCTGGCGGTCACCTCCAGCAGAATCACGGGGAATTGGGGAGCAGTGGAGAGGTCGGGGCTTTTTTGGGGTGCAGGGCAGTGAGGTCAGGAATTGGGAATAGGGCAAATGGGTGTGGGAGCAACGAGGAACCTCACACCAAGAAATGGCCATGGTTTGGCACAGCCTGGCACAGCTCGGCATGGCACCAGCAGTCCCGTGTGCCCCCTGCCCTGTGTGGGGACTACGTGGGGAGAAGCAGAGCAGTGCCTGCAAGCATCGGGGGTGTGCAGCCAGCAGCGCAGCTCCGTCAAGTGCTTCGTTTTGCTCCTCAGCAGCAAGCTCCCTTTTCCCCAACAGCCCCCCCGTGAGCACCACCAGGAGCCAAGCAAAGCTTTCCGATGACCCCCGGAGCGCTGCTTTGGGTTTAATTTATGAACCAGCCCCTGACCTTTGAGTTCAAGTCTGCCTCATGTTGCAGGGCTTTGATTTGTCTTTTTTTTTTTTTTTCCTGGTAAAGGCCCACCTCTGATCAGCTCACCTCCTTAAGCTGGGATGTGGGTAGTGCCCGTGTGGCTCTGGGTTTCAGGGTGCCCACCCGGGTGCTCGCAGGGCTGGAGATGCTCAGCACCCGGAGCAGAGCAAACCCCCACCGAAGGGACGAGCTGCTCCTGAGCCCCCCCGGGGGATTTTGGAGGACTGCTGGGCTCTGCGGGGCTCTTGGTGAGCAACTGGGCTGGGGTTGTTGGAGGCACGGGGGGAAATCATCGACCTGGGGGTGCCGCAGCACAGGGGATGCAGTTTTTCAGCCCTGGTGCGTTGAGCAACCGTTCGGCGCAGAGACAAAACAAAACCTGCGATGCTTTAACGTGCTGCTCCGCTCTTGTTTACGCAGTCTGGCGGAGTCGGAAGAAAGCCCTTGGAACAGGAGGCTGTCACCGAACAGACGTCTCCTGGTTTTCACAAGAACATCCCACTTTTGCTGCAGCGTCTACTTCCGATAAATGTTTTGATTTAGCCTCAGCGTTCGTGTAGCAACAGGAAAACATCATCCCGGGGTGATGTTCTATTCCATTTGAAATTATCTCTTGGATGAGGCACAGGAAAGAGTGGATTCGAGCTGTAAACAAAATCCCATTTGTCTCCTTAAATGCATTTTGTTTGCCTGCCTTGGGGAAGGGGAGGATGAGGCGCGTAGGGGCAGCGGGGCTGAGGGGTATCCTGCAGCCCCTGGAGGCTCAGGAGGCCACGGCAAGGTGATGTGGGTGAATTCCTGCCTGCCAGGGTGCTGTTTTTGCATCAAAGGTGCCCAAGAGACAGCATGGGACAGTGCCAGCCTGCATGGGGAGAGGACTTTTGGGGAGAGGACCTGGGCTGCTGGAGCAGGGGGCAAGGTGGTGGCCCTACAGCTCCACCATTTGGGGCCCCATCCTCTCCCATCACCCTGGGTCTTGCTCACATTGCTGAAGCAGCACCCACATTTGCTTTTTCACCCCATGGTTCTAAGGGATTGCTTTGCCTAAATTAAACTCCTTAACCCTTAAACCCTACCAGCGAACCACAGGGTTTCGGGCACATGGGAATCACACAGAGCCTCGCATTAGCTTCTGAAGGGTGCTGGCGGCTGGAACTGCAGGCACTCCTTGGACATTCAAAGGCCGAGACTGCTTTTGTGGCCTGTCTGAGCTTGTCTGAAGGGCTGCAGCCAGAAGGGAGGCGAGGCACGCCAGGTATGAAGGCGTGGGCACCTCGGGCACCTCGGTCCTGCTGTGGCCTCTCCGAGGTTGTGCCAGGCGGAGGTGCCCGCGCACTACCGGGGATTTTTTAATTACCTTGCTGACGAGGGACTTCTTGCCCCCAGCTCCCCTCCTTTTATTCTGGAGACTGCAACTGCTGGTGACCTCTGACCGATGGGTCTGCTCTGCGGTTCCCCATAATCCTGCAATTTTTGTCCCTGTTAAAACTAGGTTTAATTTTACGTCCTCCTGCACGCAGTTCTCGGTGGCACGGGGAGGGCGCAAAGTGCTCTGGTGGAGCAGGAGCCCTGGGGCAGGAACCCGGGCGGTGTGAGCACCACCAACCCCCTGCACGAGGGCTGGTTTGGGGCAGGGGGGCTTCGGGAAATGGGACCGAGCCTGGTGGCTGCCCTCGGGTACCCACTCCCCATGGATTTTTGGTGGGGATGGAGGGAAAAGACCCATCCTGCCCAAAAGCTGCTGTGAGAAGAGGACAGGTGAGGAGACGCCTTGCTGGTCGCCGTCTCCCTTCCAGCCTTCAAGTGGGCAAATCCCAGCCCTGCTCCCACCAGTCTGGGTCCTGGTGAACGTTCCCCGCTGCAGGAAACCGGGGTTTTATTCCTGCCTGAAGCCCCGGCTCCGTGTCGCCTGGCCTGGCAACAAACAGCCCGCGTTCTGCTGGCTCTACTCTATAAAATTCCCTCTGAATCCAGGGAAATGGGTTTTTAAAATCGGTTTTAAAGGCCTCCGGGGGCTCCACATATTCTCACAGGCCTTCCTCTTTATTTGTCCCCTTATTGTAATCCACTCCACTTATGATGTATGGCGAGGGCCGAACATCTGGCTCTCATCACACCTTCTGTTGACTCACTGCTCAACAAAGGGGCTGAGATGAGTCCCAGATGTTGCAGCGTGTCAGCGCTCCCTCGGCCGCATACTTTTATGGAGGGGAATAAACAGAGGTGGGTTTGAAAGCCGGAGGGCTGAGAGCACGCGTTACCTCGGGGTTAGGGGCACGCGGGGGCTCGCCGGAGCGCACCGCACGCGGCCTCCTCGGAGGTGCCAGGTTTCTGCAGGGACACTGAGCCAGCCAGGGCTTCTCTGGGGGTTGGTGCAGGGCTGGAAGAGGCACGTGTGGGAGGTATGGGGCTGATGCTGAGCTGTCTGTGGTGGTGGAGGTGGGTATGTGCTGCTGCCCTCGCTCTGGTGTCACCCCCTGGCTGTCCTTGGGGTGTTTGGTAGGGGGGAGCACGGTGGGAGCAGGCAAGGCTCGGTGCTCCCAGGGTCTGGATGCTCTGGCTGTGCTCACACGCTCCCAAATGCCTCGCCATCCTCCCCAGGTTTGGCACCACCGATGGGTGCAACCTCCTGCGCACTGAGTAGGGCTGTGCAGCCCCCTCATCCATCCCCGTGGCATCGCAAGGGTGACGGCCACTGGGGGTTTGGTGAGGGGTCCTGGAGACGTCTGAGCAGGTCTGGTGCTCATGCAGCTGCCAAGCAGCAGTGGATGGCATCGTTAGCAGGTCTGAAGCCTGATTTGGAGCTCTTTGATGCTCTGAGCATTGATGTAGCTCTGGTTCATCTTTTTGTCATTGATATAACGTGTTTATCTAAAAGGGAATCTAGTTTTCATTATTGTGGATTTGGGGGCTTTTTGCTCTGCATAACAATGAAGTGGGAAGCTGCGATTGTGGGCTGCTGGAGCCTCTCTGGAGAGGC